>NC_059450.1:156785370-156842870 GCF_905237065.1 Salmo salar | reverse complement strand
AATAGTCATCTAGACCATATCCAAAACAACACACTGAATTCATACATTTACACTCATTTTAAATTGTAAAGTCATGTCTTTCTACACAATACCACAACAAATTTCATTTAAAATATTCAATAATTTCACTGTGTATTTCTGATGATATCAAGTCAGTAGAATATACCAGAATCCAACAAATTAGAGCTCATTCTGCAAAACATGGAGCCCCCGGCTGAGTAAAATAACGTTTTTTAGTTCTAGTAGCTAATAAAAGTATTTCTTGGCAGTTACTTTACTACCAAAACCAAACTGTGGATTGCAGTCAATAAATTGTCTCAGAACTAAAATGCTGTTTATTTCGATCAGCTGCGTAATTAAGTTCTGGGACCACGTGTTAGAAATTAAAAGTTCCAGTTTGTGATGTCTCCACCCTCATAGAAGAAAACTCTCAGCATTCTGACTGGCTACTTTTTCTAATTGGCTGACTACTCTATGTACTTATGGAAAACTCTATAATACTACTATTACTACTACTGCTAATAATACTACTAATTCTACTACAAATATGAATACTTATACTGCTACTACATCTCTGCCTTGGTCTCTATTCTACAAAGGTACTACCTTTGCTGCAATGAGAATGTTTCCGGTATCATTTCATGCCAATCTGTAAGTCGCTCTGGATAAGAGCGTCTGCTAAATGACTTAAATGTAAATGTAATGCCTACTGAACACGTCCCCGTTCTTGGTAGTTTGGTAAAGGTTAGTTATGTCCCTAACTAAAAAACAGGACCGCAAAGAGTTCTAAACGTTTAGCTTGGTCCAGTGCTGTGATTGGAGGACTAACCTGTCATTCTCCAGTCCATTGATGTGATTGGAGGACTAACCTGTCAGTCTCCATTGCTGTGATTGGAGGACTAACCTGTCAGTCTTCAGTCCAGTGCTGTGATTGGAGGACTAACCCGTCATTCTTCAGTCCATTGCTGTGATTGGAGGACTAACCTGTCAGTCTTCAGTCCAGTGCTGTGATTGGAGGACTAACCTGTCAGTCTTGTACAGGTCCCGGTCGCCCCAGCCCCCTGCTGAAGAGGAGGAGGAGGACTTTGATGACACTTTGGTGGCTCTGGACACATGTGAGTAACATCTGAGAACTCCAGTTGAAACTAGGTATTCACAGAGGTCATTCATGATTGTGAACGAAGTAACAAAGTAATTGGTCATAAATTGAGCTGCACGTTTGCTTTAGCCTCTCCTCATTGCAGTGACTTTTTATGTCATGGTTTAATAGTTGCCTTAATTTACTTGACATTTTAATTAGAGGCCGATTATGGTTTTTAAACGCTGATACCGATTATTGGGGGGCCGAGAGAAAAAAGCCGCTACCGATTAATCGGCCGATTAATATATATATATGTGTGTAATAATGACAATTAAAACAATACTGAATGAACACTTTTATTTTAACTTAATATAATACATCAATAAAATCAATTTAGTCTCAAATAAATAATGAAACATGTTCAATTTGGTTTAAATAATGCAAAAACACAGTGTTGGAGAAGAAAGTAAAAGTGCAATATGTGCCATGTAAAGAAAGCTAACGTTTAAGTTCCTTGCTCAGAACATGAGAACATATGAAAGCTGGTGGTTCCTTTTAACATGAGTCTTCAATATTCCCAGGTAAGAAGTTTTAGGTTGTAGTTATTATAGGACTATTTCTCTCTATACCATTTGTATTTCATATACCTTTGACTATTGGATGTTCTTATAGTTACTTTAGTATTGCCAGCCTAATCTCGGGAGTTGATAGGCTTGAAGTCATGCTTGAAGCACAGCGAAGAGCTGCTGGCAAACGCAGGAAAGTGCTGTTTGAATGAATGCTTACGAGCCTGCTGCTGCCTACCACCGCTCAGTCAGACTGCTCTATCAAATATCAAATCATAGACTTAATTATAATATAATAAACACACAGAAATACGAGCCTTTGGTCATTAATATGGTCAAATCCGGAAACTATCATTTCGAAAACAAAACGTTTATTCTTTCAGTGAAATACGGAACCGTTCCGTATTTTATCTAATGGGTGGCATCACTAAGTCTAAATATTGCTGTTACATTGCACAACCTTCAATGTTATAATTATGTAAAATTCTGGCAAATGAATTACCGTCTTAGTTAGGAAGAAATGGTCTTCACACAGTTCTCAACGAGCCAGGCGGCCCAAACTGCTGCATATACCCCGACTCTGCTTGCAAGAGAAGTGACACAATTTCCCTAGTTAATATTGCCTTCTAACATGAATTTCTTTTAACTAAATATGCAGGTTTAAAAAAAATATACTTGTGTATTGATTTTAAGAAAGACATTGTTTATGGTTAGATACATTGGTGCAACGATTGTGCTTTTGTTCTCGAATGCGCTTTTGTTAAATCGTCACCCGTTTGGCGCAGTAGTCTGTGATTCTATGATAAATTAACAGGCACCGCATTGATTATATGTGTCAAAGGGATTTCTTCGTCGGAGGACGATATGGCGAAATCATCATCGGAAAATGAGGACCAATATGCAGCAGAGTTGAGATGGTTCATTTTGAACTTTTAATAAATTCCAAAACGAACATACAAAAGAACGAACGCACGATAAACTGACAGTCCTGTTAGGTTTACACACACGGAACAATCTCCCACCAATACACAGACAAACACACCCAACTAATATAGGACTTCCAATCAAATGCAACACCACACAGCTGCCTTCAATTGGAAGTCCACCCCAATTAATTCAACATAGAAACAGATCAACCAGACTTACACATAGAAATACATCAACATAGACCATAACTTAAAACCCGGAAATCATAAATCAAACGCCCTCCTAACTAACACACCACCCTGAACCACATAAAACAAATACCCTCTGCCACGTCCTGACCAAACTACCATAACAATGAACACTTTTACTGGCCAGGACGTGACAATATGCAACGCAGGACACGTTAGATAAACTAGTAATATCATCAACCATGTGTAGTTAACTAGTGATTATGTGAAGATTGATTGTTTTTTATAAGATAAATTTAATGCTAGCTAGCAACTTACCTTGGCTCCTTGCTGCACTCGCGTAACAGGTAGTCAGCCTGCCACGCAGTCTCCCCGTGGAGTGCAATGTAATCGGCCATAATCGGTGTCCAAAAATGCAGATTACCGATTGTTATGAAAACTTGAAATCGGCCCTAATTAATCGGCCATGCCGATTTATCGGTCAACCTCTAATTTTGATGTTTATATACATAAAAGAATGTGGACACCCCTTCAAATGAGGGGATTCGGCTATTTCAGCCACACCCGTTGCTGACAGGTGTAGAAAAAACGAACACACAGCCATGCAATCTCCATAGACAAACATTGGCAGTAGAATGGCCTGTGCTGAAGAGCTCAGTGACTTTCAAGGTGGCATCGTCATAGGATGCCACCTTTCCAACAAGTCATTTTGAAGTAGAAAAGTCTCGGAGCAACAACGGCTCAGCCACAAAGTGGTAGGCCACACAAGCTCACAGAACGGGACCGGCGAGTGCTGAAGCGTGTAAAAATCATCTGTCCTCGGTTGCAACACTCACTACCGAGTTCCAAACTGCCTCTGGAAGCAACGTCAGCACAAGAACTGTTAGTCTGGAGCTTCATGAAATGGGTTTCCATGGCCGAGCAGCCGCACACAAGCCTAAGATCACCATGCGCAATGCCAAGCGTCGGCTGGAGTGGTGTAAAGCTCGCCACCATTGGACTCTGAAGCAGTGGAAATGCATTCTCTGGAGTGATGAATCACGCTTCACCATCTGGCAGTCCGACGGAAGGAATCTGGATTTGGCAGATGCCAGGAGAACGCTACCTGCCCGACTGCATAGTGCCAACTGTAAAGTTTGGTGGAGGAGGAATAATGGTCTGGGGCTGTTTTTCATGGTTCAGGCCCTTTAGTCCAGTAAAGGGAAATCTTAACGCTACAGCATACAATGACATTCTAGACGATTCTGTCCCAACCCTTGTGGCAACAGTTTGAGGAAGGCTCTTCCCTGTTTCGACATGACAGTGCCCCCCCCGTGCATAAAGCCAGGTGTCACACCTTAATCTGCTTCACCTGTGTTGCCTTGTCTCCTCCGCCCCCACCAGGTGTCCTCTATTTCCCCTCATTATCCCCTGTGTATTTATACCTGCGTTCTCTGTTTTTGTCAGTTGCCAGTTTGTCTCGCCTTGTCAGGTCTTACCATCATGTTTCCTGTTTCTCTTGCTCTCAACTGTGTCTTACTAGTCTTCCCCCGATCTGACCTTTCTGCCTGTCCTGACCCTGCCTGCCGTTCTGTCCCTGTTTGACCCTGCCCTGGATTTACGAACCGCTGCCTGCCCTCCACCTGCCCTTTGTCTGCCCCTTTTTGTATAATAAATATTGAGAGTATCGGAACTATTCGCCTCCTGTGTCTGCATATGGGCCATATCCTGAGTCGTGATACGAGGTCCATACAGAAATGGTTTGACGAGATCATTGTGGAAGAACTTGACTGGCCTGCACAGAGCCCTGACCTCAACCCCATCAAACATCTTTTGGATGAATTGGAACGCCGACTGCGAGCCAGGACTAATCGCCCAACATCAGTGCCCGACCTCACTAATGCTCTTGTGGCTGAATGGAAGCAAGTCCCCTCAGCAATGTTCCAACATCTAGTGGAAAGCCTTCCCAGAAGAGTGGAGGCTGTTTTAGCAGCAAAGTGGGGGGACCAACTCCATATTAATACCCATGATTTTTGGAATGAGATGGTTGACGAACAGGTGTCCACATACTGTTGGTCATGTAGTGTATTTATCTCTCGTGTCCCACAGATAACTGTGACCTTCACTTCAAGGTGTCCCGTGATCATTACAGCGGCTACCCTCTGACCGTCGAGGGCTTCGCCTACCTCTGGGCCGGAGCTCGAGCATCCTACGGAGTCAGCAGAGGGAAAGTCTGCTACGAGATGAAGGTAACGGAGAGAGAAACAAAACCATAGGTCGTATCCCAAATTACAGCCTATTCCCAATATAGTGCACTACTTTTGACCTGGTGTCGTGATGTATCAGCTGTGATCCCTTTAGTAAATGACCGATCACTATGTAAGTAACGATAATGACCGATCACTATGTAAGCCACGATAATGACTGATCATTATGTAAGTAACGATAATGACTGATCACTATGTAAGTAATGATAATGACCGATCACTATGTAAGTAATGATAATGACCGATCACTATGTAACTACTAACCTGTCTGTCTCTCCTACTGACCTGTCTGTCTCTTTACTAACCTGTCTGTCTTTCCTACTGACCTGTCTGTGTCTCTTTCTACTTACATGTCTGTCTCTCTTACTGACTGACCTGTCTGTCTCTCCTACTGACCTGTCTGTCTCTCCTACTGACCTGTCTGTCTTGCTCTACTGACCTGTCTGTCTCTCCTACTGACCTGTCTGTCTCTCCTACTAACCTGTCTGTCTCTCCTACTGACCTGTCTGTCTCTCCTACTGACCTGTCTGTCTCTCCTACTAAGCTGTCTGTCTCTCCTACTGACCTGTCTGTCTCTCCTACTGACCTGTCTGTCTCTCCTACTGACCTGTCTGTCTCTCTGCTGTAGATCTTAGAGGAGATAGCTGTGAAGCATCTCCCGTCCTCTGAGCCTGACCCCCATGTGGTCCGGATAGGATGGTCCCTGGACTCCTGCAGCACACAGCTGGGTATGGACAACACACACACGCGCGCACTCCCGCCACACACACACACACACACACACACACACGTGCGGACGAAAGGACACACTGTTTGACATGTAGCTTCGGTATATTCCAGGTGAGGAAGCGTTTTCGTTTGGATACGGAGGAACGGGGAAAAAATCCTCCGACTGTAAGTTTGAAGACTACGGAGAGAAGTTTGGAGAGAATGATGTCATCAGCTGTTTCATTGTGAGTAATACTCTGTTGTTGTATTGTCTGCAGTGATAGTCCCATTACTAGCTATAGGGAGAATATACTAATATAATTCACTAATATTTGTCTTAGACAAAGAGTTAGTTAGTAGAGTTAGTTAGTAGAGTTAGTTAGTAGAGTTAGTTAGTAGAGTTAGATAGTTAGTAGAGTTAGTTAGTTATTATTGTCTGCAGTGATAGTCCCATTACTAGCTATAGGGAGAATATACTAATATAATTCACTAATATTTGTCTTAGACAAAGAGTTAGTTAGTTAGTTAGTTAGCAGAGTTCGTTAGTTAGTAGAGTTAGTAAGTAGAGTTAGTTAGTAAGTAGAGTTGGTTAGTTAGTTAGTTAGTTAGTTAGTTAGTTAGTTAGTTAGTTAGTTAGTTAGTTAGTAGAGTTAGTTAGTTAGTTAGTAGAGTTAGTTAGTTAGTAAGTAGAGTTGGTTAGTTAGTTAGTTAGTAGAGTTAGTTAGTAAGTAGAGTTAGTTAGTAAGTAGAGTTGGTTAGTTAGTTAGTTAGTTAATAGAGTTAGTTAGTTAGTTAGTAGAGTTAGTTAGTTAGTTAGTAGAGTTAGTTAGTTAGTAAGTAGAGTTAGTTAGTTAGTAGAGTTAGTTAGTTAGTTAGTTAGTTAGTAGAGTTAGTTAGTTAGTAGAGTTAGTTAGTAGAGTTAGTTAGTTAGTTAGTAGAGTTAGTTAGTTAGTTAATAGAGTTAGTTAGTAGAGTTAGTTAGTTAGTAGAGTTAGTTAGTTAGTAGAGTTAGTTAGTTAGTAGAGTTAGTTAGTTATTTAGTAAAGTTAGTTAGTTAGTAGAGTTAGTTCGTTAGTTAGTTTGTTAGTTAGAGTTAGTTAGTTAGTAGAGTTAGTTAGCTAGTAGAGTTAGTAAAGTTAGTTAGTAAGTAGAGTTACTTAGTTAGTTATTAGAGTTAGTTAGTTATTAGAGTTAGTTAGTAGAGTTAGTTAGTAGAGTTAGTTAGTAGAGTTAGTTAGTTACATAGTTCAGCAGAGAGCCGTTTAACATAACTTTATTATTCCATCAGGACGCTGGCGGTGAGGAGGTGGAGATGGTTAGAGTTGTAGTTAGTTAATTAGTTTAACATAACTTTATTATTCCCACAGGACTTTGACGCTGGCGGTGAGGAGGTGGAGATGGCGTTCTCTAAGAACGGGGTGTGGCTAGACGTGGGGTTCCGGGTGTCGAGGGAGGAGCTGGCGGGGCGCCCCCTGTTCCCCCACGTCCTTGTGAAGAACTGTGCGATCGAGTTTAACTTCGGCCAGAAGGAGGAACCCTTCCACCCCCCTCCGGAGGGGTACATTTTCATCCAGACTCTTGGTATTGAAGACAGGACCAGAGGGGCTGTAGGACCAGCCAGCAAGGCTGACTGTGAGGTATGGATACTATACAGTACTATATTATACAGTACTACTACTACACAGTACTACTATACTATACAGTACTACTACTATACAGTACTACTATACTATACAGTACTACTACTATACAGTACTACTATACTATACAGTACTACTATACTATACAGTACTACTACTATACAGTACTACTATACTATACAGTACTACTACTATACAGTACTACTATCCTATACAGTACTACTACTATACAGTACTACTATACTATACAGTACTACTACTATACAGTACTACTACTATACAGTACTACTATATTATACAGTACTACTATACTATACAGTACTACTACTATACAGTACTACTATACTATACAGTACTACTACTATACAGTACTACTATACTATACAGTACTTCCGCTATATTATACAGTACTGCTACTATACTATACAGTACTACTATTATCCTATACTGCTATTATACTATACAGTGCTGCTACTATACTATACAGTACTACAATACTATATTATACACTACTACTACTATACTTAACACTACTACTACTATACGATACAGTACTACTACTACACACTACTACTATTATACAGGACTATATCAGTGTTTTCCACAAGTACATGGAGTAGCCAGACAAATATGAAAAGTAGGCAGTCAGGGAGTTCATTAAACCTGTCTTCTCTTGAGATTAAAGTCATATTTGCAGTTTTACAATTATTTACAATTTTCGAGGGGGGTATCCAATAGGAAACGGTGTTGATACAGAGGCAGGAGGAGGAGTCCTGGTGAGATTAAGGCAAAGGGAACACCAGCCACCTCTTCTCTCCATTCTATTGGCCAAGTCTCTTGATAGTGAGATCTCTGATTGTGGATTTGATACATTTACATTTTAGTCATTTTAGCAGACGCTCTTATCCAGAGCGACTTACAGTAGTGAATGCACACATTTCATACATTTTTTTTTTCTTCTCCGTACTGGCCCCCTGTGGGAATCGAACCCACAACCCTGGCGTTGCAAACACCATGCTCTACCAACTGAGCCACATGGAGATACATTCCACCTCAAGACAATAAATATCACAAGATGGTACAAAACCAACTGTACGAGGCTATAAACCAGCAGGAGACCTTGATCCCGAGGCTAATCTCGCATCGTTAAGACACGTGATGCCCAACTTCCTTCAACATGTGTCCATCGCCACTAAGGGGGCGATAAAGTCCTAAACCACTGTTACTCTACCCACAAGCTAGCATACAAGGCCCTTCCTCGTCCCCATTCGGCAGATTATGATTCCGTACTCCTGCTTCCTGTTTACAAGCAGAAGCTCAAACAGGAAGTACCCGTGACTTGCTCCGTTGAGAAACGGTCCTCAGAATCAGCGATTACACTGCAGGACTACTTTGCTAGCGCTGACTAGAATGCGTTACGAGACTACGGCGAACATTGTCCCCACAGTGGAGGTTCGCTGCATGCCCAATCGAAAGCCCTGGATTAACACAGAGGTCGGTGCTAAACTGAAGGACAGGACCGCCACACAAAGGGCTATTGCAGCCGACCCTGAGGCTACGGCTGAAGGAAGGAACCAGTACAAGAAGTCCCGCTACTACCTCCATCAAACGAGCAAAAAGGACAATAAAGGAACAAAGTGGAATCCTATCACTCTAGCCCACTTTATATTCCAGCAGTACAGAGGAAGACCCAGCCACGATCTGCCCCTATGATGCTTCTCTACCAGACGAACTCAATGCCTTTTGAAGCACACGCTTCAACAAAAACAACGCCGTACCGTGCATGGGAACCCCCCCCCCCACCACCAACTCGCTCGCCGAGTCCAACGTGAGTAAGGTCTTTAATCAGGTCAACAGTGGGCGAGGCCGAAATGACTCTTCTTATCATCTGTAATGCAAGAATGTCCTCCTCTGTGTTGATCTCTCCAACACCCCTCTGAGTCACACCTCTGAGAAGCTAGAGGTTCTGTTGTGATTGTAGGTCTGATATCTGCTTGGAGGAGGTTTAACTATACAGTGCAATTGCTCAACAACTCAGTTTTTGAATCCAAACAACTCAGATGCTTATAAAAGGGTCTTTTAAATTCATTGTTTTTTGTTTTTTTTTCATTCTTTCTTATGTTCCTGACTTGCTGTGGTGAGATTAGCTACACTCTCTCTCCCATGAGCTATGGGCCATGGCACAAGCTAATTACTTAAGTCTTATTTCGAGTCTCACGTGATGTGTATATATAATATACTGTGTATATACACATATCAAATATTTCCTGCTCTCTACGTTGTCAGAGGACGAGCAGAAAAGTACTAGCGTCGTGCTAGCGTCGTGCTAGCGGGCTATCTTCATTTTCATCCCTGTTTCTGTCTAGATTCTCATGATGGTGGGTCTGCCAGCCTGTGGCAAGACCACCTGGGCCTCAAAACATACTGAGAGTCACCCAGAGAAGAAATACAACACCCTGGGAACCAACGCCATCATGGAGAAGATGAAGGTAAGCCTTAGAACCCTTCATAACCTGTTATAACCTGTTTATAACCTTTTAGATCTCTGAGGTCACAGGTGGGCTACACAACCGATTCAACTAATTCGGTAGTTCACAATCTTCAATTTAGACGACTAGAATTTGAATGAGGTGCGTTATCTAATGATCTAAAAACAGATCCCCCATATATAAGAGCTATCTATGTCCTGTCTACCAGGTGATGGGTCTGCGTCGCCAGAAGAACTACGCTGGCCGTTGGGACGTTCTGATCCAACAGGCCACTCAGTGTCTCAACCGCCTCATCCAGATCGCCGCACGCAAGAGACGCAACTACATCCTGGACCAGGTACGGTACCTACCGCTTCCTCTTGACTACTTTCTGCTTCCTGTGTGTGTGTGTGTGTAATATGGCTCTGCTAACCTCTGATCTCTAATGAACTATTTATTTATCTTGCAGGTCATGTTGATGATAGAGTAGAAGAAACTATGGTTGTTGACCATCTTGTTGCCATTTTATACCGTCTTTTGTATTTTATAAGGAAAGCTGTTTAATAAGTTCTTCATGTTATCTTCCATCCGTCTCAGTATTATTCTGCTACAACCTTTTTTTTTCTTATTATTTTTTTACAGTATTTTACTGTATTATTACTACAGTATTTTATCCGTATTATTACTACAGTATTTTACTGTATTATTACTACAGTATTTTATCTGTATTATTACTACAGTATTTTACTGTATTATTACTACAGTATTTTACTGTATTATTACTACAGTATTTTATCCGTATTATTACTACAGTATTTTATCCGTATTATTACTACAGTATTTTATCCGTATTATTACTACAGTATTTTATCCGTATTATTACTACAGTATTTTATCTGTATTATTACTACAGTATTTTATCCGTATTATTACTACAGTATTTTACTGTATTATTACTACAGTATTTTATCCGTATTATTACTACAGTATTTTACTGTATTATTACTACAGTATTTTATCCGTATTATTACTACAGTATTTTACTGTATTATTACTACAGTATTTTATCCGTATTATTACTACAGTATTTTATCCGTATTATTACTACAGTATTTTATCCGTATTATTACTACAGTATTTTATCCGTATTATTACTACAGTATTTTATCCGTATTATTACTACAGTATTTTATCCGTATTATTACTACAGTATTTTATCTGTATTATTACTACAGTATTTTATCCGTATTATTACTACAGTATTTTATCTGTATTATTACTACAGTATTTTATCCGTATTATTACTACAGTATTTTACTGTATTATTACTACAGTATTTTACTGTATTATTACTACAGTATTTTGCTGTATTATTACTACAGTATTTTATCCGTATTATTACTACAGTATTTTACTGTATTATTACTACAGTATTTTATCCGTATTATTACTACAGTATTTTATCCGTATTATTACTACAGTATTTTACTGTATTATTACTACAGTATTTTACTGTATTATTACTACAGTATTTTATCCGTATTATTACTACAGTATTTTATCCGTATTATTACTACAGTATTTTACTGTATTATTACTACAGTATTTTATCCGTATTATTACTACAGTATTTTATCCGTATTATTACTACAGTATTTTATCCGTATTATTACTACAGTATTTTACTGTATTATTACTACAGTATTTTATCCGTATTATTACTACAGTATTTTATCCGTATTATTACTACAGTATTTTATCCGTATTATTACTACAGTATTTTATCCGTATTATTACTACAGTATTTTATCCGTATTATTACTACAGTATTTTACTGTATTATTACTACAGTATTTTATCCGTATTATTACTACAGTATTTTATCCGTATTATTACTACAGTATTTTACTGTATTATTACTACAGTATTTTATCCGTATTATTACTACAGTATTTTACCGTACTATTACTACAGTATTTTATCCGTATTATTACTACAGTATTTGATCCGTATTATTACTACAGTATTTTACTGTATTATTACTACAGTATTTTATCCGTATTATTACTACAGTATTTTACTGTATTATTACTACAGTATTTTACTGTATTATTACTACAGTATTTTACTGTATTATTACTACAGTATTTTACTGTATTATTACTACAGTATTTTATCCGTTTTATTACTACAGTATTTTATCCGTATTATTACCACAGTATTTTACTGTATTATTACTACAGTATTTTATCCGTATTATTACTACAGTATTTTACTGTATTATTACTACAGTATTTTATCCGTATTATTACTACAGTATTTTACTGTATTATTACTACAGTATTTTACTGTATTATTACTACAGTATTTTATCCGTATTATTACTACAGTATTTTATCCGTATTATTACTACAGTATTTTATCCGTATTATTACTACAGTATTTTATCCGTATTATTACTACAGTATTTTACTGTATTATTACTACAGTATTTTATCCGTATTATTACTACAGTATTTTACTGTATTATTACTACAGTATTTTACTGTATTATTACTACAGTATTTTATCCGTATTATTACTACAGTATTTTATCCGTATTATTACTACAGTATTTTATCCGTATTATTACTACAGTATTTTATCCGTATTATTACTACAGTATTTTACTGTATTATTACTACAGTATTTTATCCGTATTATTACTACAGTATTTTACTGTATTATTACTACAGTATTTTACTGTATTATTACTACAGTATTTTATCCGTATTATTACTACAGTATTTTATCCGTATTATTACTACAGTATTTTATCCGTATTATTACTACAGTATTTTATCCGTATTATTACTACAGTATTTTACTGTATTATTACTACAGTATTTTATCCGTATTATTACTACAGTATTTTACTGTATTATTACTACAGTATTTTATCCGTATTATTACTACAGTATTTTACTGTATTATTACTACAGTATTTTATCCGTATTATTACTACAGTATTTTATCCGTATTATTACTACAGTATTTTATCCGTATTATTACTACAGTATTTTATCCGTATTATTACTACAGTATTTTATCCGTATTATTACTACAGTATTTTATCCGTATTATTACTACAGTATTTTATCTGTATTATTACTACAGTATTTTATCCGTATTATTACTACAGTATTTTATCTGTATTATTACTACAGTATTTTATCCGTATTATTACTACAGTATTTTACTGTATTATTACTACAGTATTTTACTGTATTATTACTACAGTATTTTGCTGTATTATTACTACAGTATTTTATCCGTATTATTACTACAGTATTTTACTGTATTATTACTACAGTATTTTATCCGTATTATTACTACAGTATTTTACTGTATTATTACTACAGTATTTTACTGTATTATTACTACAGTATTTTACTGTATTATTACTACAGTATTTTATCCGTATTATTACTACAGTATTTTATCCGTATTATTACTACAGTATTTTACTGTATTATTACTACAGTATTTTATCCGTATTATTACTACAGTATTTTATCCGTATTATTACTACAGTATTTTATCCGTATTATTACTACAGTATTTTACTGTATTATTACTACAGTATTTTATCCGTATTATTACTACAGTATTTTATCCGTATTATTACTACAGTATTTTATCCGTATTATTACTACAGTATTTTATCCGTATTATTACTACAGTATTTTATCCGTATTATTACTACAGTATTTTACTGTATTATTACTACAGTATTTTATCCGTATTATTACTACAGTATTTTATCCGTATTATTACTACAGTATTTTACTGTATTATTACTACAGTATTTTATCCGTATTATTACTACAGTATTTTACCGTACTATTACTACAGTATTTTATCCGTATTATTACTACAGTATTTGATCCGTATTATTACTACAGTATTTTACTGTATTATTACTACAGTATTTTATCCGTATTATTACTACAGTATTTTACTGTATTATTACTACAGTATTTTATCCGTATTATTACTACAGTATTTTACTGTATTATTACTACAGTATTTTACTGTATTATTACTACAGTATTTTATCCGTATTATTACTACAGTATTTTATCCGTATTATTACTACAGTATTTTATCCGTATTATTACTACAGTATTTTATCCGTATTATTACTACAGTATTTTACTGTATTATTACTACAGTATTTTATCCGTATTATTACTACAGTATTTTACTGTATTATTACTACAGTATTTTACTGTATTATTACTACAGTATTTTATCCGTATTATTACTACAGTATTTTATCCGTATTATTACTACAGTATTTTATCCGTATTATTACTACAGTATTTTATCCGTATTATTACTACAGTATTTTACTGTATTATTACTACAGTATTTTATCCGTATTATTACTACAGTATTTTACTGTATTATTACTACAGTATTTTATCCGTATTATTACTACAGTATTTTAGCCGTATTATTACTACAGTATTTTAGCCGTATTATTACTACAGTATTTTACTGTATTATTACTACAGTATTTTATCCGTATTATTACTACAGTATTTTTACTCAGATGTTTACAAAACCAGTAGAACTCTGCCTGGCGAGGTAAAGACAAACAACCTCTGTCGCTATGGTAACTACGGACGGGACAGACCACTGTCCTTAATAAATAAAAACAGCTAGACTGTGTTTTCTGTTGTTAAATAAATTAACCCCTGAAAGGTAAGTGGGGGGGAAGGTGAGGAGGGCTAACCATTATTGAAGTTTCCAGAGAGGTGTCGTTGCCGTGGTTACCTACGGTAAGTCAGTCTAACGGGAGGTATCTGCCGGGTAGAAACCGTGGAAACCGTGAGTAGCAACAGGTAGGTTGTATCTCTGTGTGTGTGTGTGTGTGTGTGTGTGTCTACGGGGCAGCAGGACGCCGTGACAACAACCAGGTAGGTACAGGTAAGTCAAGGGGACCCACATTTCCACGAGTGTCAGTCAGTCATCGTTCAGATACATTGGGAATCAACACGGTAACGAACTGAATCATGGGGGAAGGAATGTTTGAGGACGTAAACTTAACGACGAAACTCGTTAAGAACTGTAGTCGTTTTTAGTACCAACTTGTAGTTGTCTCTCTCTCTATGGGATGAGAATTTACAGTAAATATCCGCATTCACGATCAACGTTATCGTTCGTACGCCACACCTTTTAACCAAGTCTCAAGAAATGTTATCTTTTAGAAAGATACAGTGCTCCTAATAACAACCAGGCTAGTTGTTTAAAGGGTCCCCTTCACTCACTCTGTGACAGTAACGGGAACCTTGAAGAAGACGTGGAGAGGTGCAGTCTGGGAAGGTTAGGTCTGTGGCTTGGGGGGGAGAGAGAGAGTGTGAAATACCGCCCATTTTAGTTAACCACCCAAAAAGAGTAAATACCTAAAACGGCATAAAACACCTCTCTACCTTCATTATTACAGGGTTCTGTTCCCCGGCTTCCCTGCCAGAGGAAAACAAAGCCTACCCCTATAAACACAACAAGTAAACAATAACAAACAGCCTTCTACCTCTTTCCTTGTGTCACCATTGCTAGACAAATGTATATGGATCAGCCCAGAGACGAAAAATGCATCCTTTTGGGGGGTTTCAGCGCAAGGCTATTGTTATATGTCCCACGGACGAGGACTTTAAAGAGCGAACGTTAAGACAAACTGATGAGCAGGGGAAGGATGTGCCAGATCAGGCTGTGTTAGAAATGAAAGGTAGGAACAACCAACCAATGAAAACAAACAACAGATCTACTTTTTTTTTTTTTTTTTTTTTCTATGTTTTTGTCTCTAAAATCAAAATCTTGGAACATGCTCTCCCAAACGCCTGCCTCCTGCCCTTCCCTGTCTACTTCCCTTCCCCGCCTCCTTCCCTTCCCCCCAACCCCTGCCTCCTTCCGTGTCTCCTTCCCTTCCCTGCCTCCTTCCCTTCCCTGCCCCCCCAACCCCTACCTCCTTCCCTGCCTCCTTCCCTGCCTCCTTCCCTGCCCCCACAACCCCTGCCTCCTTCCCTGCCCCCACAACCCCTGCCTCCTCCCCCCCAAACGCCTGCCTCCTTCCCTGCCTCCTTCCCTTCCTTGCCTCCTTCCCTTCCCCCAACCCCTGCCTCCTTCCCTTCCCTGCCTCCTTCCCTTCCCCCCCAACCCCTGCCTCCTTCCCTGCCCCCCCCCCCTGCCCCTTTCCCCCCCCTTCCCTGCCCCCCAACCCCCCTTCCCTGCCCCCCCAACCCCCCTTCCCTGCCCCCCCAACCCCTACCTCCTTCCCTGCCTCCTTCCGCCTCCTTCCCTGCCTCCTTCCCTGCCCCCTTCCTGCCCCGCCTCCTTCCCTTCCTGCCTCCTTCCCTGCCCCCCCAACCCCCTTCCCTGCCCCCCATGCTTCCAGCCTCCAGACAGACATAAGATGCAGCAGTACCCTTTCAGCTTCCTGCCCCTCTGTGTTGCCCCCTGCCAATCAGACTACCTGCTGATCTGTTGCACTGCAAACCGAGGATGTGCTGGAAACTGAAGTTGAACTAACTTACTGTCAGAAAGTAGTGGACACTCAGTCTGGAAGGGCTTGTTGACAAAGCTGTTGGTGAGCTGCCTCATGTTCACACCAGCAGTCATGTGTCAGTGCTGTTTGAAAGCTGTTTTAATAAGAGCAGCGTTTACGGCAGCACTTGGTTTGCAGTGGCGTTTCCTCTTCCCCTCCGTATCTCCTCTGTGTTCGCTTGAACAAACGTTTCCTCCAGATTCTCTGGAGGTTGAATTTGTTCTGACTGCAGCAGCCTACAGAACCCTCCTACCCTCAGCCTACAGAACCCTCCTACCCTCAGCCTATAGAACCCTCCTACCCTCAGCCTACAGAACCCTCCTACCCTCAGCCTATAGAACCCTCCTACCCTCAGTCTACAGAACCCTCCTACCCTGCTACCCTCAGCCTACAGAACCCTCCTACCCTCAGCCTACAGAACCCTCCTACCCTCAGCCTACAGAACCCTCCTACCCTCAGTCTATAGAACCCTCCTACCCTCAGCCTACAGAACCCTCCTACCCTCAGTCTATAGAACCCTCCTACCCTCAGCCTACAGAACCCTCCTACCCTCAGCCTACAGAACCCTCCTACCCTCAGCCTACAGAACCCTCCTACCCTCAGCCTATAGAACCCTCCTACCCTCAGCCTACAGAACCCTCCTACCCTCAGCCTACAGAACCCTCCTACCCTCAGCCTACAGAACCCTCCTACCCTCAGCCTACAGAACCCTCCTACCCTCAGCCTACAGAACCCTACTACCCTCAGCCTACAGAACCCTCCTACCCTCAGCCTACAGAACCCTCCTACCCTCAGCCTACAGAACCCTCCTACCCTCAGCCTACAGAACCCTCCTACCCTCAGCCTACAGAACCCTCCTACCCTCAGCCTATAGAACCCTCCTACCCTCAGCCTATAGAACCCTCCCACCCTCAGCCTATAGAACCCTACTACCCTCAGTCTACAGAACCCTCCTACCCTCAGCCTACAGAACCCTCCTACCCTCAGCCTACAGAACCCTCCTACCCTCAGCCTATAGAACCCTCCCACCCTCAGCCTACAGAACCCTCCTACCCTGCTACCCTCAGCCTATAGAACCCTCCTACCCTCAGCCTACAGAACCCTCCTACCCTCAGCCTATAGAACCCTCCTACCCTCAGCCTACAGAACCCTCCTACCCTCAGCCTACAGAACCCTCCTACCCTCAGCCTATAGAACCCTCCTACCATCAGCCTATAGAACCCTCCTACCCTCAGCCTACAGAACCCTCCTACCCTCAGCCTATAGAACCCTCCTACCCTCAGCCTATAGAACCCTCCTACCCTCAGCCTACAGAACCCTCCTACCCTGCTACCCTCAGCCTATAGAACCCTCCTACCCTCAGCCTATAGAACCCTCCTACCCTCAGCCTATAGAACCCTCCTACCCTCAGCCTATAGAACCCTCCTACCCTCAGCCTATAGAACCCTCCTACCCTCAGTCTACAGAACCCTCCTACCCTGCTACCCTCAGCCTATAGAACCCTCCTACCCTCAGCCTACAGAACCCTCCTACCCTCAGCCTATAGAACCCTCCTACCCTCAGCCTACAGAACCCTCCTACCCTCAGCCTACAGAACCCTCCTACCCTCAGCCTACAGAACCCTCCTACCATCAGCCTATAGAACCCTCCTACCCTCAGCCTATAGAACCCTCCTACCCTCAACCTACAGAACCCTCCTACCCTCCTACCCTCAGTCTACAGAAACCTCCTACCCTCAGTCTTCACAGCCTACACAGCCTACCCTCAGCCTTCACAGCCTACCCTCAGGCTACACAGCCTACCCTCAGCCTTCACAGCATACCCTCAGCCTTCACAGCCTACCCTCAGCCTTCACAGCCTACCCTCAGCCTTCACAGCATACCCTCAGCCTTCACAGCCTACCCTCAGCCTTCACAGCCTACCCTCAGCCTACACAGCCTGCCCTCAGCCTACCCTCAGCCTTCACAGCCTACCCTCAGCCTACACAGCCTGCCCTCAGCCTTCACAGCCTGCCCTCAGCCTTCACAGTCTACCCTCAGCCTACACAGCCTACCCTCAGCCTACACAGCCTGCCCTCAGCCTTCACAGTCTACCCTCAGCCTACACAGCATAACCTCAGCCTACACAGCCTACCCTCAGCCTTCACAGCCTGCCCTCAGCCTTCACAGTCTACCCTCAGCCTACACAGCATAACCTCAGCCTACACAGCATAACCTCAGCCTACACAGCCTACCCTCAGCCTACACAGCATAACCTCAGCCTACACAGCATAACCTCAGCCTTCACAGCCTACCCTCAGCCTTCACAGCCTACCCTCAGCCTACACAGCATAACCTCAGCCTAACCTCAGCCTACACAGCCTACCCTCAGCCTACACAGCCTACCCTCAGCCTACACAGCATAACCTCAGCGTTCACAGCCTACCCTCAGCCTACACAGCCTACCCAGCCTACCCTCAGCCTACACAGTCTACCCTCAGCCTACACAGCCTACCCTCAGCCTTCACAGCCTACCCTCAGCCTACACAGCATAACCTCAGCCTACCCTCAGCCTACACAGCCTACCCTCAGCCTACACAGCATAACCTCAGCCTACACAGCATAACCTCAGCCTACACAGCCTACCCTCAGCCTACACAGCCTACCCTCAGCCTTCACAGCCTACACAGCCTACCCTCAGCCTACACAGCCTACCCTCAGCCTACCCTCAGCCTACACAGCCTACACAGCCTACCCTCAGCCTACACAGCCTACACAGCCTACCCTCAGCCTACCCTCAGCCTACACAGCCTAACCTCAGCCTACCCTCAGCCTACACAGCCTACCCTCAGCCTACACAGCCTACCCTCAGCCTACACAGCCTACCCTCAGCCTTCACAGCCTACACAGCCTACCCTCAGCCTACACAGCCTACCCTCAGCCTACCCTCAGCCTACCCAGCCTACCCTCAGCCTACCCAGCCTACACAGCCTACCCTCAGCCTCCCTCCCTCCATCTCCTCCCTGTTCTTTCTCTTTTCTATGATTTCCCTCATCATTATGTGATAATAATTTATCTTTTAATTTTGTCTCCCGGTGGTGTTGGCTGATCTGGCCTTCGCTACAACCTCTCTCTTTCTCTCTCTCTCTTTCTCTCTCTCTCTTTCTCTCTCTCTCTCTCTTTCTCTCTCTCTCTCTCTCTCCTCTCTCTCTCTCTCTCTCTCTCTCTCTCTCTCTCTCTCTCTCTCTCTCTCTCTCTCTCTCTCTCTCTCTCTCTCTCTCTCTCTCTCTCTCTCTCTCTCTCTCTCTCTCTCTCTCTCTCTCTCTCTCTCTCTCTCTCTCTCTCTCTCTCTCTCTCTCTCTCTCTCTCTCTCTCTCTCTCTCTCTCTCTCTCTCTCTCTCTCTCTCTCTCTCTCTCTCTCTCTCTCTCTCTCTCTCTCTCTCTCTCTCTCTCTCTCTCTCTCTCTCTCTCTCTCTCTCTCTCTCTCTCTCTCTCTCTCTCTCTCTCTCTCTCTCTCTCTCTCTCTCTCTCTCTCTCTCTCTCTCTCTCTCTCTCTCTCTCTCTCTCTCTCTCTCTCTCTCTCTCTCTCTCTCTCTCTCTCTCTCTCTCTCTCTCTCTCTCTCTCTCTCTCTCTCTCTCTCTCTATCCATCTCCTCTCCGTCTGTCTCTCGGTGGCCATCTCTCCATCCTGGCTTCCAGCCAACTTCTTGCTCCCTGAGCCGAGTGACTTCCTGGAGGAGGTGTTGTTTGTGGAGCTGCAGCGGGAAGAGGCTGACAAGCTGGTGAAGGAATACAACGAGGAGGGACGCAAAGCCGGCCCACCCCCCGACAAACGCTATGACAACCGTCCGGGAGGGTTCCGTGGCAACGGCGGAGGTTACCAGCGCTATGACGACCGTGGCGGGCCTCGCGGCGGCGTAGGATGCCAGAGCAGAGACGCTGGGGGATACAGAAGGGGTAAGGAAGGAACGGATTCCTCCCCAGGTCAGTCACTCACAATTTTCCCCTGAAGTGTGCGTTCGTACACTCTCCCCTGAAGTGTGCACTAGTACACTCTCCCTCAGGGGTTTAAGAAGGGAGGGACTGATTTTTAGGATGGTTGTTGCTTACACCAATCCAGTGTTTTTTCACCGTGTGTGGACTAGGCCCCTGCTCTTAAGAGATGTCCCTGCTATTGAGAATGTCTGTATGTCTCGCTGTGTTTCAGGCAACAACCGTGGCGGCTACAACGGCAACCGTTGGGGTGGCAACGGTAACTACCGTGAGGGGGGGTCGGGGTACAACCGCCCGGCGCCCTACAGCAAGGGGGCATACAACCAGGTAACCATGGATATGTCTGTCTGTCTGTCTATCTCTCTCTTTCTCTCTGCGCATTAATGGAGAGGATATGAGTTTTACCTGAGCAGGGAAAAAACTCTGTGCCATAGTTATTATAGTCCATCAACTTAACACCTAGAGGTTTTCCTGGTCGGGTGAAATAGTCAGGGAAAAAACTCCTGGCACTAACAATGTGCTATGAATCGGGGTCCGACATATATTATAGCCAGCTGGGCCCGGGCCAGTAGCTTCTCAAGCGCGTTTTGGCAAATCCAGTTGAACATTTACCTGCTCTGTCGCAGTCTACCGATTTTGAAAACCATTGAAGAGACTACATGCTAGAAAAGTCATGCTGTTTGTATTTGAGCGTATGTGATTGGTCGTTCATTCAACTACGCTCATCGCGACTTCTCGATGCAGTATGTGAGTTGACGCCTCCACACAGCGGGCAGTCCACAGGAAAAAGAAGAGCCCATCAATATATTCGCTGAGCTTATTAAGGGAAAGGGATTTACAAACGTAAACCTTCAATAGGGAACATACAGCGAGGGGGAAAAAAGTATTTTATCCCCTGCTGATTTTGTACGTTTGCCCACTGACGAAGAAATGATCAGTCTATAATTTTAATGGTAGGTTTATTTGAACAGTGAGAGACAGAATAACAACAAAAAAATCCTGAATACTGTATTAATAAACTACCCCAGGACCCTACTGTATTAATAAACTACCCCAGGACCTTACTGTATTAATAAACTACCCCAGGACCCTACTGTATTAATAAACTACCCCAGGACCTTACTGTATTAATAAACTACCCCAGGACCCTACTGTATTAATAAACTACCCCAGGACCCTACTGTATTAATAAACTACCCCAGGACCCTACTGTATTAATAAACTACCCCAGGACCCTACTGTATTAATAAACTACCCCAGGACCCTACTGTATTAATAAACTACCCCAGGACCTACTGTATTAATAAACTACCCCAGGACTCTACTGTATTAATAAACTACCCCAGGACCCTGCTGTATTAATAAACTACCCCAGGACCCTACTGTATTAATAAACTACCCCAGGACCCTACTGTATTAATAAACTACCCCAGGACCCTGCTGTATTAATAAACTACCCCAGCCCTGCTGTATTAATAAACTACCCCAGCCCTGCTGTATTAATAAACTACCCCAGGACCCTACTGTATTAATAAACTACCCCAGGACCCTACTGTATTAATAAACTACCCCAGGACCCTACTGTATTAATAAACTACCCCAGGACCCTACTGTATTAATAAACTACCCCAGGACCCTACTGTATTAATAAACTACCCCAGGACCCTACTGTATTAATAAACTACCCCAGGCCCCTACTGTATTAATAAACTACCCCAGGCCCCTACTGTATTAATAAACTACCCCAGGCCCCTACTGTATTAATAAACTACCCCAGGACCCTACTGTATTAATAAACTACCCCAGGACCCTGCTGTATTAATAAACTACCCCAGGACCCTGCTGTATTAATAAACTACCCCAGCCCTGCTGTATTAATAAACTACCCCAGCCCTGCTGTATTAATAAACTACCCCAGGACCCTACTGTATTAATAAACTACCCCAGGACCCTACTGTATTAATAAACTACCCCAGGACCCTACTGTATTAATAAACTACCCCAGGACTCTACTGTATTAATAAACTACCCCAGGACCCTACTGTATTAATAAACTACCCCAGCCCTGCTGTATTAATAAACTACCCCAGCCCTACTGTATTAATAAACTACCCCAGGACCCTACTGTATTAATAAACTACCCCAGGACCCTACTGTATTAATAAACTACCCCAGCCCTGCTGTATTAATAAACTACCCCAGCCCTACTGTATTAATAAACTACCCCAGGACCCTACTGTATTAATAAACTACACCAGGACCGTACTGTATTAATAAACTACCCCAGGACCCTGCTGTATTAATAAACTACCCCAGGACCCTACTGTATTAATAAACTACCCCAGGACCCTACTGTATTAATAAACTACCCCAGGACCCTACTGTATTAATAAACTACCCCAGGACCCTACTGTATTAATAAACTACCCCAGGACCCTACTGTATTAATAAACTACCCCAGGACCCTACTGTATTAATAAACTACCCCAGGACCCTACTGTATTAATAAACTACCCCAGGACCTACTGTATTAATAAACTACCCCAGGACCCTACTGTATTAATAAACTACCCCAGGACCCTACTGTATTAATAAACTACCCCAGGACCTACTGTATTAATAAACTACCCCAGGACCCTACTGTATTAATAAACTACCCCAGGACCCTACTGTATTAATAAACTACCCCAGGACCCTACTGTATTAATAAACTACCCCAGGACCCTACTGTATTAATAAACTACCCCATGGCCCAGGCCAGTATATTCTGGTTAACGTTGGACCCTGTGAATACTTTAAAAGTAGTAATGGAGTCTGTTTTCATTATCCGACGTGCTTTTTTCTCTCTCTCTCTCTCCTCCAGAGTTACACCCCCAGCAGCTATAATCAAGGCAACTACCAACAGGGTTACAACTACGGCAGCTACAGTCAGTACCCAGGCTACAGGCAAACTCAGAGTTACAGCGAGTCTACGCCAGCTGCCGCAGGACAGACCTACAGCCAACAGCAGAACTACAACCAGCAGTACCAGCAGGTAGTTACCATAGCAACCAGCGGGTAGTTACCATAGCAACCAGCGGGTCGTTACCATAGCAACCAGCTGTACCAGCGGGTAGTTACCATAGCAACCAGCGGGTAGTTACCATAGCACCCAGCGGTTCCGGCGGGAAGTTACCATAGCAACCAGCGGTACCCTCGGGTAGTTACCATAGCAACCAGCGGTACCCTCGGGTAGTTACCATAGTAACCGGCGGTACCAGCGGGTAGTTACCATAGTAGCAGCAACGGTAGTATGCCGGGGTTCAGGTGAACTCGGGTAACCCTGCTACAGCTAACCTCCTGTATCAGCCTGAAGTTACTGGATAGGGCTATTTCATCACTGAGAGATAGAGGTGTTTAATCACTGCGAGATAGAGGTATTTCATCACTGAGAGATAGAGGTATTTAGAGATAGGGCTATTTCATCACTGAGAGATAGGGGTATTTCATCACTGAGAGAGAGGTATTTAATCACTGAGAGATAGAGGTATTTCATCACTGAGAGATAGAGGTATTTCATCACTGAGAGATAAAGGTATTTAATCACTGAGAGATAGAGGTATTTCATCACTGAGAGATAGAGGTATTTAATCACTGAGAGATAGAGGTATTTCATCACTGAGAGATAGAGGTATTTCATCACTGAGAGATAAAGGTATTTAATCACTGAGAGATAGAGGTATTTCATCACTGAGAGATAAAGGTATTTAATCACTGAGAGAGAGGTATTTCATCACTGAGAGATAGAGGGTATTTAATCACTGAGAGATAGAGGTATTTAATCACTGAGCGATAGAGGTATTTAATCACTGAGAGATAGAGGTATTTAATCACTGAGAGATAGAGGTATTTCATCACTGAGAGATAGAGGTATTTCATCACTGAGAGATAGAGGTATTTCATCACTGAGAGATAGAGGTATTTCATCACTGAGAGATAGAGGTATTTCATCACTGAGAGATAGAGGTATTTAGAGATAGGGGTATTTCATCACTGAGAGATAGAGGTGTTTAATCACTGAGAGATAGAGGTATTTCATCACTGAGAGATAGAGGTATTTAGAGATAGGGGTATTTCATCACTGAGAGATAGAGCTATTTAGAGATAGGGGTATTTCATCACTGAGAGATAGAGGTATTTCATCACTGAGAGATAGAGGTATTTCATCACTGAGAGATAATGGTATTTAATCACTGAGAGATAATGGTATTTAATCACTGAGAGATAGGGGTATTTCATCACTGAGAGATAGAGGTATTTAATCACTGAGAGATAGAGGTATTTAATCACTGAGAGATAGAGGTATTTAATCACTGAGAGATAATGGTATTTCATCACTGAGAGATAGAGGTATTTAATCACTGAGAGAAGGGGTATTTAATCACTGAGAGATAGAGGTATTTAATCACTGAGAGATAGAGGTATTTAATCACTGAGAGATAGAGGTATTTAATCACTGAGAGATAATGGTATTTCATCACTGAGAGATAGAGGTATTTAATCACTGAGAGAAGGGGTATTTAATCACTGAGAGATAGAGGTATTTCATCACTGAGAGATAGAGGTATTTCATCACTGAGAGATAGAGGTATTTCATCACTGAGAGATAGAGGGTATTTAATCACTGAGAGATAGGGGTATTTAATCACTGAGAGATAGAGGTATTTCATCACTGAGAGATAGAGGGTATTTAATCACTGAGAGATAGAGGTATTTCATCACTGAGAGATAGAGGTATTTCATCAATGAGAGATAGAGGTATTTCATCACTGAGAGATAGAGGTATTTAGAGATAGGGGTATTTCATCACTGAGAGATAGAGGTATTTAGAGATAGGGGTATTTCATCACTGAGAGATAGAGGTATTTAATCACAGAGATAGAGGTATTTAATCACTGAGAGATAGAGGTATTTAGAGATAGGGGTATTTCATCACTGAGAGATAGAGGGTATTTCATCACTGAGAGATAGAGGTATTTCATCACTGTATTGCCTCTCTCTCTCTCTCTCTCTCTCTCTCTCTCTCTCTCAGTATGCCCAGCAGTGGCAGCAGTACTACCAGAACCAGTCTCAGTGGAACCAGTACTACGGCCAGTATGGGAACTATGCCGCCCAGGGGCAGGGTCAACAAGGTCAAGGTTCACAGGGGCAGGGAGGTCAGGGGGCGTCAGGTTCCTCCCAGTAACCTCTGACCTCTACATCAGGGGGGGTCAACGAAAGGCGGTTTATGGCCCACAATAAAATGAATTGTTCCCACCCCAAAAAAATGTGTTATTTTTTTTGTTGTTGGTCCAAACAGACTAATATCACCAGGAATTGTACTAAAAATGAGTTTAATTTAGGAAATGTGTTCACCGAGTATTCCCACAGATAAGAAAAGAGATGTGATCATGGTTTGACGTGATTTTTATTGTCCAATACAATCTCATTTTCGGGTCTTAGTTGTGGTTAATATGCGGTGTACTAGTTGTTACCAATATGTTCTGATCACCCGAACATTTACACCGACAAAACAAACCCCCCCCCCCCCCGTTACCGCGGCTGAATCTAGTTACCTACCCCCTGCTCTACAGGTCTACTGATCTGCTATCTACTGTCTATCTACATGCCCACACACACACACACACACACACACAAGCTTACAGACGTCACACACACTTCAATGTTCACTCAGCTTACTGCTAGCCAGTATTAACCCTGTGTGAGAGTAGATCAGACATGTAGAGTAGATCAGACATGTAGAGTAGATCAGACATGAAGAGTAGATCAGACATGAAGAGTAGATCAGACATGAAGAGTAGATCAGACATGAAGAGTAGATCAGACATGAAGAGTAGACATGAAGAGTAGATCAGACATGAAGAGTAGATCAGACATGTAGAGTAGATCAGACATGTAGAGTAGATCAGACATGAAGAGTAGATCAGACATGAAGAGTAGATCAGACATGTAGAGTAGATCAGACATGAAGAGTAGATCAGACATGTAGATCAGACATGAAGAGTAGATCAGACATGAAGAGTAGATCAGACATGTAGAGTAGATCAGACATGAAGAGTAGATCAGACATGTAGAGTAGATCAGACATGTAGATCAGACATGAAGAGTAGATCAGACATGAAGAGTAGATCAGACATGTAGAGTAGATCAGACATGAAGAGTAGATCAGACATGTAGAGTAGATCAGACATGAAGAGTAGATCAGACATGTAGAGTAGATCAGACATGAAGAGTAGATCAGACATGAAGAGTAGATCAGACATGTAGAGTAGATCAGACATGAAGAGTAGATCAGACATGAAGAGTAGATCAGACATGTAGAGTAGATCAGACATGAAGAGTAGATCAGACATGTAGAGTAGATCAGACATGAAGAGTAGATCAGACATGAAGAGTAGATCAGACATGAAGAGTAGATCAGACATGTAGAGTAGATCAGACATGAAGAGTAGATCAGACATGTAGATCAGACATGAAGAGTAGATCAGACATGTAGATCAGACATGTAGATCAGACATGAAGAGTAGATCAGACATGAAGAGTAGATCAGACATGAAGAGTAGATCAGACATGTAGAGTAGATCAGACATGAAGAGTAGATCAGACATGAAGAGTAGATCAGACATGAAGAGTAGATCAGACATGTAGATCAGACATGAAGAGTAGATCAGACATGAAGAGTAGATCAGACATGAAGAGTAGATCAGACATGAAGAGTAGATCAGACATGTAGAGTAGATCAGACATGAAGAGTAGATCAGACATGAAGAGTAGATCAGACATGAAGAGTAGATCAGACATGTAGATCAGACATGTAGAGTAGATCAGACATGTAGAGTAGATCAGACATGTAGAGTAGATCAGACATGAAGAGTAGATCAGACATGAAGAGTAGATCAGACATGTAGATCAGACATGAAGAGTAGATCAGACATGTAGATCAGACATGAAGAGTAGATCAGACATGAAGAGTAGATCAGACATGTAGAGTAGATCAGACATGTAGAGTAGATCAGACATGAAGAGTAGATCAGACATGTAGATCAGACATGTAGAGTAGATCAGACATGTAGAGTAGATCAGACATGGTAGATCAGACATGAAGAGTAGATCAGACATGTAGAGTAGATCAGACATGTAGAGTAGATCAGACATGAAGAGTAGATCAGACATGAAGAGTAGATCAGACATGTAGATCAGAGAAGAGTAGATCAGACATGTAGAGTAGATCAGACATGAAGAGTAGATCAGACATGAAGAGTAGATCAGACATGTAGAGTAGATCAGACATGAAGAGTAGATCAGACATGAAGAGTAGATCAGACATGTAGAGTAGATCAGACATGTAGAGTAGATCAGACATGTAGAGTAGATCAGACATGAAGAGTAGATCAGACATGAAGAGTAGATCAGACATGTAGAGTAGATCAGACATGAAGAGTAGATCAGACATGTAGAGTAGATCAGACATGAAGAGTAGATCAGACATGTAGATCAGACATGTAGAGTAGATCAGACATGAAGAGTAGATCAGACATGAAGAGTAGATCAGACATGAAGAGTAGATCAGACATGTAGAGTAGATCAGACATGAAGAGTAGATCAGACATGTAGAGTAGATCAGACATGAAGAGTAGATCAGACATGTAGATCAGACATGAAGAGTAGATCAGACATGAAGAGTAGATCAGACATGAAGAGTAGATCAGACATGAAGAGTAGATCAGACATGTAGAGTAGATCAGACATGAAGAGTAGATCAGACATGTAGAGTAGATCAGACATGTAGAGTAGATCAGACATGTAGATCAGACATGAAGAGTAGATCAGACATGTAGAGTAGATCAGACATGAAGAGTAGATCAGACATGAAGAGTAGATCAGACATGTAGAGTAGATCAGACATGTAGAGTAGATCAGACCCATGTAGAGTAGATCAGACATGTAGAGTAGATCAGACATGTAGAGTAGATCAGACATGTAGAGTAGATCAGACATGAAGAGTAGATCAGACATGAAGAGTAGATCAGACATGTAGAGTAGATCAGACATGTAGAGTAGATCAGACATGTAGAGTAGATCAGACATGAAGAGTAGATCAGACATGTAGAGTAGATCAGACATGAAGAGTAGATCAGACATGAAGAGTAGATCAGACATGTAGAGTAGATCAGACATGTAGAGTAGATCAGACATGTAGAGTAGATCAGACATGTAGAGTAGATCAGACATGAAGAGTAGATCAGACATGAAGAGTAGATCAGACATGAAGATCAGACATGAAGAGTAGATCAGACATGTAGATCAGACATGAAGAGTAGATCAGACATGTAGAGTAGATCAGACATGAAGAGTAGATCAGACATGAAGATCAGACATGAAGAGTAGATCAGACATGTAGAGTAGATCAGACATGTAGAGTAGATCAGACATGTAGAGTAGATCAGACATGTAGATCAGACATGAAGAGTAGATCAGACATGAAGAGTAGATCAGACATGAAGAGTAGATCAGACATGTAGAGTAGATCAGACATGTAGAGTAGATCAGACATGTAGAGTAGATCAGACATGTAGATCAGACATGAAGAGTAGATCAGACATGAAGAGTAGATCAGACATGAAGAGTAGATCAGACATGTAGAGTAGATCAGACATGTAGAGTAGATCAGACATGTAGAGTAGATCAGACATGAAGAGTAGATCAGACATGAAGAGTAGATCAGACATGAAGAGTAGATCAGACATGAAGAGTAGATCAGACATGTAGAAAGAGTAGATCAGACATGTAGAGTAGATCAGACATGTAGAGTAGATCAGACATGAAGAGTAGATCAGACATGTAGAGTAGATCAGACATGTAGAGTAGATCAGACATGAAGAGTAGATCAGACATGAAGAGTAGATCAGACATGTAGATCAGACATGAAGAGTAGATCAGACATGAAGAGTAGATCAGACATGAAGAGTAGATCAGACATGAAGAGTAGATCAGACATGAAGAGTAGATCAGACATGAAGAGTAGATCAGACATGAAGAGTAGATCAGACATGTGAAGAGTAGATCAGACATGTAGAGTAGATCAGACATGAGAGTAGATCAGACATGTAGAGTAGATCAGACATGAAGAGTAGATCAGACATGAAGAGTAGATCAGACATGTAGAGTAGATCAGACATGAAGAGTAGATCAGACATGAAGAGTAGATCAGACATGAAGAGTAGATCAGACATGAAGAGTAGATCAGACATGAAGAGTAGATCAGACATGTAGAGTAGATCAGACATGAAGAGTAGATCAGACATGAAGAGTAGATCAGACATGAAGAGTAGATCAGACATGAAGAGTAGATCAGACATGAAGAGTAGATCAGACATGAAGAGTAGATCAGACATGAAGAGTAGATCAGACATGAAGAGTAGATCAGACATGAAGAGTAGATCAGACATGTAGAGTAGATCAGACATGAAGAGTAGATCAGACATGTAGAGTAGATCAGACATGAAGAGTAGATCAGACATGTAAGAGTAGATCAGACATGAAGAGTAGATCAGACATGTAGAGTAGATCAGACATGAAGAGTAGATCAGACATGAAGAGTAGATCAGACATGAAGAGTAGATCAGACATGAAGAGTAGATCAGACATGAAGAGTAGATCAGACATGTAGATCAGACATGAAGAGTAGATCAGACATGAAGAGTAGATCAGACATGAAGAGTAGATCAGACATGAAGAGTAGATCAGACATGAAGAGTAGATCAGACATGTAGAGTAGATCAGACATGAAGAGTAGATCAGACATGAAGAGTAGATCAGACATGAGAGAGTAGATCAGACATGTAGAGTAGATCAGACATGAAGAGTAGATCAGACATGAAGAGTAGATCAGACATGTAGAGTAGATCAGACATGAAGAGTAGATCAGACATGAAGAGTAGATCAGACATGAAGAGTAGATCAGACATGAAGAGTAGATCAGACATGTAGATCAGACATGAAGAGTAGATCAGACATGAAGAGTAGATCAGACATGAATAGATCAGACATGAAGAGTAGATCAGACATGAAGAGTAGATCAGACATGAAGAGTAGATCAGACATGAAGAGTAGATCAGACATGAAGAGTAGATCAGACATGTAGATCAGACATGAAGAGTAGATCAGACATGTAGAGTAGATCAGACATGAAGAGTAGATCAGACATGAAGAGTAGATCAGACATGTAGAGTAGATCAGACATGAAGAGTAGATCAGACATGTAGAGTAGATCAGACATGAAGAGTAGATCAGACATGAAGAGTAGATCAGACATGTAGAGTAGATCAGACATGAAGAGTAGATCAGACATGAAGAGTAGATCAGACATGAAGAGTAGATCAGACATGTAGAGTAGATCAGACATGAAGAGTAGATCAGACATGAAGAGTAGATCAGACATGAAGAGTAGATCAGACATGTAGAGTAGATCAGACATGTAGATCAGACATGAAGAGTAGATCAGACATGTAGAGTAGATCAGACATGAAGAGTAGATCAGACATGTAGAGTAGATCAGACATGTAGAGTAGATCAGACATGAAGAGTAGATCAGACATGTAGAGTAGATCAGACATGAAGAGTAGATCAGACATGTAGAGTAGATCAGACATGAAGAGTAGATCAGACATGAAGAGTAGATCAGACATGAAGAGTAGATCAGACATGAAGAGTAGATCAGACATGTAGAGTAGATCAGACATGAAGAGTAGATCAGACATGTAGAGTAGATCAGACATGAAGAGTAGATCAGACATGTAGAGTAGATCAGACATGAAGAGTAGATCAGACATGTAGAGTAGATCAGACATGAAGAGTAGATCAGACATGAAGAGTAGATCAGACATGAAGAGTAGATCAGACATGAAGAGTAGATCAGACATGTAGAGCAGACATGAAGAGTAGATCAGACATGAAGAGTAGATCAGACATGTAGAGTAGATCAGACATGAAGAGTAGATCAGACATGAAGAGTAGATCAGACATGTAGAGTAGATCAGACATGAAGAGTAGATCAGACATGTAGAGTAGATCAGACATGAAGAGTAGATCAGACATGAAGAGTAGATCAGACATGTAGAGTAGATCAGACATGAAGAGTAGATCAGACATGAAGAGTAGATCAGACATGAAGAGTAGATCAGACATGAAGAGTAGATCAGACATGTAGAGTAGATCAGACATGAAGAGTAGATCAGACATGTAGAGTAGATCAGACATGAAGAGTAGATCAGACATGAAGAGTAGATCAGACATGAAGAGTAGATCAGACATGAAGAGTAGATCAGACATGTAGAGTAGATCAGACATGAAGAGTAGATCAGACATGTAGAGTAGATCAGACATGAAGAGTAGATCAGACATGAAGAGTAGATCAGACATGTAGATCAGACATGAAGAGTAGATCAGACATGAAGAGTAGATCAGACATGTAGAGTAGATCAGACATGAAGAGTAGATCAGACATGTAGAGTAGATCAGACATGTAGAGTAGATCAGACATGAAGAGTAGATCAGACATGTAGATCAGACATGAAGAGTAGATCAGACATGAAGAGTAGATCAGACATGAAGAGTAGATCAGACATGAGAGTAGATCAGACATGTAGAGTAGATCAGACATGAAGAGTAGATCAGACATGTAGAGTAGATCAGACATGTAGAAGTCAGACATGAAGAGTAGATCAGACATGAAGAGTAGATCAGACATGAAGAGTAGATCAGACATGTAGAGTAGATCAGACATGAAGAGTAGATCAGACATGTAGAGTAGATCAGACATGAAGAGTAGATCAGACATGTAGAGTAGATCAGACATGTAGAGTAGATCAGACATGAAGAGTAGATCAGACATGAAGAGTAGATCAGACATGAAGAGTAGATCAGACATGAAGAGTAGATCAGACATGAAGAGTAGATCAGACATGAAGAGTAGATCAGACATGTAGAGTAGATCAGACATGTAGATCAGACATGAAGAGTAGATCAGACATGTAGAGTAGATCAGACATGTAGAGTAGATCAGACATGTAGAGTAGATCAGACATGTAGAGTCAGACATGTAGAGTAGATCAGACATGTAGAGTAGATCAGACATGAAGAGTAGATCAGACATGTAGAGTAGATCAGACATGAAGAGTAGATCAGACATGTAGAGTAGATCAGACATGAAGAGTAGATCAGACATGAAGAGTAGATCAGACATGAAGAGTAGATCAGACATGTAGAGTAGATCAGACATGAAGAGTAGATCAGACATGAAGAGTAGATCAGACATGAAGAGTAGATCAGACATGTAGATCAGACATGTAGAGTAGATCAGACATGTAGAGTAGATCAGACATGTAGAGTAGATCAGACATGTAGAGTAGATCAGACATGTAGAGTAGATCAGACATGTAGATCAGACATGTAGAGTAGATCAGACATGTAGAGTAGATCAGACATGTAGAGTAGATCAGACATGTAGATCAGACATGTAGAGTAGATCAGACATGAAGAGTAGATCAGACATGAAGAGTAGATCAGACATGAAGAGTAGATCAGACATGTAGATTCAGACATGAAGAGTAGATCAGACATGGTAGATCAGACATGAAGAGTAGATCAGACATGTAGATCAGACATGAAGAGTAGATCAGACATGTAGATGTCAGACATGAAGAGTAGATCAGACATGTAGATCAGACATGTAGAGTAGATCAGACATGAAGAGTAGATCAGACATGTAGAGTAGATCAGACATGAAGAGTAGATCAGACATGAAGAGTAGATCAGACATGTAGATCAGACATGTAGAGTAGATCAGACATGTAGAGTAGATCAGACATGAAGAGTAGATCAGACATGAGTAGATCAGACATGTAGAGTAGATCAGACATGTAGATCAGACATGAAGAGTAGATCAGACATGTAGATCAGACATGAAGAGTAGATCAGACATGGTAGATCAGACATGAAGAGTAGATCAGACATGTAGATCAGACATGTAGAGTATCAGACATGTAGAGTAGATCAGACATGTAGAGTAGATCAGACATGAAGAGTAGATCAGACATGTAGAGTAGATCAGACATGTAGAGTAGATCAGACATGAAGAGTAGATCAGACATGTAGAGTAGATCAGACATGAAGAGTAGATCAGACATGTAGAGTAGATCAGACATGTAGATCAGACATGTAGAGTAGATCAGACATGTAGAGTAGATCAGACATGAAGAGTAGATCAGACATGTAGATCAGACAGTAGATCAGACATGTAGAGTAGATCAGACATGAAGAGTAGATCAGACATGTAGAGTAGATCAGACATGTAGAGTAGATCAGACATGAAGAGTAGATCAGACATGTAGAGTAGATCAGACATGTAGAGTAGATCAGACATGTAGAGTAGATCAGACATGTAGAGTAGATCAGACATGAAGAGTAGATCAGACATGTAGATCAGACATGTAGAGTAGATCAGACATGAAGAGTAGATCAGACATGTAGATCAGACATGTAGAGTAGATCAGACATGTAGAGTAGATCAGACATGTAGAGTAGATCAGACATGTAGAGTAGATCAGACATGTAGAGTAGATCAGACATGTAGAGTAGATCAGACATGAAGAGTAGATCAGACATGTAGAGTAGATCAGACATGAAGAGTAGATCAGACATGTAGATCAGACATGTAGAGTAGATCAGACATGAAGAGTAGATCAGACATGTAGAGTAGATCAGACATGAAGAGTAGATCAGACATGTAGAGTAGATCAGACATGAAGAGTAGATCAGACATGTAGAGTAGATCAGACATGAAGAGTAGATCAGACATGTAGAGTAGATCAGACATGAAGAGTAGATCAGACATGTAGAGTAGATCAGACATGAAGAGTAGATCAGACATGTAGAGTAGATCAGACATGTAGAGTAGATCAGACATGTAGAGTAGATCAGACATGTAGAGTAGATCAGACATGAAGAGTAGATCAGACATGTAGAGTAGATCAGACATGTAGAGTAGATCAGACATGAAGAGTAGATCAGACATGAAGAGTAGATCAGACATGTAGAGTAGATCAGACATGTAGAGTAGATCAGACATGTAGAGTAGATCAGACATGAAGAGTAGATCAGACATGTAGAGTAGATCAGACATGAAGAGTAGATCAGACATGTAGAGTAGATCAGACATGAAGAGTAGATCAGACATGAAGAGTAGATCAGACATGTAGAGTAGATCAGACATGAAGAGTAGATCAGACATGAAGAGTAGATCAGACATGTAGAGTAGATCAGACATGAAGAGTAGATCAGACATGAAGAGTAGATCAGACATGAAGAGTAGATCAGACATGAAGAGTAGATCAGACATGAAGAGTAGATCAGACATGAAGAGTAGATCAGACATGAAGAGTAGATCAGACATGAAGAGTAGATCAGACATGAAGAGTAGATCAGACATGAAGAGTAGATCAGACATGAAGAGTAGATCAGACATGAAGAGTAGATCAGACATGTAGAGTAGATCAGACATGAAGAGTAGATCAGACATGTAGAGTAGATCAGACATGAAGAGTAGATCAGACATGAAGAGTAGATCAGACATGTAGAGTAGATCAGACATGAAGAGTAGATCAGACATGAAGAGTAGATCAGACATGAAGAGTAGATCAGACATGTAGATTCAGACATGAAGAGTAGATCAGACATGAAGAGTAGATCAGACATGAAGAGTAGATCAGACATGAAGAGTAGATCAGACATGAAGAGTAGATCAGACATGAAGAGTAGATCAGACATGTAGAGTAGATCAGACATGAAGAGTAGATCAGACATGTAGAGTAGATCAGACATGAAGAGTAGATCAGACATGAAGAGTAGATCAGACATGAAGACTAGATCAGACATGAAGAGTAGATCAGACATGAAGAGTAGATCAGACATGAAGAGTAGATCAGACATGAAGAGTAGATCAGACATGTAGAGTAGATCAGACATGAAGAGTAGATCAGACATGAAGAGTAGATCAGACATGAAGAGTAGATCAGACATGAGAGTAGATCAGACATGAAGAGTAGATCAGACATGAAGAGTAGATCAGACATGTAGAGTAGATCAGACATGTAGAGTAGATCAGACATGTAGAGTAGATCAGACATGTAGAGTAGATCAGACATGTAGAGTAGATCAGACATGAAGAGTAGATCAGACATGAAGAGTAGATCAGACATGAAGAGTAGATCAGACATGAAGAGTAGATCAGACATGTAGAGTAGATCAGACATGTAGAGTAGATCAGACATGTAGAGTAGATCAGACATGTAGAGTAGATCAGACATGAAGAGTAGATCAGACATGTAGAGTAGATCAGACATGTAGATCAGACATGTAGAGTAGATCAGACATGAAGAGTAGATCAGACATGTAGAGTAGATCAGACATGTAGATAGATCAGACATGTAGAGTAGATCAGACATGAAGAGTAGATCAGACATGAAGAGTAGATCAGACATGTAGATTCAGACATGAAGAGTAGATCAGACATGTAGAGTAGATCAGACATGAAGAGTAGATCAGACATGAAGAGTAGATCAGACATGTAGAGTAGATCAGACATGAAGAGTAGATCAGACATGTAGATCAGACATGAAGAGTAGATCAGACATGTAGAGTAGATCAGACATGTAGAGTAGATCAGACATGAAGAGTAGATCAGACATGTAGATCAGACATGAAGAGTAGATCAGACATGAAGAGTAGATCAGACATGTAGAGTAGATCAGACATGAAGAGTAGATCAGACATGAAGGTAGATCAGACATGAAGAGTAGATCAGACATGTAGAGTGATCAGACATGAAGAGTAGATCAGACATGTAGAGTAGATCAGACATGAAGAGTAGATCAGACATGAAGAGTAGATCAGACATGTAGATCAGACATGAAGAGTAGATCAGACATGTAGAATCAGACATGAAGAGTAGATCAGACATGTAGAGTAGATCAGACATGTAGAGTAGATCAGACATGAAGAGTAGATCAGACATGTAGATAATCAGACATGAAGAGTAGATCAGACATGTAGAGTAGATCAGACATGAAGAGTAGATCAGACATGAAGAGTAGATCAGACATGAAGAGGTCAGACATGAAGAGTAGATCAGACATGTAGAGTAGATCAGACATGAAGAGTAGATCAGACATGTAGAGTAGATCAGACATGTAGAGTAGATCAGACATGTAGAGTAGATCAGACATGTAGAGTAGATCAGACATGTAGAGTAGATCAGACATGTAGAGTAGATCAGACATGAAGAGTAGATCAGACATGTAGATTCAGACATGTAGATCAGACATGAAGAGTAGATCAGACATGAAGAGTAGATCAGACATGATAGATCAGACATGAAGAGTAGATCAGACATGTAGAGTAGATCAGACATGTAGATCAGACATGAAGAGTAGATCAGACATGAAGAGTAGATCAGACATGTAGATCAGACATGAAGAGTAGATCAGACATGTAGAGTAGATCAGACATGTAGATCAGACATGAAGAGTAGATCAGACATGAAGAGTAGATCAGACATGTAGAGTAGATCAGACATGAAGAGTAGATCAGACATGAAGAGTAGATCAGACATGAAGAGTAGATCAGACATGTAGAGTAGATCAGACATGAAGAGTAGATCAGACATGTAGAGTAGATCAGACATGAAGAGTAGATCAGACATGTAGAGTAGATCAGACATGTAGAGTAGATCAGACATGTAGATCAGACATGAAGAGTAGATCAGACATGTAGAGTAGATCAGACATGAAGAGTAGATCAGACATGTAGAGTAGATCAGACATGAAGAGTAGATCAGACATGAAGAGTAGATCAGACATGAAGAGTAGATCAGACATGTAGAGTAGATCAGACATGAAGAGTAGATCAGACATGTAGATCAGACATGTAGAGTAGATCAGACATGAAGAGTAGATCAGACATGAAGAGTAGATCAGACATGAAGAGTAGATCAGACATGTAGAGTAGATCAGACATGTAGAGTAGATCAGACATGTAGATCAGACATGTAGAGTAGATCAGACATGAAGAGTAGATCAGACATGAAGAGTAGATCAGACATGTAGAGTAGATCAGACATGTAGAGTAGATCAGACATGAAGAGTAGATCAGACATGAAGAGTAGATCAGACATGTAGATCAGACATGTAGAGTAGATCAGACATGAAGAGTAGATCAGACATGTAGAGTAGATCAGACATGTAGAGTAGATCAGACATGTAGAGTAGATCAGACATGTAGAGTAGATCAGACATGTAGAGTAGATCAGACATGAAGAGTAGATCAGACATGAAGAGTAGATCAGACATGTAGAGTAGATCAGACATGTAGAGTAGATCAGACATGAAGAGTAGATCAGACATGAAGAGTAGATCAGACATGTAGAGTAGATCAGACATGAAGAGTAGATCAGACATCTTCCTCTGAACTATGCCTGAAGGTGGATGTGCTGTCCGTCCGTCCACCGACTCCACTTCCTTTTTAGTTCATTCAATGTTTTAGATTTAAAGGCCTGGACACAAATAAGAGCATGTTTGTTTGCAGCGGAGAAAAATACCAGGTTTTGGTAGATATTTTTATTTATTATTATACTCTCAGTTGTTTTGTCTATTGCAACAACTCTTTTTGTTGTTGATGTAAAAAAATGTTTGTTTGACTTTTGTGTTGAATGGTGTCAGAATGTGTTTTTATTGGACAACAACAATAATATGATAACAATACAACAGATGAATCAACACTACATGCTGTCCGTTTCATTACTGAAGTTTAAAATGATTTAGTTTCACATTTACATGTTTATATACTGTGTCTCTGTCTGGTAAGTGGTAACATAATACAATAAAATAATTCATTAAATAAGCCATTCATAAACTATAAGTAGTTTATGTATTATTTGTAAATCAATATTTCAACATTATTAAAAAACTGCTCCTCACTTACGAATCCGTGTGTGCGTGTGTGTGTGTAGTCACGAATCACTTTCGTATAACGTTTCGTCAAACCACCAAGATATTTTAATAATAATCAGATTTAACACACGGAAAGTCTTTCGTATCCAGGCATCGTAATCTCACATCGGCTAGTACTGTGACTCCCAAAATGCTTCCCTGTTCCGTAGGAGATGTCTAGAATATTCCTATGAAGTTATAGGTCCTTTCTGTAGCTCAGTTGGAAAGGAAGTGCAATGCCTGGTGGGTAGTGGGATCCATTCTCGGGACCACCCGTAATGTAAAATGTACGCACACATAACTAAGTCGCTTTGGATATAAAAAAAAATATTTAAAAAAGTCTGCTAAATGATATATATTGTTATTATTAAATAGTGCATTACTTTTGACGATATGTTGTTATTATTTCGACCAGAGCCATACTTTGTACGGCTAGTAGATAGTCTTGAAAACCCGAACCTGGGTAACACCATAACCAGGTTTTGGTTTCAATGATGGACTCTTTAGTCATAGAGGACCTATGTCACTACCTACGTAGCATAGAGGACCTATGTCACTACCTACGTAGCATAGAAGACCTATGTCACTACCTACGTAGCATAGAGGACCTATGTCACTACCTACGTAGCATAGAAGACCTATGTCACTACCTACGTAGCATAGAGGACCTAAGTCACTACCTACGTAGCATAGAGGAACTACGTCACTACCTACGTAGCATAGAGGAACTATGTCACTACCTACGTAGCATAGAGGAACTATGTCACTACCTACGTAGCATAGAGGCACTACGTCACTACCTACGTAGCATAGAGGCACTACGTCACTACCTACGTAGCATAGAGGCACTACGTCACTACCTACGTAGCATAGAGGCACTACGTCACTACCTACGTAGCATAGAGGCACTACGTCACTACCTACGTCACTACTCTTGACTAAAATATAAATCAGAACTAGCAAAGATGGAGGACTTGTAGGTTATTTTTAACGGGTGCATTTCACAAGTGGCTAGTTTGCATCAACTACCCTTCGATAAAACCGCTGCAAACTTTGGTTTCGAATCGAGACGCTCTAGACTCATGTCAGCCTTGTGATTTGATTGGTCCCCAGAAATCCCCCCCTCCAGTGATGTAGTTCCTCAATGCCAAAATAATCCATAATTGAAGCCAGACCCAAGTCCCTGTGTTGCCTAGGGTCAAGTTTTCAAGACTTATTTACTAGCCAAACACAGTAGGGCTCTGGTCAAAAGTCCCCCCCCCATTGACGTAGACATTAATTGACGTAAGTCTATCATTGAAAACAGACCCTAGTCTCTGTGTTGCCTAAGGTCAAATTTTCCAGATTAGGTAATAGTCCACTATATAGGGAATAGAGTGCCATTTGGGTCCCAGAATAGACTCAGTACAGTAGGCCCTTGACAATAAAACATCATTTACCTGTAATCACACCTCATGTTTCCTTTCAACAAAAAACATACACTGACACTCTAAACTGAGATTAGCAGAGAGGAGAATAAACATAATTACAACAGTACAACGATCATCACATCACAGGGGTTTGAAACATTTTAGCAGACGCTCTTATCCAGAGAACTAGATTAGATACTATAGTTTCACTGATGCAGTTCAGCAGAAGCTTTCGTAAGGCGGCAGTGTGTATTTGGTGGGGTTTAAAGGGACAGAGGTGTTGGATTGTACTACTGACGATGGTAAAATCATGTCCCGCCATGCTACCGTGTAACTTGTTGTAAGATTTTAAGGCAGTCTTGGAGGTCCATCTCCAAGGTTCTGTGCCCTATGGCACCCTATTGCCTATATAGTGCACTACCTTGGGGCGGCAGGGTAGCCCAGTGGTTAGAGCGTTGGACTAGTAACCGCAAAGGTTGCAAAATCAAATCCCTGAGCTGACAAGGTACAACAAAAATCTGTCGTTCTGCCCCCCCCCTGAACAAGGCAGTTTAACCCGCTGTTCCTAGGCCGTCGTTGAAAATAAGAATTTTTCCTTAACTGACTTGTCTAGTTAACATACAAAAACCTTTAACCAGGGATCTAGTAGTGATCAAAGTAGTGCCCTATATAGGGAATAGGGTGCCATAGGGGATTCAGCCCCTTGGTGTTGAAGAAAAAAGCTTAGCACCACAGAACGTTTAATAAGAATGTTCAGAAATTGTCTTCAGACAAAACCATACATCCGTCACATAACAGTTAGAATAAACAGTATATATTAAGAAAACCGCAATAGATCGTAGAAGTCACAGCAAACGACAGGAAAACATTAATAACTCTACTTGAAAATTATCAGGAAAACCACTGGGCAAAAAAAAAAAAATGAAAAAAAAAAAAAAATGTTTGACTCAATGGGGTGTTTATCTATAATCCATAATACCGTGGCAAATTGTAGCAGGGGGGAGGGTCGTGGGTACGAGTCCCAAATCAAAAGTATGTGAAACAGTGCATGGAGGGCACTTTTCGAATGCGTCCTCCATATGTACATATTTTGAAGCATGCATCGATGTAAGCAAACAAACACATTTTAAAAATAATAATCATAAAAAAAACATAACACAAATTTTATTAAAATCAATGGCGGCCATTATTTGAGCTGAAGCGAGAGAAAATACAATGCTACTTGGGAATTTAAATGTTAGCTAATCACATATGTTGCATGGCTACAATGTCTTTTTTTTTTTATCTTGCTTTGTTAATAAATACAGACCATTTTGGCATGGTTACCTGCCTACAATACCCACTGTAGTGTTCGTAGGTCGTAAGCCAATTCATTGTAAATCAATTGATCTAACTAGCTAGCTACTACTGTTAGCTAGCCAGAGAGCCACAAATAATTGTTAGCTTGCTGCCCACGAAGAATTGACATCTTACCTTGGATAACATTGGTTTATGTCGGGGTTTTTTTTTTGTTCGCCTGTTATTCTATCTGGTTAGCTACATTATTACAATAAACATATAGCAATCAAGCAATCAATCAATCAATCAATCAAATGTATTTATAAAGCTCTTCTTACGTCAGCTGATGTCACAAAGTTCTGTACAGAAACCCAGCCATAAAACCCCCAGACAGCGAGCAAATAGCTAGCTGATAGTTAATGAAGTAAAACATTTTGCTTTGTGTGTATCTTGTTTCATCTCTACTGCCATTGTCCTGGCTTGAAGAAGTCCATAGTAAATCAATAGTGCTAACTGGCTAGCCACGAAATAAATTGTTTAGCTAGCTACCCACAAAGAATTGACATCGACTGTATTTTGCATAACATTATTTTCGGTTCATTTTTTTCCTGTTTAACTAGCTAGCTGGCTAACTAGATTACAACGATTCACATATATCTAGCTGATAATTATGAAGTCAAAGTTGTCTTTGTGTATATCTTCGTCTATTGTGGTCATTGTCCTGGCTTGAAGAAGGGTCAGTGAATGGGGAAGTGCTTCTCAAATGGAAAGTTTTATGTGTTCTCCACGCTCTCAACCTCAAGAGGAAGTACTCAGGAGAATTCACTTGGAGCACGGTAGCATGCATATTGAGAAACACCCATTGGCTCAAACACAACCCACACAAACCCAGTTTATTTGATATCTGGGTGTGTATGAGTTTGTGTGTGTGTCTGTCCGTCCGTGTGTGTCTGTTCATCCATGTGTGTGTTTGTGTGTCTGTCCGTCCGTGTGCGCGCGTGTGTGTATCTGTCCGTGTGTGTGTGTTGTCGTGGACGAATCAGAATTAGTTGGGTAACATAGATAATTAAGATGTTTTATTAGTATAATATGCTTATTTGAGATACTTGTCATTAGAATGTGTCCATTGGACTCTGGTGTCTTTTGAGTTGCATGTCTACCTTAGCTGGGGCTCAGACACTTGGGGCCCAGAGAGGGGAGAGGTCAGACTTGTCGTCATGGGAATGTGTCTTTACCTATTTCTTAAACCATGTGAAGGGATGGCGTGATTAATGGGGAACCAATGACTTGTCTCCACAATGTCTGTGAGCAAGTCACTCCCTCCTTTTCTTTATTGTGGGGAGGATTATGGCAGTGTCTGGACCCTTGTATGTCCTCTCTTAGATCTCACACTTATCCTGGGATATTATATGGCCTAGAGGCTCACTCCCCAGTGAGCCTGTCCAGGAGTGGGGTCAAGAGGGGGTTTTCTTGAGATGGGAGTATCTAGAGTTGACAATTGATATATGCCATTGGATGAAATTGTGTTTTTGTTCAATACCGTACCAGGGAGGGACGGTTCTAAGGGGACCAGATACTGGTCTGTGTTTTATTGATATCTGTCATACAAAACTTAACCTTTGTGAACTGTTACTAAGTATCTGTGGTTTGTCAATGTACGTTGAAGGGGGTGTATCGTTGCTATAAAAGATCCCTGTAGCCATTCTGTAATCACCTTCCTGGTTCATTCGAGAGAATGCATTATTGGGGGTCAAGAACTTTTGCAAAAGTATCTTAAGTATTAAAGATGTAGTTTAACCTGTTAGGGCTAGGGGGCAGTATTGACACGGCTGGATAAAAAACGTACCCGATTTAATCTGGTTACTACTCCTCCTAGAATATGCATATAATTATTGGCTTTTGATAGAAAACACCCTAAAGTTTCTAAAACTGTTTGAATGGTGTCTGTGCCTATAACAGAACTGTGTGTGTGTGTGTGTGTGTGTGTGTGTGTGTGTGTGTGTGTGTGTGTGTGTGTGTGTGTGTGTGTGTGTGTGTGTCCGTCCGTCCGTGTGTGTCCGTCCGTCCGTGTGTGTGTGTGTGTGTGTGTGTGTGTGTGTCCCCGTCCGTCCGTGTGTATGTGTGTGTGTGTGTGTCCGTCCGTCCGTGTGTGTGTGTGTATCCAGTGTCCCAGCTCAGTCGGGTTCTCTGCTCTTATCTCTGATCAAGTTGAGTTCCTCCATCTTCTCCTGCAGGAAGGAAGCGGGCATGGAGGAGCCAAGGAATCTCTGGGGCTTCACAACACAGCTCTGGCGGGAGAGAGGGAGGGAGGGGAGTCACAACACAGCCCTGGGGGAGGGAGGGAGTCACAACACAGCCCTGGGGGGAGGGAGGGAGGGGAGTCACAACACAGCCCTGGGGGAGGGAGGGGAGTCACAACACAGCCCTGGGGGAGAGAGGGAGGGAGGGGAGTCAAAACACAGCCCTGGGGGAGGGAGGGGAGTCACAACACAGCCCTGGGGGGAGGGAGGGGAGTCACAACACAGCCCTGGGGGGAGAGAGGGAGGGAGGGAGTCAAAACACAGCCCTGGGGGGAGGGAGGGGAGTCACAACACAGCCCTGGGGAGAGGGAGGAGTCACAACACAGCCCTGGGGGAGGGAGGGGAGTCACAACACAGCCCTGGGGGAGGAAGGAGGGGAGTCACAACACAGCCCTGGGGGAGGGAGAGAGGAGGGAGGGAGGGAGGGAGGGAGGGGAGTCACAACACAGCCCTGGGGGGATGGAGGGGAGTCACAACACAGCCCTGGGGGGAGGGAGGGAGTCACAACACAGCCCTGGGGGAGGGAGAGAGGGAGGGAGGGGAGTCACAACACAGCCCTGGGGGGAGGGAGGGAGGGGAGTCACAACACAGCCCTGGGGGAGGGAGGGAGGGAGGGGAGTCACAACACAGCCCTGGGGGGAGGGAGGGAGGGAGGGGAGTCACAACACAGCCCTGGGGAGAGGGAGGGAGGGGAGTCACAACACAGCCCTGGGGGGAGGGGGAGTGCAGATGGTTTCAGACAGACAGGATCAGGCAGACAGGATCAGGCAGACAGGGTACGGCAGACAGGATCGTGCAGACAGGATCGGGCAGACAGGGTAAGGCAGACAGGATCGTGCAGACAGGATCGGGCAGACAGGATGGGCAGACTGTTTTCAGACAGACAGGGTCATGTGAAATGGTTAATTTAAAAACCTGAGCTGCGTGTGATTTGTTGTCGACTACAGGTCTCACCTTGTCTCTCTCGATAGGGAGAACGTGCTGGTTTCCCTTCTTGTCCACACTCACAGGCATCCACAACCCCGGGTCTGTCTGGGTGGACCGGTCCGAGAGCGCGGAGTCACCTCCGATACCCAGAGTGGATCGGTCCAAGTCCCTCCTATTACGGTTGTTACCCCAATTACCATTACCCCCGGGGAAAACAAACGTGTTGTCTTCCGACGAACCTGTATGGGCACACAGCAGGACCTCATTATTATTATATTATATTATATAATATTATACATTAATATATTATTATAGGCAATATAACAACAACCAGACAGTCACTGTAGCATTAGGCTGATTTAATAGAGTGACAGTCACTAGGCTGATTTAATAGAGTGCCAGTCACTAGCAGTAAGGTGATGTGACAGAGCTGATGTGACAGAGCTGATGTGACAGAGCTGATGTGACAGAGCCAGTCACTAGCAGTAGGGTGATGTGACAGAGCCAGTCACTAGCAGTAGGGTGATGTGACAGAGCCAGTCACTAGCAGTAGGGTGATGTGACAGAGCCAGTCACTAGCAGTAGGGTGATGTGACAGAGCCAGTCACTAGCAGTAGGGTGATGTGACAGAGCCAGTCACTAGCAGTAGGGTGATGTGACAGAGCCAGTCACTAGCAGTAGGTTGATGTGACAGAGCCAGTCACTAGCAGTAGGGTGATGTGACAGAGCCAGTCACTAGCAGTAGGGTGATGTGACAGAGCCAGTCACTAGCAGTAGGGTGATGTGACAGAGCCAGTCACTAGCAGTAGGTTGATGTGACAGAGCCAGTCACTAGCAGTAGGGTGATGTGACAGAGCCAGTCACTAGCAGTAGGTTGATGTGACAGAGCCAGTCACTAGCAGTAGGGTGATGTGACAGAGCGTGCCAGTCACTAGCAGTAGGGTGATGTGACAGAGCGTGCCAGTCAATAGCAGTAGGGTGATGTGACAGAGCCAGTCACTAGCAGTAGGGTGATGTGACAGAGCGTGCCAGTCACTAGCAGTAGGTTGATGTGACAGAGCCAGTCACTAGCAGTAGGTTGATGTGACAGAGCCAGTCACTAGCAGTAGGGTGATGTGACAGAGCCAGTCACTAGCAGTAGGGTGATGTGACAGAGCCAGTCACTAGCAGTAGGTTGATGTGACAGAGCCAGTCACTAGCAGTAGGGTGATGTGACAGAGCCAGTCACTAGCAGTAGGGTGATGTGACAGAGCCAGTCACTAGCAGTAGGTTGATGTGACAGAGCCAGTCACTAGCAGTAGGGTGATGTGACAGAGCCAGTCACTAGCAGTAGGGTGATGTGACAGAGCCAGTCACTAGCAGTAGGGTGATGTGACAGAGCCAGTCACTAGCAGTAGGGTGATGTGACAGAGCCAGTCACTAGCAGTAGGGTGATGTGACAGAGCCAGTCACTAGCAGTAGGTTGATGTGACAGAGCCAGTCACTAGCAGTAGGGTGATGTGACAGAGCCAGTCACTAGCAGTAGGTTGATGTGACAGAGCCAGTCACTAGCAGTAGGGTGATGTGACAGAGCCAGTCACTAGCAGTAGGGTGATGTGACAGAGCCAGTCACTAGCAGTAGGGTGATGTGACAGAGCCAGTCACTAGCAGTAGGGTGATGTGACAGAGCCAGTCACTAGCAGTAGGGTGATGTGACAGAGCCAGTCACTAGCAGTAGGTTGATGTGACAGAGCCAGTCACTAGCAGTAGGGTGATGTGACAGAGCCAGTCACTAGCAGTAGGGTGATGTGACAGAGCCAGTCACTAGCAGTAGGGTGATGTGACAGAGCGTGCCAGTCACTAGCAGTAGGGTGATGTGACAGAGCCAGTCACTAGCAGTAGGTTGATGTGACAGAGCCAGTCACTAGCAGTAGGGTGATGTGACAGAGCCAGTCACTAGCAGTAGGGTGATATGACAGAGCCAGTCACTAGCAGTAGGGTGATGTGACAGAGCCAGTCACTAGCAGTAGGTTGATGTGACAGAGCCAGTCACTAGCAGTAGGGTGATGTGACAGAGCCAGTCACTAGCAGTAGGGTGATGTGACAGAGCCAGTCACTAGCAGTAGGGTGATGTGACAGAGCCAGTCACTAGCAGTAGGGTGATGTGACAGAGCCAGTCACTAGCAGTAGGTTGATGTGACAGAGCCAGTCACTAGCAGTAGGGTGATGTGACAGAGCCAGTCACTAGCAGTAGGTTGATGTGACAGAGCCAGTCACTAGCAGTAGGTTGATGTGACAGAGCGTGCCAGTAGGTTGATGTGACAGAGCCAGTCACTAGCAGTAGGTTAATGTGACAGAGCGTGCCAGTAGGTTAATGTGACAGAGCGTGCCAGTAGGTTAATGTGACAGAGCGTGCCAGTAGGTTAATGTGACAGAGCGTGCCAGTAGGTTAATGTGACAGAGCGTGCCAGTAGGTTGATGTGACAGAGCGTGCCAGTAGGTTGATGTGACAGAGCGTGCCAGTAGGTTAATGTGACAGAGCGTGCCAGTAGGTTAATGTGACAGAGCCAGTCACTAGCAGTAGGTTAATGTGACAGAGCGTGCCAGTAGGTTAATGTGACAGAGCGTGCCAGTAGGTTAATGTGACAGAGCGTGCCAGTAGGTTAATGTGACAGAGCGTGCCAGTAGGTTAATGTGACAGAGCGTGCCAGTAGGTTGATGTGACAGAGCGTGCCAGTAGGTTAATGTGACAGAGCGTGCCAGTAGGTTAATGTGACAGAGCGTGCCAGTAGGTTGATGTGACAGAGCGTGCCAGTAGGTTAATGTGACAGAGCGTGCCAGTAGGTTAATGTGACAGAGCGTGCCAGTAGGTTAATGTGACAAAGCGTGCGAGTAGGTTAATGTGACAGAGCGTGCCAGTAGGTTGATGTGACAGAGCGTGCCAGTAGGTTAATGTGACAGAGCGTGCCAGTAGGTTAATGTGACAGAGCGTGCCAGTAGGTTAATGTGACAGAGCGTGCCAGTAGGTTAATGTGACAGAGCGTGCCTGTAGGTTAATGTGACAGAGCGTGCCAGTAGGTTAATGTGACAGAGCGTGCCAGTAGGTTAATGTGACAGAGTGTGCCAGTAGGTTAATGTGACAGAGCGTGCCAGTAGGTTAATGTGACAGAGCGTGCCAGTAGGTTGATGTGACAGAGCGTGCCAGTAGGTTAATGTGACAGAGCGTGCCAGTAGGTTAATGTGACAGAGCGTGCCAGTAGGTTAATGTGACAGAGCGTGCCAGTAGGTTAATGTGACAGAGCGTGCCAGTAGGTTAATGTGACAGAGCGTGCCAGTAGGTTGATGTGACAGAGCGTGCCAGTAGGTTAATGTGACAGAGCGTGCCAGTAGGTTAATGTGACAGAGCGTGCCAGTAGGTTAATGTGACAGAGCGTGCCAGTAGGTTAATGTGACAGAGCGTGCCAGTAGGTTAATGTGACAGAGCGTGCCAGTAGGTTAATGTGACAGAAGCGTGCCAGTAGGTTGATGTGACAGAGCGTGCCAGTAGGTTGATGTGACAGAGCGTGCCAGTAGGTTGATGTGACAGAGCGTGCCAGTAGGTTGATGTGACAGAGTGTGCCAGTAGGTTAATGTGACAGAGCGTGCCAGTAGGTTGATGTGACAGAGCGTGCCAGTAGGTTAATGTGACAGAGCGTGCCAGTAGGTTAATGTGACAGAGCGTGCCAGTAGGTTAATGTGACAAAGCGTGCGAGTAGGTTAATGTGACAGAGCGTGCCAGTAGGTTGATGTGACAGAGCGTGCCAGTAGGTTAATGTGACAGAGCGTGCCAGTAGGTTAATGTGACAGAGCGTGCCAGTAGGTTAATGTGACAGAGCGTGCCAGTAGGTTAATGTGACAGAGCGTGCCTGTAGGTTAATGTGACAGAGCGTGCCAGTAGGTTAATGTGACAGAGCGTGCCAGTAGGTTAATGTGACAGAGTGTGCCAGTAGGTTAATGTGACAGAGCGTGCCAGTAGGTTAATGTGACAGAGCGTGCCAGTAGGTTGATGTGACAGAGCGTGCCAGTAGGTTAATGTGACAGAGCGTGCCAGTAGGTTAATGTGACAGAGCGTGCCAGTAGGTTAATGTGACAGAGCGTGCCAGTAGGTTAATGTGACAGAGCGTGCCAGTAGGTTAATGTGACAGAGCGTGCCAGTAGGTTGATGTGACAGAGCGTGCCAGTAGGTTAATGTGACAGAGCGTGCCAGTAGGTTAATGTGACAGAGCGTGCCAGTAGGTTAATGTGACAGAGCGTGCCAGTAGGTTAATGTGACAGAGCGTGCCAGTAGGTTAATGTGACAGAAGCGTGCCAGTAGGTTAATGTGACAGAGCGTGCCAGTAGGTTGATGTGACAGAGCGTGCCAGTAGGTTGATGTGACAGAGCGTGCCAGTAGGTTGATGTGACAGAGCGTGCCAGTAGGTTGATGTGACAGAGTGTGCCAGTAGGTTAATGTGACAGAGCTTGCCAGTAGGTTAATGTGACAGAGCGTGCCAGTAGGTTAATGTGACAGAGCGTGCCAGTAGGTTGATGTGACAGAGCGTGCCAGTAGGTTGATGTGACAGAGCGTGCCAGTAGGTTGATGCGACAGAGCGTGCCAGTAGGTTAATGTGACAGAGCGTGCCAGTAGGTTAATGTGACAGAGCGTGCCAGTAGGTTAATGTGACAGAGCGTGCCAGTAGGTTGATGTGACAGAGCGTGCCAGTAGGTTGATGTGACAGAGCGTGCCAGTAGGTTAATGTGACAGAGCGTGCCAGTAGGTTAATGTGACAGAGCGTGCCAGTAGGTTGATGTGAAAGAGCGTGCCAGTAGGTTAATGTGACAGAGCGTGCCAGTAGGTTAATGTGACAGAGCGTGCCAGTAGGTTAATGTGACAGAGCGTGCCAGTAGGTTAATGTTAATGTGACAGAGCGTGCCAGTAGGTTGATGTGACAGAGCGTGCCAGTAGGTTGATGTGACAGAGCGTGCCAGTAGGTTGATGTGACAGAGCGTGCCAGTAGGTTGATGTGACAGAGCCGTGCCAGTAGGTTAATGTGACAGAGCGTGCCAGTAGGTTAATGTGACAGAGCGTGCCAGTAGGTTGATGTGACAGAGCGTGCCAGTAGGTTAATGTGACAGAGCGTGCCAGTAGGTTAATGTGACAGAGCGTGCCAGTAGGTTGATGTGACAGAGCGTGCCAGTAGGTTAATGTGACAGAGCGTGCCAGTAGGTTAATGTGACAGAGCGTGCCAGTAGGTTGATGTGACAGAGCGTGCCAGTAGGTTAATGTGACAGAGCGTGCCAGTAGGTTAATGTTAATGTGACAGAGCGTGCCAGTAGGTTGATGTGACAGAGCGTGCCAGTAGGTTGATGTGACAGAAGCGTGCCAGTAGGTTTTATGTGACAGAGCGTGCCAGTAGGTTGATGTGACAGAGCGTGCCAGTAGGTTAATGTGACAGAGCGTGCCAGTAGGTTGATGTGACAGAGCGTGCCAGTAGGTTGATGTGACAGAGCGTGCCAGTAGGTTGATGTGACAGAGCGTGCCAGTAGGTTAATGTGACACAGCGTGCCAGTAGGTTAATGTGACAGAGCGTGCCAGTAGGTTAATGTGACAGAGCGTGCCAGTAGGTTAATGTGACAGAGCGTGCCAGTAGGTTAATGTGACAGAGCGTGCCAGTAGGTTAATGTGACAGAGCGTGCCAGTAGGTTAATGTGACAGAGCGTGCCAGTAGGTTAATGTGACAGAGCGTGCCAGTAGGTTGATGTGACAGAGCGTGCCAGTAGGTTAATGTGACAGAGCATGCCAGTAGGTTAATGTGACAGAGCGTGCCAGTAGGTTAATGTGACAGAGCGTGCCAGTAGGTTAATGTGACAGAGCGTGCCAGTAGGTTGATGTGACAGAGCGTGCCAGTAGGTTAATGTGACAGAGCGTGCCAGTAGGTTAATGTGACAGAAGCGTGCCAGTAGGTTGATGTGACAGAGCGTGCCAGTAGGTTAATGTGACAGAGCGTGCCAGTAGGTTAATGTGACAGAGCGTGCCAGTAGGTTGATGTGACAGAGCGTGCCAGTAGGTTAATGTGACAGAGCCGTGCCAGTAGGTTAATGTGACAGAGCGTGCCAGTAGGTTGATGTGACAGAGCGTGCCAGTAGGTTAATGTGACAGAGCGTGCCAGTAGGTTAATGTTAATGTGACAGAGCGTGCCAGTAGGTTGATGTGACAGAGCGTGCCAGTAGGTTGATGTGACAGAGCGTGCCAGTAGGTTTATGTGACAGAGCGTGCCAGTAGGTTGATGTGACAGAGCGTGCCAGTAGGTTAATGTGACAGAGCGTGCCAGTAGGTTGATGTGACAGAGCATGCCAGTAGGTTGATGTGACAGAGCGTGCCAGTAGGTTGATGTGACAGAGCGTGCCAGTAGGTTAATGTGACACAGCGTGCCAGTAGGTTAATGTGACAGAGCGTGCCAGTAGGTTAATGTGACAGAGCGTGCCAGTAGGTTAATGTGACAGAGCCGTGCCAGTAGGTTAATGTGACAGAGCGTGCCAGTAGGTTAATGTGACAGAGCGTGCCAGTAGGTTAATGTGACAGAGCGTGCCAGTAGGTTAATGTGACAGAGCGTGCCAGTAGGTTAATGTGACAGAGCGTGCCAGTAGGTTGATGTGACAGAGCGTGCCAGTAGGTTAATGTGACAGAGCGTGCCAGTAGGTTAATGTGACAGAGCGTGCCAGTAGGTTAATGTGACAGAGCGTGCCAGTAGGTTAATGTGACAGAGCGTGCCAGTAGGTTAATGTGACAGAGCGTGCCAGTAGGTTAATGTGACAGAGCGTGCCAGTAGGTTAATGTGACAGAGCGTGCCAGTAGGTTGATGTGACAGAGCGTGCCAGTAGGTTGATGTGACAGAGCGTGCCAGTAGGTTGATGTGACAGAGCCAGTCACTAGCAGTAGGTTAATGTGACAGAGCGTGCCAGTAGGTTAATGTGACAGAGCGTGCCAGTAGGTTAATGTGACAGAGCGTGCCAGTAGGTTGATGTGACAGAGCGTGCCAGTAGGTTGATGTGACAGAGCGTGCCAGTAGGTTAATGTGACAGAGCGTGCCAGTAGGTTGATGTGACAGAGCGTGCCAGTAGGTTGATGTGACAGAGCGTGCCAGTAGGTTGATGTGACAGAGCGTGCCAGTAGGTTGATGTGACAGAGCGTGCCAGTAGGTTAATGTGACAGAGCGTGCCTTACTCCAGCTATTCGCCTTGGTCAGGAGGTCTGGGACAGGAGTGAGGGCTGAGGCAGGGGTGGAGGGACAGGATCCAGCATATACCCTGTCTCTCTTTACACACTGCATCCCACACAGGTCCTGGCAGTGTCTGTGACAGTTAACCCCACAGTCTGATGGGGAGGGAGGGAGAGAGGGAGGGAGGGAGGGAGGGAGGGAGGGAGGAGGGAGAGAGAGAGAGAGGGAGAGAGGGGAGGGAGGGAGGAGGGAGGGAGGGAGGGAGGGAGGGAGAGAGGGAGGGAGGGAGGGAGGGAGGAGGGAGGGAGGGAGGGAGGGAGGGAGGGAGGAGGGAGGAGGGGAGGGAGGGAGGGAGGGAGGAGGGAGGGAGGAGGGAGGAGGGAGAGGGGAGGAGGAGGAGGAGAGGAGGAGGGAGGGAGGGAGGGGAGGGAGGGAGGAGGGAGGAGAGGAGGGAGGGAGGAGGGGGAGGGAGGGAGGGAGGGAGGGAGGAGGGAGGGAGGGAGGAGGGAGGGAGGGGAGGGAGGGAGGGAGGAGGGAGGGAGGAGGGGAGGAGAGGGAGGGAGGGAGGAGGGAGGAGGGAGGGAGGAGGAGAGAGGAGGGAGGGGAGGGAGGGGAGGGAGGGAGGGGGAGGGAGGAGGGAGGGAGGAGGAGGAGGGAGGGAGGGAGGAGGGGGAGAGAGGGAGGAGGGAGGAGGGAGGGAGGGAAGGAGGGAGGAGGGAGGAGGGGAGAGAGGGAGGGAGAGAGGGAGGGAGGAGGGGAGGAGGGAGGGAGGGAGAGGAGGGAGGGAGAGGGAGGGAGGAGGGAGGAGGGAGGAGAGGGAGGGAGGGAGAGGGAGGAGGGAGGGAGGGAGGGGGAGAGAGGGAGGAGGGAGGGGAGAGAGGGAGGGAGGAGGGGGAGAGAGGGAGGGAGGGAGGGAGGGAGGGGGAGAGAGAGAGGAGAGAGGGAGGAGGAGGGAGGGAGAGAGAGAGGAGGGAGGAGGGAGGGAGGGGGAGGGGAGGAGGAGGGAGGAGAGGGGGGGAGGGAGGGAGAGGAGGAGGGAGGGGGGGAGAGAGAGGGAGGAGGGAGGGAGGGAGGGGGGAGGGAGGGAGGGAGGGAGGAGAGAGGAGGGAGGGAGGGAGGGGAGGGAGGGAGGGAGGGAGAGAGAGAGGAGGAGGAGGGGGAGGGAGGAGGGAGGGAGGGGGGAGGGAGGGGGGGGGAGGGGGAGGGAGAGGGAGGAGGGAGGAGGGAGGGAGGGAGGGAGGGGGAGAGGGAGGGAGGGAGGGAGGGAGGGGAGAGAGGGAGGAGGGAGGGAGGAGGAGGGAGGGAGGGAGGGAGGAGGGAGGGAGGGAGGGAGGGAGGGAGGGAGGGAGGGGGAGGGGGAGAGAGAGGGAGGAGGGAGAGAGAAAGTAAGTTAGGGGTTCCCAAACTATTTCACTCACATTGTGGAACATCAGCGCTACACATGACAAAATGTGTAGAACTGCAGGAAATGAGTTTATAAACCTGTAACATAGAAATAGACGTGTTGCTTGCAAGCACTGTTTATGACACAAAGTGTTCACACCCCTCTTGTTGGTGGAGAGAAAAATGTTGCAGGTTTTAAAGCACATTTTGCCATGTCTAATGTGTATTCATGTGATATTTGAGTAAATCAAACCTTACTACAATATGTTTGGGCTAAAAAAACTAAATAAAAAAACGTTATCTGACGTGGGATAGTTAATCTGGACATTTCATGTTATAAATCTCTGTAAGGTTTGTAAAGACTGACATGACAAGAGGAACTGATGATACAATACCCAATATAGAAATTATACCTTGTACTATTATAACTTTCAAGAATAAGTTTAATAAGTCAGACTTGAGTTCTTTTAAAGTCAGAATAATCAACCACGTCGACCCATCTGTTTGGGAACCACTGTTCTAAGCTGCACTATATTGTGAGGGATGCTGTTGTCCAAAAGATAAAGGTAAGATATCTTACCTCGACAGTGGAAGCCCTGCTTGATGACTCCCCACAGCTACAACAGATCGGACACAACAGAGCATGAATTAGATGGTTTGTGAATCTCAGCCAAAGCACAATTTTAACAACACCCAGCTCAATGCAATACCCACAAAGCCTCCACAAGTGTCACAGAAGGTGGGTCGCTTGTACGTGGTCTCGTGGAAGTTGTGGACGTTCTTGAAGTTGTATCCTAGTTTGGCACAAACGGACATCCCCCCTCATGAAGTAGGAGTTGATCTGCTGATGACTGATCTCCCCCTCTCTGGAAGGGATGGGAGGAGGGAGGGAGGGAGGGGAGAGGGAGGGGAGGGAGGGAGAGAGGGGAGAGGGAGGAGAGAGGGATAGGAGGAGAGAGGGAGGGAGGGGAGGGAGGAGAGAGGGAGAGAGGGGAGAGGGGAGGAGAGAGGGATGGGAGGAGAGAGGGAGGGAGAGGGGAGGGAGGGAGGAATGGGAGGAGGGAGGAGGGAGGAGAGGGGGAGGGAGGGAGGGATGGGAGGGAGGGAGGGAGGGAGGGAGGAGAGAGGGAAGGAGGGAGGAATGGGAGGAGAGGGAGGGAGGGGAGAGGGGAGGGAGGGAGGAATGGGAGGAGAGATGGAGGGAGGAGAGAGGGGAGGGAGGGATGGGAGGGAGGAGAGAGGGAGGGAGGGAGGAATGGGAGTAGAGAGGGGAGGGAGGAGAGAGGGGAGGGAGGGATGGGAGGGAGGAGAGAGGGAGGGAGGAGAGAGGGAGGAGGGAGGAATGGGAGGAGAGAGGGAGGGAGGGAGGAATGGGAGGAGAGAGGGAGGGAGGAGAGAGGGAGGGAGGGATGGGAGGAGAGAGGGAGGGAGGAGAGAGGGAGGGATGGGAGGAGAGAGGGAGGGAGGAGAGAGGGGAGGGAGGGAGGAATGGGAGGAGAGAGGGAGGGAGGAGAGAGGGAGGGGGGAGGGAGGGAGGGATGGGAGGAGAGAGGGAGGGAGGAGAGAGGGAGGAATGGGAGGGAGGGAGGGATGGGAGGAGAGAGGGAGGGGGGATGGGAGAGGGATGGGAGGAGGGAGGGAGGGATTAGAGAGGGAGGGATGGGAGGAGGGAGGGAGGGAGGGAGGGAGGGAGGGAGAAAGAGAGAGTGACAGATTGTTAAAGCTAGAGACAGAATGTTCTTAAGAAGAGAGTTCACACATCCAACTGTGGCACAGGATCACTCTCACTCTCTCTCTCTCTCACTCTCTCTCATTCTCTCTTTCTCTCTCACTCTCTCTCATTCTCTCTCTCTCTCTCTCTCTCTCTCTCTCTCTCTCTCTCTCTCTCTCACCTGTCACTGTCATTGTTGCAGAAGGAGAAGGGGAAGTTAGCTGCTATCTTCTTAAAGTCCTCCAGAGAGATGTATCCATCCTGGTTCAGGTCGTAGTTCTTCATGATGGACTGCAGAGGTCAGCACAGACATTATGTTCATTCTGTGGTACGTACGACCATAGAGATGTATAGAGATCTCCACTTGGAAATAACATGTTTTTGCATGGACGTTGCCAACAAAAAAAAAGGGCTTCCACCATTTTAAAGTAGTAAACTAGGTGTGGATTTCTATGGGTTTTGGGAGCGATCGGTCAATGATCAGAGCATTGTCTTCTTCAAATAGCGAAAGTTCATTAAGATGGCGGGCCTCCATGCGCTTACCACAAATGCCACGTTTGCTAAGTTCGTACTGCGGGCTGGATCCAGACCCAGAACGCGGTCAATACGGCTTACGGGCCCAGAACAGGGTCAACACGGACCATGGACCCCAATTAAACTATAAATGCACACTGCATTCAGAAAGTATTCAGACCCCTTGACTTTTTCCACATTTTGTTACATTACAGCCTTATTCTAAAATGTATTCAATTGTTTTTTTCCCCCCTCATCAATCTACACACAATACCCCATAATGACAAAGCAAAAACAGTATTTCCTTTAAAAATTTTAGCAAATTTATTTCAAAAAAACGGAAATATCACATTTACATAAGTATTCAGACCCTTTAATCAGTACTTTGTTGAAGCACCTTTGGCAGCGATTACAGCCTGGAGTCTTCTTGGGTATGACGCTACAAGCTTGTCACACCTGTATTTGGGGAGTTTCTCTCATTCTTCTCTGCAGATCCTCTCAAGCTCTGTCAGGTTGAATGGGGAGAGTTGCTGTACAGCTATTATCAGGTCTCTCCAGAGATGTTGGATTGGGTTCAAGTCCAGGCTCTGGCTGGGTCACCTAAGGACATTCAGAGACTTGTCCCGAAGCCACTCCTGCGTTGTCTTGGCTGTGTGCTTAGGGTCATTGTCCTGATGGAAGGTGAACCTTCGCCCCAGTCTGAGGTCCTGAGCGCTCTTGAGCAGGTTTTCATCAAGGATCTCTCTGTACTTTGCTCCGTTCATCTTTCCCTCGATCCTAACTAGTCTTCCAGTCCCGGCCTCTGAAAAACATCCCCACAGCATGATGCTGCCACCACCATGCTTCACTGTTGGCATGGTGCCAGGTCTCCCAGACGTGACGCTTGGCATTCAGGCCAAAGAGTTCAATCTTGGTTTCATCAGACCAGAGAATCTTGTTTCTCATGGTCTGAGAGTCCTTTAGGTGCCTTTTGGCAAACTCCAAGCGGGCTGTCATGTCTTTTACTGAGGAGTGGCTTCTGTCTGGTTCTTGGTCACCTCCCTGACCAAGGCCCTTCTCCCCTGATTGCTCAGTTTGGCCGGGGGGCCAGTTCTAGGAAGAGGCTTGGTGGTTCCAAACTTCTTCCATTTCAGAATGATGGAGGCCACTGTGTTCTTGGAGACCTTCAATGTTGCAGAAATGTTTTGGTGCCCTTCCCCAGAGCTGTGGCTCAACACAATCCTGTCTCAGGGTTCTACGACCTCATGGCTTGATTTTTGCTCTGACATGCACTGTCAACTGTGGGACCTTATATAGACAGGTGTGTGCTTTTCCAAATCATGTCCAATCCATTGAATTTACCACAGGTGGACTCTAACCATGTTGTAGAAACATCTCAAGGATGATCAATGGAAACAGGATGCACCTGAGCTCAATTTCGAGTCTCATAGCAATACTTATGTAAATAAGGTATTTCAGTTTTTTATTTTTAATACATTTTCTAAAAAGTCTAAAAACCTGGTTTCGCTTTTTCATGTGGTATTGTGATGTCATTATGGGGTATTGTGATGTCATTATGGGGTATTGTGATGTCATTATGGGGTATTGTGATGTCATTATGGGGTATTGTGATGTCATTATGGGGTATTGTGATGTCATTATGGGGTATTGTGATGTCATTATGGTGTATTGTGATGTCATTATGGGATATTGTGATGTCATTATGGGGTATTGTGATGTAGATTGATGAGGAATACTTTTTATTTCATCAATTTTATAATAAGGCTGTAATGTAACAAAATGTGGAAAAAGTCAAGGGGTCTGAATACTTTCCGAATGCACTGTATATATATTTTAAGAATTTGGTTGAGGTTTGACAACTAGTATCATATAAACACAATTAAGTGTGTGGAATTGCAGGAAATTATCTTTAAAACTGCTACATTTTACCTTCAGTCTGTGGTATAATGTGTAGAACTGCAATTTTTTTTTTCTCTCTCTGGAGTGTCAACAGTTTGGGGTCCCATGTGTTATGAGGTGGAGGGGGTTTGTTTGTTTCCATCCGGACCTTTTTCCACCTAGGACCGGAACCCCCCTGGTATACGTCATTCCAATTTTAGCTCCAAGATGCTGCTTAGTTGATTTATCAGTGCATTGAACCATGTTAAAAATAGTCCCGGTCGGTATTAGATAAAACCGTGGGGAAAACAACATGTGGTTACCTAGGTTACCTAGGTTACCATTGGCTCACAACAACAACAAAAGAACTTTACCCTTTTCAAACGCAATTTTACTTGTTGTCTTCTTGTTTTAGTC
>NC_059450.1:156775370-156780370 GCF_905237065.1 Salmo salar | reverse complement strand
AGAAAATGTTTAGAACAACAGGAAATGTAAAGGTAGGTAGAACATCTGCTGTTTACGGATAAATATTAAATATTAGCCTGTTATCAAAGGCTATCCCAGCTAAGGATAGGTTAGGGTTAGAACCTATCCCAACTAAGGATCCCATCAGCTAGGTTAGGGTTAGAACCTATCCCAGCTAAGGATAGGTTAGGGTTAGAACCTATCCCAACTAAGGATCCCATCAGCTAGGTTAGGGTTAGAACCTATCCCAGCTAAGGATCCCATCAGTTAGGTTAGGGTTAGAACCTATCCCAGCTAAGGATCCCATCAGCTAGGTTAGGGTTAGAACCTATCCCAACTAAGGATCCCATCAGTTAGGTTAGGGTTAGAACCTATCCCAACTAAGGATCCCATCAGCTAGGTTAGGGTTAGAACCTATCCCAGCTAAGGATCCCATCAGCTAGGTTAGGGTTAGAACCTATCCCAACTAAGGATCCCATCAGTTAGGTTAGGGTTAGAACCTATCCCAACTAAGGATCCCATCAGCTAGGTTAGGGTTAGAACCTATCCCAGCTAAGGATCCCATCAGTTAGGTTAGGGTTAGAACCTATCCCAGCTAAGGATCCCATCAGTTAGGTTAGGGTTAGAACCTATCCCAGCTAAGGATCCCATCAGCTAGGTTAGGGTTAGAACCTATCCCAACTAAGGATCCCATCAGCTAGGTTAGGGTTAGAACCTATCCCAGCTAAGGATCCCATCAGCTAGGTTAGGGTTAGAACCTATCCCAGCTAAGGATCCCATCAGCTAGGTTAGGGTTAGAACCTATCCCAGCTAAGGATCCCATCAGCTAGGTTAGGGTTAGAACCTATCCCAGCTAAGGATCCCATCAGCTAGGTTAGGGTTAGAACCTTTCCCAGCTAAGGATCCCATCAGCTAGGTTAGGGTTAGAACCTATCCCAGCTAAGGATCCCATCAGCTAGGTTAGGGTTAGAACCTATCCCAGCTAAGGATCCCATCAGCTAGGTTAGGGTTAGAACCTATCCCAGCTAAGGATCCCATCAGCTAGGTTAGGGTTAGAACCTATCCCAGCTAAGGATCCCATCAGCTAGGTTAGGGTTAGAACCTATCCCAGCTAAGGATCCCATCAGCTAGGTTAGGGTTAGAACCTATCCCAGCTAAGGATCCCATCAGCTAGGTTAGGGTTAGAACCTATCCCAACTAAGGATCCCATCAGCTAGGTTAGGGTTAGAACCTATCCCAGCTAAGGATCCCATCAGCTAGGTTAGGGTTAGAACCTATCCCAGCTAAGGATCCCATCAGCTAGGTTAGGGTTAGAACCTTTCCCAGCTAAGGATCCCATCAGCTAGGTTAGGGTTAGAACCTTTCCCAGCTAAGGATCCCATCAGCTAGGTTAGGGTTAGAACCTATCCCAGCTAAGGATCCCATCAGCTAGGTTAGGGTTAGAACCTATCCCAACTAAGGATCCCATCAGCTAGGTTAGGGTTAGAACCTATCCCAGCTAAGGATCCCATCAGTTAGGTTAGGGTTAGAACCTATCCCAACTAAGGATCCCATCAGTTAGGTTAGGGTTAGAACCTATCCCAGCTAAGGATCCCATCAGCTAGGTTAGGGTTAGAACCTATCCCAACTAAGGATCCCATCAGTTAGGTTAGGGTTAGAACCTATCCCAACTAAGGATCCCATCAGTTAGGTTAGGGTTAGAACCTATCCCAACTAAGGATCCCATCAGCTAGGTTAGGGTTAGGGTTAAGGGATTAGGGTTAGGGTTGGGGTTAGGGTTAGGGTTAGGTGTTTAGGGGTTAGGGTTAGGGTTGGGGTTGGGGTTAGGGTTAGGGTTAGGGCTGACCTTAGTGACATCAGGGGGTAGCAGACTGGCGGTTAGGGTTAGGGTTAAGGTTAAGGTTAGGGTTAGGGTTAAGGGTTAGGGTTGGGGTTAGGGTTAGGGTTAGGGGTTAGGATTAGGGCTGACCTTAGTGACATCAGGGGGTAGCAGACTGGCGGTGTCCTTCAGACGAGAGATGGAGCTATGACACAGACCACCCGTCACCGCCATCAGAGTGTTGAAGTTCTGCAGCGCATGCAGCCTCTACAGAGGGGAAGGGAGGGAGAAAATACGTTTCTTCGTCATCTCAGGAAGTGGTTCTGGATTCTAAAGAAAAGGGAACTTATCTCAGCAGACACCAGTGGAGGTTATTCAGAGGAGGAAGGGGAGGATCATCCTCACTGAATTTTATTTAAAACAGAAGCAAACCGAACAAAAAAGTGATAAACATACTTGAATTTCTCCAACTGTTGGACTAATGATCACACCCTAGATCAGCCAGATGCAGCCAAGAGTGTGGACTAATGATCACACCCTAGATCAGCCAGATGCAGCCAAGAGTGTGGACTAATGATCACACCCTAGATCAGCCAGATGCAGCCAAGAGTGTGGACTAATGATCACACCCTAGATCAGCTAGATGCAGCCAAGAAGGTGTGGACTAATGATCACACCCTAGATCAGCTAGATGCAGCCAAGAAGGTGTGGACTAATGATCACACCCTAGATCAGCTAGATGCAGCCAAGAAGGTGTGGACTAATGATCACACCCTAGATCGGCCAGATGCAGCCTAGAAGTTGTGGACTAATGATCACACCCTAGATCAGCCAGATGCAGCCAAGAGTGTGGACTAATGATCACACCCTAGATCAGCCAGATGCAGCCAAGAGTGTGGACTAATGATCACACCCTAGATCAGCTAGATGTAGCCAAGAAGGTGTGGACTAATGATCACACCCTAGATCAGCTAGATGCAGCCAAGAAGGTGTGGACTAATGATCACACCCTAGATCAGCTAGATGCAGCCAAGAAGGTGTGGACTAATGATCACACCTAGATCGGCCAGATGCAGCCTAGAAGGTGTGGACTAATGATCACACCCTAGATCAGCCAGATGCAGCCAAGAGTGTGGACTAATGATCACACCCTAGATCAGCCAGATGCAGCCAAGAGTGTGGACTAATGATCACACCCTAGATCAGCCAGATGCAGCCAAGAGTGTGGACTAATGATCACACCCTAGATCAGCCAGATGCAGCCAAGAGTGTGGACTACTGATCACACCCTAGATCAGCCAGATGCAGCCAAGAGTGTGGACTAATGATCACACCCTAGATCAGCCAGATGCAGCCAAGAGTGTGGACTAATGATCACACCCTAGATCAGCTAGATGCAGCCAAGAAGGTGTGGACTAATGATCACACCCTAGATCAGCTAGATGCAGCCAAGAAGGTGTGGACTAATGATCACACCCTAGATCAGCTAGATGCAGCCAAGAAGGTGTGGACTAATGATCACACCCTAGATCGGCCAGATGCAGCCTAGAAGGTGTGGACTAATGATCACACCCTAGATCAGCCAGATGCAGCCAAGAGTGTGGATTAATGATCACACCCTAGATTAGCCAGATGCAGCCAAGAGTGTGGACTAATGATCACAGCCTAGATCAGCCAGATGCAGCCAAGAGTGTGGACTAATGATCACACCCTAGATCGGCCAGATGCAGCCAAGAGTGTGGACTAATGATCACACCCTAGATCAGCCAGATGCAGCCAAGAGTGTGGACTAATGATCACACCCTAGATCAGCTAGATGCAGCCAAGAAGGTGTGGACTAATGATCACACCCTAGATCAGCTAGATGCAGCCAAGAAGGTGTGGACTAATGATCACACCCTAGATCGGCCAGATGCAGCCTAGAAGGTGTGGACTAATGATCACACCCTAGATCAGCCAGATGCAGCCAAGAGTGTGGACTAATGATCACACCCTAGATCAGCCAGATGCAGCCAAGAGTGTGGACTAATGATCACACCCTAGATCAGCCAGATGCAGCCAAGAGTGTGGACTAATGATCACACCCTAGATCAGCCAGATGCAGCCAAGAGTGTGGACTAATGATCACACCCTAGATCGGCCAGATGCAGCCAAGAGTGTGGACTAATGATCACACCCTAGATCGGCCAGATGCAGCCAAGAGTGTGGACTAATGATCACACCCTAGATCAGCCAGATGCAGCCAAGAGTGTGGACTAATGATCACACCCTAGATCAGCTAGATGCAGCCAAGAAGGTGTGGACTAATGATCACACCCTAGATCAGCTAGATGCAGCCAAGAAGGTGTGGACTAATGATCACACCCTAGATCGGCCAGATGCAGCCTAGAAGGTGTGGACTAATGATCACACCCTAGATCAGCCAGATGCAGCCAAGAGTGTGGACTAATGATCACACCCTAGATCAGCCAGATGCAGCCAAGAGTGTGGACTAATGATCACACCCTAGATCAGCCAGATGCAGCCAAGAGTGTGGACTAATGATCACACCCTAGATCAGCCAGATGCAGCCAAGAGTGTGGACTAATGATCACACCCTAGATCAGCCAGATGCAGCCAAGAGTGTGGACTAATGATCACACCCTAGATCGGCCAGATGCAACCAAGAGTGTGGACTAATGATCACACCTAGATCGGCCAGATGCAGCCAAGAAGGTGTGGACTAATGATCACACCCTAGATCAGCTAGATGCAGCCAAGAAGGTGTGGACTAATGATCACACCCTAGATCGGCCAGATGCAGCCTAGAAGGTGTGGACTAATGATCACACCCTAGATCAGCCAGATGCAGCCAAGAGTGTGGACTAATGATCACACCCTAGATCAGCCAGATGCAGCCAAGAGTGTGGACTAATGATCACACCCTAGATCAGCCAGATGCAGCCAAGAGTGTGGACTAATGATCACACCCTAGATCAGCCAGATGCAGCCAAGAGTGTGGACTAATGATCACACCCTAGATCAGCCAGATGCAGCCAAGAGTGTGGACTAATGATCACAGCCTAGATCAGCCAGATGCAGCCAAGAGTGTGGACTAATGATCACACCCTAGATCAGCCAGATGCAGCCAAGAGTGTGGACTAATGATCACACCCTAGATCGGCCAGATGCAGCCAAGAGT
>NC_059450.1:156767870-156770370 GCF_905237065.1 Salmo salar | reverse complement strand
GGTCCACAGTTCTCCCATCATCTGTTCTAGTTGAGGGTCAGCCTCAAACACCGCTGGAAACCTGCTGATCCACTGTCTATAGGACAGAACACAGTTACTATAGTAACAACACAACAGTATGTATATATATATATATACTACTCAAAAAAATAAAGGGAACACTAAAATAACACATCCTAGATCTGAATGAATTAAATAATCTTATTAAATACTTTTTTCTTTACATAGTTGAATGTGCTGACAACAAAATCACACAAAAATAATCAATGGAAATCCAATTTATCAACCCATGGAGGTCTGGATTTGGAGTCACACTCAAAATTAAAGTGGAAAACCACACTACAGTCTGATCCAACTTTGATGTAATGTCCTTAAAACAAGTCAAAATGAGGCTCAGTAGTGTGTGTGGCCTCCACGTGCCTGTATGACCTCCCCTACAACGCCTGGGCATGCTCCTGATGAGGTGGCGGATGGTCTCCTGAGGGATCTCCTCCCAGACCTGGACTAAAGCATCCGCCAACTCCTGGACAGTCTGTGGTGCAACGTGGCGTTGGTGGATGGAGCGAGACATGATGTCCCAGATGTGCTCAATTGGATTCAGGTCTGGGGAACGGGCGGGCCAGTCCATAGCATCAATGCCTTCCTCTTGCAGGAACTGCTGACACACTCCAGCCACATGAGGTTTAGCATTGTCTTGCATTAGGAGGAACCCAGGGCCAACCGCACCAGCATATGGTCTCACAAGGGGTCTGAGGATCTCATCTCGGTACCTAATGGCAGTCAGGCTACCTCTGGCGAGCACATGGAGGGCTGTGCGGCCCCCCAAAGAAATGCCACCCCACACCATGACTGACCCACCGCCAAACCGGTCATGCTGGAGGATGTTGCAGGCAAAAGAACGTTCTCCACAGCGTCTCCAGACTCTGTCACGTCTGTCACGTGCTCAGTGTGAACATGCTTTCATCTGTGAAGAGCACAGGGCGCCAGTGGCGAATTTGCCAATCTTGGTGTTCTCTGGCAAATGCCAAACGTCCTGCACGGTGTTGGGCTGTAAGCACAACCCCCACCTGTGGACGTCGGGCCCTCATACCACCCTCATGGAGTCTGTTTCTAACCGTTTGAGCAGACACATGCACATTTGTGGCCTGCTGGAGGTCATTTTGCAGGGCTCTGGCAGTGTTCCTCCTGCTCCTCCTTGCACAAAGGCGGAGGTAGCGGTCCTGCTGCCGGGTTGTTGCCCTCCTACGGCCTCCTCCACGCCTCCTGATGTACTGGCCTGTCTCCTGGCAGCGCCTCCATGCTCTGGACACTACGCTGACAGACACAGCAAACCTTCTTGCCACAGCTCGCATTGATGTGCCATCCTGGATGAGCTGCACTACCTGAGCCACTTGTGTGGGTTGTAGACTCCGTCTCATGCTACCACTAGAGTGAAAGCACCGCCAGCATTCAAAAGTGACCAAAACATCAGCCAGGAAGCATAGGAACTGAGAAGTGGTCTGTGGTCCCAACCTGCAGAATCACTCCTTTATTGGGGGTGTCTTGCTAATTGCCTATAATTTCCACCTGTTGTCTATTCCATTTGCACAACAACATGTGAAATTTATTGTCAATCAGTGTTGCTTCCTAAGTGGACAGTTTGATTTCACAGAAGTGTGATTGACTTGGAGTTACATTGTGTTGTTTAAGTGTTCCCTTTATTTTTTTGAGCAGTGTATATATAATATATAACATATATATATATATATATATATATATATATATATATAAAATATATATATATATATATATAACTGTCTATACAGCAATTAGAGAGAACCATTGGGATCTTATTAAATTACTATTTGTATTATTATTAGTAGTAGTTTATTTAATTATAATTATAATTATATGTAGTGAACACTGCAGTCACTATATAGATCAACGGAAATTAGAGTGGCAGTACTAAGAACGCTACAATATTGTCTGTACAGAAATACGATCTCCTCCCAAACATAGATTCCTTGTGACCTAAGCAACAGGTCAGGATATCTAGCTACATGCTAGGATATATAGCTACAGGTCAGGATATCTAGCTTCATGCTAGGATATATAGCTACAGGTCAGGATATCTAGCTACATGCTAGGATATATAGCTACAGGTCAGGATATCTAGCTACAGGGCAGGATATCTAGCTACAGGTCAGGATATCTAGCTACAGGTCAGGATATCTAGCTACAGGTCAGGATATATAGGTAGAGGTCAGGATATCTGACCAGGATATCTAGCTACAGGTCAGGATATCTGACCAGGATATCTAGCTACAGGTCAGGATATATAGCTATAGGTCAGGATATCTAGCAACAGGTCAGGATATCTAGCTACAGGTCAGGATATCTAGCTACAGGTCAGGATATCTAGCTACATGCTAGGATATCTAGGTAGAGGTCAGGATATCTGACCAGGATATATAGCTACAGGTCAGGATATCTAGCTACAGGTCAGGATATATAGCTACAG
>NC_059450.1:156760370-156762870 GCF_905237065.1 Salmo salar | reverse complement strand
TTGAGTGACCAATGGGTTGGTTTTGCAGTTATGGGACTATTCAATTTGTTTATTAAAGCCAGGCAAGCTCAATCAAGAATAGGTAACGTATTTAAATTAGTGTTTGAACCCATATGTGGCCCCGGTGTCAGGAGGCAGCAATGCATCGTGGGTAGAGGATATAGGGTGAGGAGTTTCTGGGCGAAGGTCTGTGAGGGAACAACCCAGCTGTGCATCATCAGAGTCATGTGAACTACCTGAGACCCTCGCGAAAGCTTCCCATCCGAGTCTGGAACACAACCAATCAACACACAGGTCACAGATTAGAACCAATCAACACACAGGTCACAGATTAGAACCAATCAACACACAGGTCACAGATTAGAACCAATCAACACACAGGTCACAGATTAGAACCAATCAACACACAGGTCACAGATTAGAAACCAATCAACACACAGGTCACAGATTAGAACCAATCAACACACAGGTCACAGATTAGAACCAATCAACACACAGGTCACAGATTAGAACCAATCAACACACAGGTCACAGATTAGAAGCAATCAACACACAGGTCACAGATTAGAACCAATCAACACACAGGTCACAGATTAGAACCAATCAACACACAGGTCACAGATTAGAACCAATCAACACACAGGTCACAGATTAGAACCAATCAACACACAGGTCACAGATTAGAACCAATCAACACACAGGTCACAGATTAGAACCAATCAACACACAGGTCACAGATTAGAACCAATCAACACACAGGTCACAGATTAGAACCAATCAACACACAGGTCACAGATTAGAACCAATCAACACACAGGTCACAGATTAGAACCAATCAACACACAGGTCACAGATTAGAACCAATCAACACACAGGTCACAGATTAGAACCAATCAACACACAGGTCACAGATTAGAACCAATCAACACACAGGTCACAGATTAGAACCAATCAACACACAGGTCACAGATTAGAACCAATCAACACACAGGTCACAGATTAGAACCAATCAACACACAGGTCACAGATTAGAACCAATCAACACACAGGTCACAGATTAGAACCAATCAACACACAGGTCAAAGGTTAGAACCAATCAACACACAGATAAGGGGTAAGAGGTCAGGGGTTACAGTAAGATACAGTAGAGTAGAGGACAATTTAGACAGAGTTCAAAGGTCATCAAAATCAAGTTTAGTATGATCAAAACATCATTGTATTTAAAAAAAATAATTTGAAAAAACCCGACATTTTAAGTGAGAATAGGTCTGAAGCCAGAGAAAGAAAGATGATTCACATGGCATTTTTATAATAAAAGTAACAATGGACTTAAATGTTAATGCTTTACAATATTGTGCAGTGGATCTAATACTTAAAATACTAACAGTGAGAAGTAAGTTATCATAAAGGTGACTGACTGCGTGTGATACAATCGTCACTGTTATGACAGTGTTATGTATCGCTATAGACAGAGAGAGACAGACACAGACAGACAGACAGACAGACAGACAGACAGACAGACAGACAGACAGACAGACAGACAGACAGACAGACAGACAGACAGACAGACAGACAGACAGACAGACAGACAGACAGACAGACAGACAGAGACAAAGAGAGAAACCGAGAGAGACACACGGAGAGAGAGAGAGAATGGGAGAGAGACAGGGAGAGAGACAGGGAGAGAGACAGGGAGAGAGAAGGGGAGAGAGACAGGGAGAGAGACAGGGAGAGAGACAGGGAGAGAGACAGGGAGAGAGACAGGGAGAGAGAAGGGGAGAGAGACAGGGAGAGAGACAGGGAGAGAGACAGGGAGAGAGAAGGGGAGATAGACAGGGAGAGAGACAGGGAGAGAGAAGGGGAGAGAGACAGGGAAGGAGACAGGGAGAGAGACAGGGAGAGAGAAGGGGAGAGAGACAGGGAAGGAGACAGGGAGAGAGACAGGGAGAGAGACAGGGAGAGAGACAGGGAGGGAGAAGGGGAGAGAGACAGGGAGAGAGACAGAGAGAGAGAAGGGGAGAGAGACAGGGAGAGAGAAGGGGAGAGAGACAGGGAAGGAGACAGGGAGAGAGACAGGGAGAGAGACAGGGAGAGAGACAGGGAAGGAGACAGGGAGAGAGACAGGGAGAGAGACAGGGAGGGAGAAGGGGAGAGAGACAGGGAGAGAGACAGAGAGAGAGAAGGGGAGAGAGACAGGGAGAGAGAAGGGGAGAGAGACAGGGAAGGAGACAGGGAGAGAGACAGGGAGAGAGACAGGGACGGAGACAGGGAGAGAGACAGGGAGAGAGACAGGGAGAGAGACAGGGAGAGAGAAGGGGAGAGAGACAGGGAGAGAGACAGGGAGAGAGACAGGGAGAGAGACAGGGAGAGAGACAGGGAGAGAGACAGGGAGAGAGACAGGGAGAGAGACAGGGAGAGAGAAGGGGAGAGAGACAGGGAGAGAGACAGGGAGAGAGACAGGGAGAGAGAAGGGGAGAGAGACAGGGAGAGAGACAGGGAG
>NC_059450.1:156737870-156755370 GCF_905237065.1 Salmo salar | reverse complement strand
AGTCTAACCAGGTTACCAGTCTAACCAGGTCACCAGTCTAACCAGGTTACCAGTCTAACCAGGTTACCAGTCTAACCAGGTCACCAGTCTAACCTGGTCATCAGTCTAACCAGGTTACCAGTCTAACCAGGTTACCAGTCTAACCAGGTTGTATGTACGTGTGAATAGGTTTACATAAATAACATGGTCAAAAGTATGTGGTCCCCCCCTTTGCTGCTATAACAACCTCCACTCTTCTGGGAGGGCTTTCCACTAGATGTTGGAACATTGCTGCGGGGACTTGCTTCCATTCAGCCACAAGAGTATTAGTGAGGTCGGGTACTGATGTTGAGCGATTAGGCCTGGCTCGCAGTCGATGTTCCAATTCATCCCAAAGGTGTTCGATGGGGTTGAAGTCAGGGCTCTTTGCAGGCCAGCCAAGTTCTTCCTTGACTCGACAAACCACCGATCTCGACAAACCATTTCTGTATGGACCTTTGTGCACGGGGGCATTGTGATGCTGAAACAGGAAAGGGCCTTCCCCAAACTGTTGCAACAAAGTTGGAAGCACAGAATCGTCTAGAATGTCATTGTATGCTGTAGCGTTAAGATTTCCCTTCACTGGAACTAAGGGGCCTGAACCATGAAAAACAGCCCCAGACCATAATTCCTCCTCCACCAAACTTTATAGTTGGCACTATGCATCAGGGCGGGTAGTGTTCTCCTGGCATCCACCAAACCCAGATTAGTCTGTCGGACTACCAGATGGTGAAGCGTGATTCATCATTACAGAGAAGGCGTTTCCACTGCTCCAGAGTCCAATGGCAGCGAATTTTACACCACTCCAGTCGACGCTTGGCATTGCGCATGGTGATCTTAGGCTTGTGTGCGGCTGCTCGGCCATGGAAACCCATTTCATGAAGCTCCAGACTAACAGTTCTTGTGCTGACGTTGCTTCAAGAGGCAGTTTGGAACTCGGTAGTGAGTGTTGCAACCGAGGACAGATGATTTTTACACGCTACACCGCTCGGCGGTCCCGTTCTGTGAGCTTGTGTGGCCAACCACTTCCCGACTGAGCCGTTGTTGCTCCTAGACGTTTCCACTTCACAAACAGCACTTACAGTTGACCCGGGACAGCTCTAGCAGGGTAGGAATTTGACAAACTGACTTGTTGGAAAGGTGACATCCTTTGATGGTGCCACGTTGAAAGTCACTGAGCTCTTCAGTACGAGCCATTCTACTAACAATGTTTGTCTATGGAGATTGCATGGCGGTGTGCTCGGTTTTATACACCTGTCAGCAACGAGTGTGGCTGGCACGTACTGAACACACCTGGCACGTACTGAACACACCTGTCACTTACTGAACACACCTGGCACGTACTGAACACACCTGTCACTTACTGAACACACCTGGCACGTACTGAACACACCTGGCACTTACTGAACACACCTGGCACGTACTGAACACACCTGTCACGTACTGAAAACACCTGTCACTTACTGAACACACCTGTCATCTACTGAACACACCTGTCACGTACTGAACACACCTGTCACGTACTGAACACACCTGTCACGTACTGAACACACCTGTCACGTACTGAACACACCTGGCACGTACTGAACACACCTGTCACTTATTGAACACACCTGTCACTTACTGAACACACCTGTCACGTACTGAAAACACCTGTCACTTACTGAACACACCTGTCACTTACTGAACACACCTGTCACTTATTGAACACACCTGTCATGTACTGAACACACCTGTCACGTACTGAACACACCTGTCGCGTACTGAACACACCTGTCACGTACTGAACACACCTGTCACTTACTGAACACACCTGTCACGTACTGAACACACCTGTCGTGTACTGAACACACCTGTCACGTACTGAACACACCTGTCACGTACTGAACACACCTGTCACGTACTGAACACACCTGTCATGTACTGAACACACCTGTCACGTACTGAACACACCTGTTGCGTACTGAACACACCTGTCACTTATTGAACACACCTGTCACTTACTGAACACACCTGTCACTTACTGAACACACTTGGTGTCTACTGAACACACTTGTCACTTACTGAACACGTTTGGTGTCTACTGAACACACCTGTCACTTACTGAACACGTTTGGTGTCTACTGAACACACCTGTCACTTACTGAACACGTTTGGTGTCTACTGAACACACCTGTCACTTACTGAACACACCTGTCACTTACTGAACACACTTGGTGTCTACTGAACACACTTGTCACTTACTGAATACACCTGTCATGTACTGAACACACCTGTCACTTACTGAACACACCTGGCACGTACTGAACACACCTGTCACTTACTGAACACACCTGTCGCGTACTGAACACACCTGTCACTTACTGAACACACCTGTCACTTACTGAACACACCTGTCATTTACTGAACACACCTGTCGTCTACTGAACACACCTGTCATTTACTGAACACACCTGTCACGTACTGAACACACCGTCTTCATTTACCTGGTCAGGTTACTGAGAGAATGTGTTTTTGTGTTAGCTTAGCATGTAACACGCTATGGGTCTCGTTAGACAGTTACACCACCTGCCCTGCTCCAGATTAGAATACACTGACTGCAGTGTTGCTTTCAGTTGCAGTTTGTTTAAAGTGGAACCACATGGGATGTCTATCTGTGTGTGTGTTCGACACACAGCCACGTACATCTGATATTTCTAATTAGCTGATTCATCTAGTCTACATTATATATCTAACTATCTGATTCATCTAGTCTACATTATATAACTAACTATCTGATTCATCTAGTCTACATTATATAACTAACTATCTGATTCATCTAGTCTACATTATATATCTAACTATCTGATTCATCTAGTCTACATTATATATCTAACTATCTGATTCATCTAGTCTACATTATATAACTAACTAGCTGATTCATCTAGTCTACATTATATAACTAACTATCTGATTCATCTAGTCTACATTATATAACTAACTAGCTGATTCATCTAGTCTACATTATATATCTAACTATCTGATTCATCTAGTCTACATTATATAACTAACTAGCTGATTCATCTAGCCTACATGATCAGCTAACAGCCACCCATGTAGTGGGAGTGTCTCAGCCTCCAGTATTTATGCTGCAGTAGTTTATGTGTCGGGGGGCTAGGGTCAGTCTGTTACATCTGGAGTATTTCTCCTGTCTTATCCGGTGTCCTGTGTGAATTTAAATATGCTCTCTCTAATTCTCTCTTTCTCTCTTTCTTTCTTTCTCTCGGAGGACCTGAGCCCTAGGACCATGCCTCAGGACTACCTGACATGATGACTCCTTGCTGTCCCCAGTCCACCTGGCCGTGCTGCCGTTCCAGTTTCAACTGTTCTGCCTGCGGCTATGGAACCCTGACCTGTTCACTGGACGTGCTACCGGACGTGCTACCTGTCCCAGACCTGCTGTCCCAGACCTGCTGGAACCCTGACCTATTCACTGGACGTGCTACCTGTCCCAGACCTGCTGATTTCAACTCTCTAGAGACAGCAGGAGCCGTAGAGATACTCTCAATGATCGGCTATGAAAAGCCAACTGACATTTACTCCTGAGGTGCTGACTTGTTGCACCCTCGACAACCACTGTGATTATTATTATTTGACCATGCTGGTCATTTATGAACATTTGAACATCTTGGCCATGTTCTGTTATAATCTCCACCCGGCACAGCCAGAAGAGGACTGGCCACCCCTCATAGCCTGGTTCCTCTCTAGGTTTCTTCCTAGGTTTTGGCCTTTCTAGGGAGTTTTTCCTAGTCCACCGTGCTTCTACACCTGCATTGTTTGCTGTTTGGGGGTTTTAGGCTGGGTTTCTGTACAGCACTTTGTGACATCAGCTGATGTAAGAAGGGCTTTATAAATACATTTGATTGATTGAACGTTAGCTTGCTTAGCATACAATGTGTATTAATGTTTGTATCTGTATACAACTAGGCAAGTCAGTTAAGAGCAAATTCTTATTTACAATGACGGCCTACCCCGGACAACACTGGGCCAATTGTGCGACGCCCTATGGGACTCCCAATCACGGCCGGTTGTGTGATACAGCCTGGATTCGAACCAGGGACTGTAGTGACGCCTCTTCACTGAGACCGCTGCGCCACTCGGAGGCTAAATGTAGTGGGAATGTTAGCTTGCTTAGCCTACATTGTTTTTTACTTTGAGCACACCAAAAGTCTGTGCCCAGCCCTGTTGACACAGTGACGTCCCTCAAAGTTCGTAACAAAACAGATACAACGCGGAGACAAGGAATAACAAAATATAGATTTATTAACTGAGGTAACCTAAATGCAATTAACAATGGTGTGTGTGTGTAATCAATAATCAGTAGTGTAAGTGAGTGTTTTACATGCATAAATGTGATAACGCGAGGTGTTGAAAAGTGCCAAAGCAAATAACCAAAAAGCCACAAAAATACCACATGGAGAGAGTTTCCCCAATGAATGGGGAAGTGGTGTATTTATCCTGGGACACACCCGGGCTCAGGTGTTTCCCGTGTCGCTGACGACCCTCCCAACTCCGCCCACCGGTATCCAAATAAGGAAACAAGAACAAAGAGGAGAGAATACGGCGGACGGAGTGGGAGGGTCGTCACACTACATACACACTACATACACACTACATACACACTACATACACACTATATACACACTATATACACACTATATACACACTATATACACACTATATACACACTATATACACACTACATACACACTACATACACACTACATACACACTATATACACACTATATACACACTATATACACACTACATACACACTACATACACACTACATACACACTATATACACACTATATACACACTACATACACACTATATACACACTATATACACACTACATACACACTACATACACACTACATACACACTACATACACACTATATACACACTATATACAGACTCACTAGAGGGTCGTCACAACACCTTTGTTTTGTTTTTTTACCAGGTCAGTTGACTGAGAACACGTTCTCATTTACAGCAACGACCTGGGGGATAGTTTCATGGGAGAGGAGAGGGGGATGAATGAGCCAATTGTAAACTGGGGATGATTAGGAGGCCGTGATGGTATGAGGGCCAGATTGGGAATTTAGCCAGGACACCAGGGGTTAACACCACTACTCTTACAATAAGTAACATGGGATCTGACACCCCGTTTAACATCCCATCCTAAAGGCAGCACCCTACACAGGGCAATGTCCCCAATCACTGCCCTGGGGAATTGGGATATTTTTTTTTAGACCAGAGGAAAAAGCACCTCCTACTGGCCCTCCAACATCACTTCCAGCAGTATCTGGTCTCCCATCCAGGGACTGACCAGGACCAACCCTGCTTAGCTTCAGAAGCAGGCCAGCAGTGGGATGCAGGGTGGTTTCCGTGCATGCTAGCTTCAGAAGCAGGCCAGCAGTGGGATGCAGGGTGGTATTTCCATAGTGACTGACCAGGACCGACCCTGCTTAGCTTCAGAAGCAGGCCAGCAGTGGGATGCAGGGTGGTATTTCCATAGTGACTGACCAGGACCGACCCTGCTTAGCTTCAGAAGCAGGCCAGCAGTGGGATGCAGGGTGGTATTTCCATAGTGACTGACCAGGACCGACTGCTAGCCAACAGGCCAGCAGTGGGTGCAGTGGTTTTCTACCGACCTTGCTTCAGAAGCAGGCCAGAGTGCAGGTTCATAGTACAGGACCGACCCTGCTTAGCTTCAGAAGCAGGCCAGCAGTGGGATGCAGGGTGGTATTTCCATAGTGAGCACCTGCCCCACCAAAGGTCTGTACCCATCCCTGCTGACACATAGTGAAACAGAGTAAGATAGAAGAGGTACGCCAGTGTTGATATGTTTAGTGCTCTCTGTCCTCTCTGTCTATCCTCTCTGTTCTCTCTATCTATCCTCTCTGTCCTCTCTGTCCATCCTCTCTGTCCTCTCTGTCTATCCTCTCTGTTCTCTCTATCTATCCTCTCTGTTCTCTCTATCTATCCTCTCTGTCCTCTCTGTCTATCCTCTCTGTTCTCTCTATCTATCCTCTGTTCTCTCTGTCCATCCTCTCTGTTCTCTCTATCTATCCTCTCTGTTCTCTCTATCTATCCTCTCTGTTCTCTCTGTCCATCCTCTCTGTTCTCTCTATCTATCCTCTCTGTTCTCTCTGTCCATCCTCTCTGTCCATCCTCTCTGTTCTCTCTATCTATCTTCTGTTCTCTCTGTCCATCCTCTCTGTTCTCTCTATCTATCCCTGTCTATCCTCTCTGTCCATCCTCTCTGTCCATCCTCTCTATTTATCCTCTCTGTCGGTTCTCTCTGTCTATCCTCTCTATCTGTCCTCTCTATCGATCCTCTCTGTCTGTTCTCTCTGTCTATCCTCTCTATCTGTCCTCTCTATCGATCCTCTCTGTCTGTTCTCTCTATCTATCCTCTCTATCTGTCCTCTCTATTTATCCTCTCTGTCTATCCTCTCTGTCTGTCCTCTCTGTCCATCCTCTCTATCTATCCTTTCTGTTCTCTCTATCTATACTCTCTGTCTGTCCTCTCTGTCTGTCCTCTCTATCTGTCCTCTCTATTTATCCTCTCTGTCTGTTCTCTCTATCCGTCCTCTCTGTCCATCCTCTCTATCTATTCTCTCTATCTGTTCTCTCTATCTATCCTCTCTGTTCTCTCTATCTATCCTCTGTTCTCTCTGTCCATCCTCTCTGTTCTCTCTATCTATCCTCTCTGTTCTCTCTGTTCATCCTCTCTGTCCATCCTCTCTGTCCATCCTCTCTGTTCTCTCTGTCCATCCTCTCTGTCCATCCTCTCTGTCCATCCTCTCTGTCCATCCTCTCTATCTATCCCTTTCTATCCTCTCTGTCCATCCTCTCTGTCCCTCCTCTCTATCTATCCTCTCTGTCTGTCCTCTCTGTCCATCCTCTCTATCTATCCTTTATGTTCTCTCTATCTATCCTCTCTGTCTGTCCTCTCTGTCTATCCTCTCTGTCTGTCCTCTCTGTCAGTCCTCTCTGTCTATCCTCTCTGTCTGTCCTCTCTGTCCGTCCTCTCTGTCTGTCCTCTCTATCTGTTCTCTCTATCTGTTCTCTCTATCTATCCTCTCTGTCCATCCTCTCTATCTATCCCTGTCTATCCTCTCTGTCCATCCTCTCTGTCCATCCTCTCTATCTATCCTCTCTGTCTGTTCTCTCTATCTATCCTCTCTGTCTGTTCTCTCTGTCTGTCCTCTCTGTCCGTCCTCTCTATATGTTCTCTCTATCTATCCTCTCTGTCTGTTCTCTCTATCTATCCTCTCTATCTGTTCTCTCTATCTGTTCTCTCTATCGATCCTCTCTATTTATCCTCTCTGTCTATCCTCTCTGTCTGTCCTCTCTGTCCATCCTCTCTATCTATCCTTTCTGTTCTCTCTATCTGTTCTCTCTATCTATTCTCTCTATCTATTCTCTCTATCTGTTCTCTCTATCTGTTCTCTCTATATGTTCTCTCTATATGTTCTCTCTATCTGTTCTCTCTATTTATCCTCTCTATCTGTTCTCTCTATCTATTCTCTCTATCTGTTCTCTCTATCTATTCTCTCTGTCCGTCCTCTCTGTCCGTCCTCTCTATATATTCTCTCTATCTGTTCTCTGTATTTATCCTCTCTATAAATTCTCTCTAATGTTCTTTCTAACTGACTGGGAGGTTTATACCTCACTGGTTTGAAACTGAAACTGGGGCCGGTGTTCAGTCAATGATAAGCAGATAGTGAGTTGACACATTGATCTGCCCAGCAGTGTACCAGTATGGAGGGAGTTTTCAGATTGATCTGCCCAGCAGTGTACCAGTATGGAGGGAGTTTTCAGATTGATCTGCCCAGCAGTGTACCAGTATGGAGGGAGTTTTCAGATTGATCTGCCCTGCAGTGTACCAGTATGGAGGGAGTTTTCAGATTGATCTGCCCAGCAGTGTACCAGTATGGAGGGAGTTTTCAGATTGACCTGCCCAGCAGTGTACCAGTATGGAGGGAGTTTTCAGATTGACCTGCCCAGCAGTGTACCAGCATGGAGGGAGTTTTCAGATTGACCTGCCCAGCAGTGTACGAGTATGGAGGGAGTTTTCAGATTGATCTGCCCAGCAGTGTACCAGTATGGAGGGAGTTTTCAGATTGATCTGCCCAGCAGTGTACCAGTATGGAGGGAGTTTTCAGATTGATCTGCCCAGCAGTGTACCAGTATGGAGGGAGTTTTCAGATTGATCTGCCCAGCAGTGTACCAGCATGGAGGGAGTTTTCAGATTGACCTGTCCAGCAGTGTACCAGCATGGAGGGAGTTTTCAGATTGACCTGTCCAGCAGTGTACCAGCATGGAGGGAGTTTTCAGATTGATCTGTCCAGCAGTGTACCAGGATGGAGGGAGTTTTCAGATTGTTCTGCCCAGCAGTGTACCAGTATGGAGGGAGTTTTCAGATTGATCTGCCCAGCAGTGTACCAGTATGGAGGGAGTTTTCAGATTGACCTGCCCAGCAGTGTACCAGTATGGAGGGAGTTTTCAGATTGACCTGCCCAGCAGTGTACCAGTATGGAGGGAGTTTTCAGATTGATCTGCCCAGCAGTGTACCAGCATGGAGGGAGTTTTCAGATTGATCTGCCCAGCAGTGTACCAGTATGGAGGGAGTTTTCAGATTGATCTGCCCAGCAGTGTACCAGTATGGAGGGAGTTTTCAGATTGTTCTGCCCAGCAGTGTACCAGTATGGAGGGAGTTTTCAGATTGATCTGCCCAGCAGTGTACCAGTATGGAGGGAGTTTTCAGATTGACCTGCCCAGCAGTGTACCAGTATGGAGGAGTTTTCAGATTGACCTGCCCAGCAGTGTACCAGTATGGAGGGAGTTTTCAGATTGATCTGCCCAGCAGTGTACCAGCATGGAGGGAGTTTTCAGATTGATCTGCCCAGCAGTGTACCAGTATGGAGGGAGTTTTCAGATTGATCTGCCCAGCAGTGTACCAGTATGGAGGGAGTTTTCAGATTGACCTGCCCAGCAGTGTACCAGTATGGAGGGAGTTTTCAGATTGACATGTCCAGCAGCGTACCAGTATGGAGGGAGTTTTCAGATTGATCTGCCCAGCAGTGTACCAGCATGGAGGGAGTTTTCAGATTGATCTGCCCAGCAGTGTACCAGTATGGAGGGAGTTTTCAGATTGATCTGCCCAGCAGTGTACCAGTATGGAGGGAGTTTTCAGATTGATCTGCCCAGCAGTGTACCAGTATGGAGGGAGTTTTCAGATTGATCTGCCCAGCAGTGTACCAGTATGGAGGGAGTTTTCAGATTGATCTGCCCAGCAGTGTACCAGCATGGAGGGAGTTTTCAGATTGATCTGCCCAGCAGTGTACCAGCATGGAGGGAGTTTTCAGATTGACCTGCCCAGCAGTGTACAAGTATGGAGGGAGTTTTCAGATTGATCTGCCCAGCAGTGTACCAGTATGGAGGGAGTTTTCAGATTGATCTGCCCAGCAGTGTACCAGTATGGAGGGAGTTTTCAGATTGATCTGCCCAGCAGTGTACCAGTATGGAGGGAGTTTTCAGATTGATCTGCCCAGCAGTGTACCAGCATGGAGGGAGTTTTCAGATTGACCTGTCCAGCAGTGTACCAGCATGGAGGGAGTTTTCAGATTGACCTGTCCAGCAGTGTACCAGCATGGAGGGAGTTTTCAGATTGATCTGTCCAGCAGTGTACCAGGATGGAGGGAGTTTTCAGATTGTTCTGCCCAGCAGTGTACCAGTATGGAGGGAGTTTTCAGATTGATCTGCCCAGCAGTGTACCAGTATGGAGGGAGTTTTCAGATTGACCTGCCCAGCAGTGTACCAGTATGGAGGGAGTTTTCAGATTGACCTGCCCAGCAGTGTACCAGTATGGAGGGAGTTTTCAGATTGATCTGCCCAGCAGTGTACCAGCATGGAGGGAGTTTTCAGATTGATCTGCCCAGCAGTGTACCAGTATGGAGGGAGTTTTCAGATTGATCTGCCCAGCAGTGTACCAGTATGGAGGGAGTTTTCAGATTGACCTGCCCAGCAGTGTACCAGTATGGAGGGAGTTTTCAGATTGACATGTCCAGCAGCGTACCAGTATGGAGGGAGTTTTCAGATTGATCTGCCCAGCAGTGTACCAGCATGGAGGGAGTTTTCAGATTGATCTGCCCAGCAGTGTACCAGTATGGAGGGAGTTTTCAGATTGATCTGCCCAGCAGTGTACCAGTATGGAGGGAGTTTTCAGATTGACCTGTCCAGCAGTGTACCAGTATGGAGGGAGTTTTCAGATTGACCTGCCCAGCAGTGTACCAGTATGGAGGGAGTTTTCAGATTGATCTGCCCAGCAGTGTACCAGTATGGAGGGAGTTTTCAGATTGATCTGCCCAGCAGTGTACCAGCATGGAGGGAGTTTTCAGATTGATCTGCCCAGCAGTGTACCAGCATGGAGGGAGTTTTCAGATTGATCTGCCCAGCAGTGTACCAGTATGGAGGGAGTTTTCAGATTGACCTGTCCAGCAGTGTACCAGCATGGAGGGAGTTTTCAGATTGTTCTGCCCAGCAGTGTACCAGTATGGAGGGAGTTTTCAGATTGATCTGTCCAGCAGTGTACCAGCATGGAGGGAGTTTTCAGATTGACCTGTCCAGCAGTGTACCAGCATGGAGGGAGTTTTCAGATTGATCTGTCCAGCAGTGTACCAGCATGGAGGGAGTTTTCAGATTGATCTGCCCAGCAGTGTACCAGCATGGAGGGAGTTTTCAGATTGACCTGCCCAGCAGTGTACCAGTATGGAGGGAGTTTTCAGATTGACCTGCCAAGCAGTGTACCAGCATGGAGGGAGTTTTCAGATTGACCTGTCCAGCAGTGTACCAGCATGGAGGGAGTTTTCAGATTGATCTGTCCAGCAGTGTACCAGCATGGAGGGAGTTTTCAGATTGATCTCTCCAGCAGTGTACCAGTATGGAGGGAGTTTTCAGATTGATCTGCCCAGCAGTGTACCAGGATGGAGGGAGTTTTCAGATTGATCTGCCCAGCAGTGTACCAGTATGGAGGGAGTTTTCAGATTGACCTGCCCAGCAGTGTACCAGTATGGAGGGAGTTTTCAGATTGACCTGCCCAGCAGTGTACCAGTATGGAGGGAGTTTTCAGATTGACCTGCCCAGCAGTGTACCAGTATGGAGGGAGTTTTCAGATTGATCTGCCCAGCAGTGTACCAGTATGGAGGGAGTTTTCAGATTGACCTGCCCAGCAGTGTACCAGCATGGAGGGAGTTTTCAGATTGACCTGCCCAGCAGTGTACCAGCATGGAGGGAGTTTTCAGATTGACCTGCCCAGCAGTGTACCAGCATGGAGGGAGTTTTCAGATTGACCTGCCCAGCAGTGTACCAGCATGGAGGGAGTTTTCAGATTGACCTGCCCAGCAGTGTACCAGCATGGAGGGAGTTTTCAGATTGATCTGCCCAGCAGTGTACCAGCATGGAGGGAGTTTTCAGATTGACCTGCCCAGCAGTGTACCAGCATGGAGGGAGTTTTCAGATTGACCTGCCCAGCAGTGTACCAGTATGGAGGGAGTTTTCAGATTGATCTGCCCAGCAGTGTACCAGGATGGAGGGAGTTTTCAGATTGACCTGCCCAGCAGTGTACCAGCATGGAGGGAGTTTTCAGATTGACCTGCCCAGCAGTGTACCAGCATGGAGGGAGTTTTCAGATTGATCTGCCCAGCAGTGTACCAGCATGGAGGGAGTTTTCAGATTGATCTGCCCAGCAGTGTACCAGTATGGAGGGAGTTTTCAGATTGATCTGCCCAGCAGTGTACCAGTATGGAGGGAGTTTTCAGATTGATCTGTCCAGCAGTGTACCCGTATGGAGGGAGTTTTCAGATTGATCTGCCCAGCAGTGTACCAGTATGGAGGGAGTTTTCAGATTGATCTGCCCAGCAGTGTACCAGCATGGAGGGAGTTTTCAGATTGATCTGCCCAGCAGTGTACCAGTATGGAGGGAGTTTTCAGATTGATCTGCCCAGCAGTGTACCAGTATGGAGGGAGTTTTCAGATTGATCTGCCCAGCAGTGTACCAGTATGGAGGGAGTTTTTAGATTGATCTGCCCAGCAGTGTACCAGCATGGAGGGAGTTTTGACACCTGATTTTGAAGCCTTCAACCGTTCACGTCAGCTGTGATGTCAGACGTGGCTGAGCTAAAAAAAAAATTGCTTTGACCGTTTATAAATCAGGGCCCGTATTTCTTAAAGTGTCTCAGAGTAGAACTTTTTAGTTTTTTAAGGTGCTGAGTATAGAGAATAGTTAAGAGTTAGCAGCAGGTGTCTGAAAAAGGGCAGAATAGTTGTTCAAATGGTTTTTTTTCAGAGTTTAAAAATTGTAAACAGATGATTTGATGTGTTGGTAACTTTGTGTTCAATGAAAAAAACGTTGTATGAAACATTATATCTTATAAATGTCTACTGTTTTCAAAACTATATAGAGTTGTTAAATGGGACTGACGAATGTGTTTCAGTTACGGTAATATTACAACTCTGCTTTTAACAACTACCAGAATGGGTTCAAAATTAAAGGGTTGGCAAAGTATTCGTTCCAAATGTTTTTACCATTGCGACATTTTGATGTACAGTCAGAGTCACCATTGTTGCCTGACGAAGCGTGCCATAGAGTTCACAGCTGGCAACGCCTCATCGTGATTGGTTATTTCCCCCCCAAAATCCATTGCAACATGTCAATGCACGTCATGACTATCATTCCTCGAACTGTCATGATTACAAACACGATCCAGAAAATCCACTATAAGAAATTGATTGAATAGCGGCTAAAGAACACAGCTAGTTAGTACTGCATGTGTTTAATGGACATGTAAGGCTTTCAGACTGTCACAGTGTGCTGTCTTAAGAGCTGCTCTTAGTAACAGTGTGTGTGTGTGTGTGTGTGTGTGTGTGTGTGTGTGTGTGTGTGTGTGTGTGTGTGTGTGTGCCAAATGGCAGCAGTCACGACTTTAACAGGAAACTGAGTGACTTCACAGAAGTGATGAAATTCCCTGAATGACCATTCGCTTCCTCTCTCTCTCTCTCTGTCTCACCCTCCATCTCTCTTGCAGTCTCTCTCTCTCTCTCTCTCTCTCTCTCTCTCTCTCTCTCTGTCTCACCTTCCATCTCTCTCTCTCTCTCTCTCTCTCTCTCTCTCTCTCTCTGTCTCACCTTCCATCTCTCTCTCTCTCTCTCTCTCTGTCTCTCTGTCTCTCTCTCTCTCTCTCTGTCTCACCCTCCATCTCTCTCTCTCTGTCTCTCTCTCTCTCTGTCTCACCCTCCATCTCTCTGTCTCTCTCTCTGTCTCTCTCTGTCTCTCTCTCTGTCTCACCCTCCATCTCTCTGTCTCTCTCTGTCTCTCTCTCTGTCTCACCCTCCATCTCTCTGTCTCTCTCTGTCTCTCTCTCTGTCTCACCCTCCATCTCTCTCTCTCTCTCTCTCTCTCTCTCTCTCTCTCTGTCTCACCCTCCATCTCTCTCTCTCTCTCTCTCTCTCTCTCTCTCTCTCTCTCTCTCTCTCAGTACAACATTTTCATTTCAACAGGTCCCGGAACTCTTATATCCATTCAAGATGAACTTAACAACACACACACACACACACACACACACACACACACACACACACACACACACACACACACACACACACACACACACACACACACACACACACACACACACACACACACACACACACACACACACACACACACACACACACACACACACACACACACACACACACACACACACACACACACACACACACACACACACACACACACACACACACACACACACACACACACACACACACACACACACACACACACACACACACACACACACACACACACACACACACACACACACACACACACACACACACACACACACACACACACACACACACACACACACACACATACACACACACATGTGACCTGACCAGGAAATACTGACCCTATATGACAGTGTTTCCCTCCTCCAGTACCCCCCCAACAGCCCAACTCCAGTCCTCCAGTACCCCCCCAACAGCCCAACTCCAGTCCTCCAGTACCCCCCCAACAGCCCAACTCCAGTCCTCCAGTCCCCCCCAACAGCCCAACTCCAGTCCTCCAGTACCCCCCCAACAGCCCAACTCCAGTCCTCCAGTACCCCACACACACACACACACACACACACACACACACACACACACTACACACACACACACACCTACACACACACCTACACACACACACACCTACACACACCTACACACACACGCGCACACACACACGCGCACACACGCGCATATACATACACACACTGAAGGACACACAAACACACCGATACACACAGAAATGCCATCACAGTAAGAGTCCCCATCTACAGACAAACACTGCAGTGTGTTTCCATCAACATATCTATACATAGTACTGCATAATATGGGACAGCGTATGTGTGTGTGTGTGTGTGTGTGTGTGTGTGTGTGTGTGTGTGTGTGTGTGTGTGTGTGTGTGTGTCGGACCTGGATTCAAATAGTATTTCAAATATCTCAATTACATTCAAAGTAAGTAATCACCTATATTTTTATTTGAAAAGACAATTAATTGAATATTTTTATGTATTTTATAAATACACTTGGAAAGTATTTGAAAAATTAAAATACACTCCCACACATTTAATTGTTTATACCAATTACTCAGGTGTGTGTGTGCGTATGCGTGCGTGTGTGAGTGTGTGTGTTTGTGTCCCATGCAAATCCAAAAATCAAATTGGCCCTGTTTGCTCTTAGCTGTCTAGCTAGACATTTGCATCTTACTGACCCTTCAATGAGACTACTGGTGATAGAAAGACAGTAGTCCCTTTATCTCTCGCTACAAACTGCTACCGGGGAAAGCTATTTACCAGTTCTAAGGAACTGTCCTTTCCTTCCGTGACATCACACACCTAGTGTTGCAACAACAACAACAACAACAATAATAATCTGGTTTAGAACATTCCCAGAGGCAGCGGAGAATAAGAAGGAAATCTGGAATCCTTAAAACCAGAATAACTGGAAAACAAGTGATTTTTGTGAAACGGGTAGGGGACCTACCTGAATTTGTCCAATAAAAGCTCTCATTTTTGTTGCAAAACGTTTTCCCTTTGAAACTGTTTGCTACGGTTTGAAATAATGACAACACCCCCCGCTGACCACTGGTCTGCTTTAGGTGGGTAGTACGGTAGGGCCTGCTGCAGAATACTGGTCTGATGTAGGTGGGTAGTACGGTAGGGCCTGCTGCAGAATACTGGTCTGCTTTAGGTGGGTAGTACGGTAGGGCCTGCTGCAGAATACTGGTCTGATGTAGGTGGGTAGTACGGTAGGGCCTGCTGCAGAATACTGGTCTGATGTAGGTGGGTAGTACGGTAGGGCCTGCTGCAGAATACTGGTCTGCTTTAGGTGGGTAGTACGGTAGGGCCTGCTGCAGAATACTGGTCTGATGTAGGTGGGTAGTACGGTAGGGCCTGCTGCAGAATACTGGTCTGCTTTAGGTGGGTAGTACGGTAGGGCCTGCTGCAGAATACTGGTCTGCTTTAGGTGGGTAGTACGGTAGGGCCTGCTGCAGAATACTGGTCTGATGTAGGTGGGTAGTACGGTAGGGCCTGCTGCAGAATACTGGTCTGATGTAGGTGGGTAGTACGGTAGGGCCTGCTGCAGAATACTGGTCTGATGTAGGTGGGTAGTACGGTAGGGCCTGCTGCAGAATACTGGTCTGATGTAGGTGGGTAGTACGGTAGGGCCTGCTGCAGAATACTGGTCTGATGTAGGTGGGTAGTACGGTAGGGCCTGCTGCAGAATACTGGTCTGCTTTAGGTGGGTAGTACGGTAGGGCCTGCTGCAGAATACTGGTCTGCTTTAGGTGGGTAGTACGGAAGGGCATGCTGCAGAATACTGGTCTGATGTAGGTGGGTAGTATGGTAGGGCCTGCTGCAGAATACTGGTCTGCTTTAGGTGGGTAGTACGGTAGGGCCTGCTGCAGAATACTGGTCTGATGTAGGTGGGTAGTACGGTAGGGCCTGCTGCAGAATACTGGTCTGATGTAGGTGGGTAGTACGGTAGGGCCTGCTGCAGAATACTGGTCTGATGTAGGTGGGTAGTACGGTAGGGCCTGCTGCAGAATACTGGTCTGCTTTAGGTGGGTAGTACGGTAGGGCCTGCTGCAGAATACTGGTCTGATGTAGGTGGGTAGTACGGTAGGGCCTGCTGCAGAATACTGGTCTGATGTAGGTGGGTAGTACGGTAGGGCCTGCTGCAGAATACTGGTCTGATGTAGGTGGGTAGTACGGTAGGGCCTGCTGCAGAATACTGGTCTGATGTAGGTTGGCTGGGCTACTAGAGGTAGATGGGTCTGGTTGGCTGGGCTACTAGAGGTAGATGGGTCTGGTTGGCTGGGCTACTAGAGGTAGATGGGTCTGGTTGGCTGGGTTACTAGAGGTAGATGGGTCTGGTTGGCTGGGAGACTAGAGGTAGATGGCTCTGGTTGGCTGGGCTACTAGAGGTAGATGGCTCTGGTTGGCTGGGCTACTAGAGGTAGATGGCTCTGGTTGGCTGGGCTACTAGAGGTAGATGGCTCTGGTTGGCTGGGCTACTAGAGGTAGATGGGTCTGGTTGGCTGGGCTACTAGTGGTAGATGGCTCTGGTTGGCTGGGCTACTAGAGGTAGATGGGTCTGGTTGGCTGGGCTACTAGTGGTAGATGGCTCTGGTTGGCTGGGCTACTAGAGGTAGATGGCTCTGGTTGGCTGGGCTACTAGAGGTAGATGGCTCTGGTTGGCTGGGCTACTAGAGGTAGATGGCTCTGGTTGGCTGGGCTATCTCTCTATTTTCTCTCTCTCGCTAACTCTCTCTGTTCTCTCTTTGTATTTCTCTTTGTATTTCTCTTTGTATCTCTCTTTGTATCTCTCTATTTTCTCTCTCTCGCTAACTCTCTCTGTTCTCTCTTACTATCTCTCTTTCTATCTCTTTGTTGTCTCTTTGTTCTCTCTTACTATCTCTCTTTCTATCTCTTTGTTGTCTCTTTGTTCTCTCTTACTATCTCTCTGGTTTCTCTTATCACTTTATATCTAGACTTTGAATGATGAATTGAAATGGAATGGACTTCTTGATAACTACAAAAGGACAAAAGCAGCAGGTAATAAAGTGAGGGAACTAGAAGGTAAATGACCCCAACTCATGTAAAAGTTATTCATAGAGTTCAATATGTATTCAACCAGTTGAATTGACCTGTTGTACAGGTTAGCATGCCAACAACTGTTTGTTACAACTCCTCCAGTCCACCTTAATAGTCTGATACAGACCACGTCCTCCAGGCCACCTTAACACCTCACCAACCCTCACAGTTAAACTCCTCCAGTCCACCTTAATAGTCTGATACAGACCACGTCCTCCA
>NC_059450.1:156727870-156732870 GCF_905237065.1 Salmo salar | reverse complement strand
CAGTCTACTGGCTACTGTGCTAGCTAGCCTAGAGACAGTCTACTGGCTACTGCGTTAGCTAGCCTAGAGACAGTCTACTGACTACTGTGTTAGCTAGCCTAGAGACAGTCTACTGGCTACTGTGCTAGCTAGCCTAGAGACAGTCTACTGGCTACTGCGTTAGCTAGCCTAGAGACAGTCTACTGACTACTGCGTTAGCTAGCCTAGAGACAGTCTACTGGCTACTGTGTTAGCTAGCCTAGAGACAGTCTACTGGCTACTGTGTTAGCTAGCCTAGAGACAGTCTACTGGCTACTGTGTTAGCTAGCCTAGAGACAGTCTACTGGCTACTGTGTTAGCTAGCCTAGAGACAGTCTACTGGCTACTGTGTTAGCTAGCCTAGAGACAGTCTACTGGCTACTGCGTTAGCTAGCCTAGAGACAGTCTACTGACTACTGCGTTAGCTAGCCTAGAGACAGTCTACTGGCTACTGTGTTAGCTAGCCTAGAGACAGTCTACTGGCTACTGTGTTAGCTAGCCTAGAGACAGTCTACTGGCTACTGTGTTAGCTAGCCTAGAGACAGTCTACTGGCTACTGCGTTAGCTAGCCTAGAGACAGTCTACTGGCTACTGTGTTAGCTAGCCCTTCGACAGTCTACTGGCTACTGTTAGCTAGCCTAGAGACAGTCTACTGGCTACTGCGCTAGCTAGCCTAGAGACAGTCTACTGACTACTGTGTTAGCTAGCCCTTCGACAGTCTACTGGCTACTGCGTTAGCTAGCCTAGAGACAGTCTACTGACTACTGTGTTAGCTAGCCTAGAGACAGTCTACTGGCTACTGTGTTAGCTAGCCTAGAGACAGTCTACTGACTACTGTGTTAGCTAGCCTAGAGACAGTCTACTGGCTACTGTGTTAGCTAGCCTAGAGACAGTCTACTGGCTACTGCGTTAGCTAGCCTAGAGACAGTCTACTGACTACTGTGTTAGCTAGCCTAGAGACAGTCTACTGACTACTGTGTTAGCTAGCCTAGAGACAGTCTACTGGCTACTGTGTTAGCTAGCCTAGAGACAGTCTACTGGCTACTGTGATAGCTAGCCCTTCGACAGTCTACTGACTACTGCGTTAGCTAGCCTAGAGACAGTCTACTTACTACTGCGTTAGCTAGCCTAGAGACAGTCTACTGACTACTGTGTTAGCTAGCCTAGAGACAGTCTACTGACTACTGCGTTAGCTAGCCTAGAGACAGTCTACTGACTACTGTGTTAGCTAGCCTAGAGACAGTCTACTGGCTACTGCGTTAGCTAGCCTAGAGACAGTCTACTGACTACTGTGTTAGCTAGCCTAGAGACAGTCTACTGACTACTGTGTTAGCTAGCCTAGAGACAGTCTACTGGCTACTGTGTTAGCTAGCCCTTCGACAGTCTACTGGCTACTGTGTTAGCTAGCCCTTCGACAGTCTACTGGCTACTGTGTTAGCTAGCCTAGAGAGAGTCTACTGGCTACTGTGTTAGCTAGCCCTTCGACAGTCTACTGACTACTGTGTTAGCTAGCCCTTCGACAGTCTACTGGCTACTGTGTTAGCTAGCCCTTCGACAGTCTACTGGCTACTGTGTTAGCTAGCCCTTCGACAGTCTACTGGCTACTGTGTTAGCTAGCCTAGAGACAGTCTACTGGCTACTGTGTTAGCTAGCCCTTCGACAGTCTACTGGCTACTGTGTTAGCTAGCCCTTCGACAGTCTACTGGCTACTGTGTTAGCTAGCCCTTCGACAGTCTACTGACTACTGTGTTAGCTAGCCTAGAGACAGTCTACTGACTACTGTGTTAGCTAGCCTAGAGACAGTCTACTGACTACTGTGTTAGCTAGCCCTTCGACAGTCTACTGACTACTGTGTTAGCTAGCCTAGAGACAGTCTACTGACTACTGTGTTAGCTAGCCCTTCGACAGTCTACTGACTACTGCGTTAGCTAGCCTAGAGACAGTCTACTGGCTACTGTGTTAGCTAGCCTAGAGACAGTCTACTGGCTACTGTGTTAGCTAGCCCTTCGACAGTCTACTGGCTACTGTGTTAGCTAGCCCTTCGACAGTCTACTGACTACTGTGTTAGCTAGCCCTTCGACAGTCTACTGACTACTGTGTTAGCTAGCCTAGAGACAGTCTACTGACTACTGCGTTAGCTAGCCTAGAGACAGTCTACTGACTACTGCGTTAGCTAGCCTAGAGACAGTCTACTGGCTACTGCGTTAGCTAGCCTAGAGACAGTCTACTGGCTACTGTGTTAGCTAGCCTAGAGACAGTCTACTGGCTACTGTGTTAGCTAGCCTAGAGACAGTCTACTGACTACTGTGTTAGCTAGCCTAGAGACAGTCTACTGACTACTGTGTTAGCTAGCCTAGAGACAGTCTAGTGACTACTGTGTTAGCTAGCCTAGAGACAGTCTACTGACTAATGTGTTAGCTAGCCTAGAGACAGTCTACTGACTACTGCGTTAGCTAGCCTAGAGACAGTCTACTGGCTACTGTGTTAGCTAGCCTAGAGACAGTCTACTGACTACTGCGTTAGCTAGCCTAGAGACAGTCTACTGGCTACTGTGTTAGCTAGCCTAGAGACAGTCTACTGACTACTGTGTTAGCTAGCCTAGAGACAGTCTACTGACTATTGTGTTAGCTAGCCTAGAGACAGTCTACTGGCTACTGTGTTAGCTAGCCTAGAGACAGTCTACTGACTACTGTGTTAGCTAGCCTAGAGACAGTCTACTGGCTACTGTGTTAGCTAGCCTAGAGACAGTCTACTGACTACTGCGTTAGCTAGCCTAGAGACAGTCTACTGACTACTGTGCTAGCTAGCCCTTCGACAGTCTACTGACTACTGTGTTAGCTAGCCCTTCGACAGTCTACTGACTACTGTGTTAGCTAGCCCTTCGACAGTCTACTGACTACTGTGTTAGCTAGCCTAGAGACAGTCTACTGACTACTGTGTTAGCTAGCCTAGAGACAGTCTACTGACTACTGCGTTAGCTAGCCTAGAGACAGTCTACTGGCTACTGTGTTAGCTAGCCTAGAGACAGTCTACTGACTACTGTGTTAGCTAGCCTAGAGACAGTCTACTGACTACTGTGTTAGCTAGCCTAGAGACAGTCTACTGACTACTGCGTTAGCTAGCCTAGAGACAGTCTACTGACTACTGCGTTAGCTAGCCTAGAGACAGTCTACTGGCTACTGTGTTAGCTAGCCTAGAGACAGTCTACTGACTACTGGCTACTGTGTTAGCTAGCCTAGAGACAGTCTACTGGCTACTGTGTTAGCTAGCCTAGAGACAGTCTACTGACTACTGTGTTAGCTAGCCTAGAGACAGTCTACTGACTACTGTGTTAGCTAGCCTAGAGACAGTCTACTGGCTACTGTGTTAGCTAGCCTAGAGACAGTCTACTGACTACTGTGTTAGCTAGCCTAGAGACAGTCTACTGACTACTGTGTTAGCTAGCCTAGAGACAGTCTACTGGCTACTGTGTTAGCTAGCCTAGAGACAGTCTACTGACTACTGTGTTAGCTAGCCTAGAGACAGTCTACTGGCTACTGTGTTAGCTAGCCTAGAGACAGTCTACTGACTACTGCGTTAGCTAGCCTAGAGACAGTCTACTGACTACTGTGCTAGCTAGCCCTTCGACAGTCTACTGACTACTGTGTTAGCTAGCCTAGAGACAGTCTACTGACTACTGTGTTAGCTAGCCTAGAGACAGTCTACTGGCTATTGTGTTAGCTAGCCCTTCGACAGTCTACTGACTACTGTGTTAGCTAGCCTAGAGACAGTCTACTGACTACTGTGTTAGCTAGCCTAGAGACAGTCTACTGGCTACTGTGTTAGCTAGCCTAGAGACAGTCTACTGACTACTGTGTTAGCTAGCCTAGAGACAGTCTACTGGCTACTGTGTTAGCTAGCCTAGAGACAGTCTAATGACTACTGCGTTAGCTAGCCTAGAGACAGTCTACTGACTACTGCGCTAGCTAGCCTAGAGACAGTCTACTGTCTACTGCGTTAGCTAGCCTAGAGACAGTCTACTGACTACTGTGTTAGCTAGCCTAGAGACAGTCTACTGGCTACTGTGTTAGCTAGCCTAGAGACAGTCTACTGACTACTGTGTTAGCTAGCCTAGAGACAGTCTACTGGCTACTGTGTTAGCTAGCCTAGAGACAGTCTACTGGCTACTGTGTTAGCTAGCCTAGAGACAGTCTAATGACTGTAGAGAGTTAAAGAGATATATGGTATTAAAACCAGAGCACCAGTTCAGGTTAAACATTTTCATTTGAGTTATTTTTCAGTCACTCTTTTTCAGAGGGTGACTGAAATTATTATTGTGACTGAAGTTATTTCATTCAATTTAAAGGTAGAATCCGCAGTTGAAACAATAACAAACCACCCTGCCTCTGCTTTGGTAAAAATCTGAGACATGGGCGGGGAGAAATTTCACCACTCTCAAATTCATAGACAGAGCTATGGATGCAAGGACTGGCCATCGATGAGAGTTATCGTTTTAACCATGTTATGAGGCTACACAGTGTTTGTTTACATTTACATTGTTTTAAAAACATGGGTGTAAATGGGTTTGACAGTTTGACAGTTGAACTAAGCTCGAGGCGGTGCTAGTAAGAACTAGAGCTACAACAGGTGTTTACAGACTAGAGCTACAACAGGTGTTTACAGACTAGACTAGAATTACAACAGGTGTTTACAGACTAGAGCTACAACAGGTGTTTACAGACTAGACTAGAGCTACAACAGGTGTTTACAGACTAGACTAGAGCTACAACAGGTGTTTACAGAGTAGACTAGAGCTACAAAAGTTGTTAACAGACTAGACTAGAATTACAACAGGTGTTTACAGACTAGAGCTACAACAGGTGTTTACAGACTAGACTAGAGCTACAACAGGTGTTTACAGACTAGACTAGAGCTACAACAGGTGTTTACAGACTAGACTAGAGCTACAACAGGTGTTTTACAGACTAGAGCTACAACAGGTG
>NC_059450.1:156627870-156720370 GCF_905237065.1 Salmo salar | reverse complement strand
GCTGCTATAGGCCCTGTAGTTCCATTAATCACCTGGTCTAGAGTGGCTGCTATAGGCCCTGTAGTTCCATTAATCACCTGGTCTAGAGTGGCTGCTATAGGCCCTGTAGTTCCATTAATCACCTGGTCTAGAGTGGCTGGTATAGGCCCTGTAGTTCCATTAATCACCTGGTCTATAGTGGCTGCTATAGGCCCCGTAGTTCCATTAATCACCTGGTCTAGAGTGGCTGTTATAGCCCTGTAGTTCCATTAATCACCTGGTCTAGAGTGGCTGCTATAGGCCCCGTAGTTCCATTAATCACCTGGTCTAGAGTGGCTGTTATAGCCCCTGTAGTTCCATTAATCACCTGGTCTAGAGTGGCTGCTAAAGGCCCTGTAGTTCCATTAATCACCTGGTCTAGAGTGGCTGCTATAGGCCCTGTAGTTCCATTAATCACCTGGTCTAGAGTGGCTGCTATAGGCCCTGTAGTTCCATTAATCACCTGGTCTAGAGTGGCTGCTATAGCCCTGTAGTTCCATTAATCACCTGGTCTAGAGTGGCTGCTATAGGCCCTGTAGTTCCATTAATCACCTGGTCTAGAGTGGCTGCTATAGGCCCTGTAGTTCCATTAATCACCTGGTCTAGAGTGGCTGCTATAGGCCCTGTAGTTCCATTAATCACCTGGTCTAGAGTGGCTGCTATAGGCCCTGTAGTTCCATTAATCACCTGGTCTAGAGTGGCTGCTATAGCCCTGTAGTTCCATTAATCACCTGGTCTAGAGTGGCTGCTATAGGCCCTGTAGTTCCATTAATCACCTGGTCTAGAGTGGCTGTTTCAGCCCTGTAGTTCCATTAATCACCTGGTCTAGAGTGGCTGCTATAGGCCCTGTAGTTCCATTAATCACCTTGTCTAGAGTGGCTGCTATAGGCCCTGTAGTTCCATTAATCACCTGGTCTAGAGTGGCTGCTATAGGCCCTGTAGTTCCATTAATCACCTGGTCTAGAGTGGCTGCTATAGGCCCTGTAGTTCCATTAATTACCTGGTCTAGAGTGGCTGTTATAGGCCCTGTAGTTCCATTAATCACCTGGTCTAGAGTGGCTGCTATAGCCCTGTAGTTCCATTAATCACCTGGTCTAGAGTGGCTGTTATAGCCCTGTAGTTCCATTAATCACCTGGTCTAGAGTGGCTGCTATAGGCCCCGTAGTTCCATTAATCACCTGGTCTAGAGTGGCTGCTATAGCCCTGTAGTTCCATTAATACCTGGTCTAGAGTGGCTGCTATAGCCCTGTAGTTCCATTAATCACCTGGTCTAGAGTGGCTGCTATAGGCCCCGTAGTTCCATTAATCACCTGGTCTAGAGTGGCTGCTATAGCCCTGTAGTTCCATTAATCACCTGGTCTAGAGTGGCTGGTATAGGCCCTGTAGTTCCATTAATCACCTGGTCTAGAGTGGCTGCTATAGGCCCTGTAGTTCCATTAATCACCTGGTCTAGAGTGGCTGCTATAGGCCCTTTAATTCCATTAATCACCTGGTCTAGAGTGGCTGCTATAGGCCCTGTAGTTCCATTAATCACCTGGTCTAGAGTGGCTGCTATAGGCCCTGTAGTTCCATTAATCACCAGGTCTAGAGTGGCTGCTATAGGCCCTGTAGTTCCATTAATCACCTGGTCTAGAGTGGCTGCTATAGGCCCTGTAGTTCCATTAATCACCTGGTCTAGAGTGGCTGCTATAGGCCCTGTAGTTCCATTAATCACCTGGTCTAGAGTGGCTGCTATAGGCCCTGTAGTTCCATTAATACCTGGTCTAGAGTGGCTGTTATAGCCCCTGTAGTTCCATTAATCACCTGGTCTAGAGTGGCTGCTATAGGCCCTGTAGTTCCATTAATCACCTGGTCTATAGTGGCTGCTATAGGCCCTGTAGTTCCATTAATACCTGGTCTAGAGTGGCTGTTATAGCCCTGTAGTTCCATTAATCACCTGGTCTAGAGTGGCTGCTATAGGCCCTGTAGTTCCATTAATCACCTGGTCTAGAGTGGCTGTTTCAGCCCTGTAGTTCCATTAATCACCTGGTCTAGAGTGGCTGCTATAGGCCCTGCAGTTCCATTAATCACCTGGTCTAGAGTGGCTGCTATAGCCCTGTAGTTCCATTAATACCTGGTCTAGAGTGGCTGCTATAGGCCCTGTAGTTCCATTAATCACCTGGTCTAGAGTGGCTGCTATAGGCCCTGTAGTTCCATTAATACCTGGTCTAGAGTGGCTGTTATAGCCCTGTAGTTCCATTAATCACCTGGTCTAGAGTGGTTGCTATAGGCCCTGTAGTTCCATTAATCACCTGGTCTAGAGTGGCTGCTATAGGCCCTGTAGTTCCATTAATCACCTGGTCTATAGTGGCTGCTATAGGCCCTGTACTGCCATTAATCACCTGGTCTAGAGTGGCTGTTTCAGCCCTGTAGTTCCATTAATCACCTGGTCTAGAGTGGCTGTTTCAGCCCTGTAGTTCCATTAATCACCTGGTCTAGAGTGGCTGTTATAGGCCCTGTAGTTCCATTAATCACCTGGTCTAGAGTGGCTGTTATAGCCCTGTAGTTCCATTAATCACCTGGTCTAGAGTGGCTGCTATAGGCCCTGTAGTTCCATTAATCACCTTGTCTAGAGTGGCTGCTAAAGGCCCTGTAGTTCCATTAATCACCTGGTCTAGAGTGGCTGCTATAGGCCCTGTAGTTCCATTAATCACCTGGTCTAGAGTGGCTGCTATAGGCCCTGTAGTTCCATTAATACCTGGTCTAGAGTGGCTACTATAGCCCTGTAGTTCCATTAATCACCTGGTCTAGAGTGGCTGCTATAGGCCCTGTAGTTCCATTAATCACCTGGTCTAGAGTGGCTACTATAGGCCCTGTAGTTCCATTAATCACCTGGTCTAGAGTGGCTGATATAGGCCCTGTAGTTCCATTAATCACCTGGTCTAGAGTGGCTGCTATATGCCCTGTAGTTCCATTAATCACCTGGTCTAGAGTGGCTGCTATATGCCCTGTAGTTCCATTAATCACCTGGTCTAGAGTGGCTGCTATAGGCCCTGTAGTTCCATTAATACCTGGTCTAGAGTGGCTGCTATAGCCCTGTAGTTCCATTAATCACCTGGTCTAGAGTGGCTGCTATAGGCCCTGTAGTTCCATTAATCACCTGGTCTAGAGTGGCTGCTATAGGCCCTGTAGTTCCATTAATCACCTGGTCTAGAGTGGCTGCTATAGGCCCTGTAGTTCCATTAATAACCTGGTCTAGAGTGGCTGCTATAGGCCCTGTAGTTCCATTAATCACCTGGTCTATAGTGGCTACTATAGGCCCTGTAGTTCCATTAATCACCTGGTCTAGAGTGGCTGCTATAGGCCCTGTAGTTCCATTAATCACCTGGTCTAGAGTGGCTGATATAGGCCCTGTAGTTCCATTAATCACCTGGTCTAGAGTGGCTGATATAGGCCCTGTAGTTCCATTAATCACCTGGTCTAGAGTGGCTGTTATAGCCCTGTAGTTCCATTAATCACCTGGTCTAGAGTGGCTGTTATAGCCCTGTAGTTCCATTAATCACCTGGTCTAGAGTGGCTGTTATAGCCCTGTAGTTCCATTAATCACCTGGTCTAGAGTGGCTGCTATAGGCCCCGTAGTTCCATTAATCACCTGGTCTAGAGTGGCTGCTATAGCCCTGTAGTTCCATTAATACCTGGTCTAGAGTGGCTGCTATAGCCCTGCAGTTCCATTAATCACCTGGTCTAGAGTGGCTGCTATAGGCCCCGTAGTTCCATTAATCACCTGGTCTAGAGTGGCTGCTATAGGCCCTTTAATTCCATTAATCACCTGGTCTAGAGTGGCTGCTATAGGCTCTGTAGTTCCATTAATCACCTGGTCTAGAGTGGCTGCTATAGGCCCTATAGTTCCATTAATCACCTGGTCTAGAGTGGCTGCTATAGGCTCTGTAGTTCCATTAATCACCTGGTCTAGAGTGGCTGTTATAGCCCTGTAGTTCCATTAATCACCTGGTCTAGAGTGGCTGCTATAGGCCCTGTAGTTCCATTAATCACCTGGTCTAGAGTGGCTGCTATAGGCCCTGTAGTTCCATTAATCACCTGGTCTAGAGTGGCTGCTATAGGCCCTGTAGTTCCATTAATACCTGGTCTAGAGTGGCTGTTATAGCCCTGTAGTTCCATTAATCACCTGGTCTAGAGTGGCTGCTATAGGCCCTGTAGTTCCATTAATCACCTGGTCTAGAGTGGCTGTTATAGCCCTGTAGTTCCATTAATCACCTGGTCTAGAGTGGCTGCTATAGGCCCTGTAGTTCCATTAATCACCTGGTCTAGAGTGGCTGTTATAGCCCTGTAGTTCCATTAATCACCTGGTCTAGAGTGGCTGCTATAGGCCCTGTAGTTCCATTAATCACCTGGTCTAGAGTGGCTGCTATAGGCCCTGTAGTTCCATTAATCACCTGGTCTAGAGTGGCTGCTATAGCCTTGTAGTTCCATTAATCACCTGGTCTAGAGTGTCTACTATAGCCCTGTAGTTCCATTAATCACCTGGTCTAGAGTGGCTGCTATAGGCCCCGTAGTTCCATTAATCACCTGGTCTAGAGTGGCTGCTATAGCCCTGTAGTTCCATTAATACCTGGTCTAGAGTGGCTGCTATAGCCCTGTAGTTCCATTAATCACCTGGTCTAGAGTGGCTGCTATAGGCCCCGTAGTTCCATTAATCACCTGGTCTAGAGTGGCTGCTATAGCCCTGTAGTTCCATTAATCACCTGGTCTAGAGTGGCTGCTATAGCCTTGTAGTTCCATAAATCACCTGGTCTAGAGTGGCTACTATAGCCCTGTAGTTCCATTAATCACCTGGTCTAGAGTGGCTGGTATAGGCCCTGTAGTTCCATTAATCACCTGGTCTAGAGTGGCTGCTATAGGCCCTTTAATTCCATTAATCACCTGGTCTAGAGTGGCTGCTATAGGCCCTGTAGTTCCATTAATCACCTGGTCTAGAGTGGCTGTTATAGGCCCTGTAGTTCCATTAATACCTGGTCTAGAGTGGCTGCTATAGGCCCTGTAGTTCCATTAATCACCTGGTCTAGAGTGGCTGCTATAGGCCCTGTAGTTCCATTAATCACCTGGTCTAGAGTGGCTGTTATAGCCCTGTAGTTCCATTAATCACCTGGTCTAGAGTGGCTGCTATAGGCCCTGTAGTTCCATTAATCACCTGGTCTAGAGTGGCTGTTATAGCCCTGTAGTTCCATTAATCACCTGGTCTAGAGTGGCTGCTATAGGCCCTGTAGTTCCATTAATCACCTGGTCTAGAGTGGCTGCTATAGGCCCTGTAGTTCCATTAATCACCTGGTCTAGAGTGGCTGCTATAGCCTTGTAGTTCCATTAATCACCTGGTCTAGAGTGTCTACTATAGCCCTGTAGTTCCATTAATCACCTGGTCTAGAGTGGCTGCTATAGGCCCTGTAGTTCCATTAATCACCTGGTCTAGAGTGGCTGCTATAGGCCCTGCAGTTCCATTAATCACCTGGTCTAGAGTGGCTGCTATAGCCCTGTAGTTCCATTAATACCTGGTCTAGAGTGGCTGCTATAGGCCCTGTAGTTCCATTAATCACCTGGTCTAGAGTGGCTGCTATAGGCCCTGTAGTTCCATTAATACCTGGTCTAGAGTGGCTGTTATAGCCCTGTAGTTCCATTAATCACCTGGTCTAGAGTGGTTGCTATAGGCCCTGTAGTTCCATTAATCACCTGGTCTAGAGTGGCTGCTATAGGCCCTGTAGTTCCATTAATCACCTGGTGTATAGTGGCTGCTATAGGCCCTGTACTGCCATTAATCACCTGGTCTAGAGTGGCTGTTTCAGCCCTGTAGTTCCATTAATCACCGGGTCTAGAGTGGCTGCTATAGGCCCTGTAGTTCCATTAATCACCTTGTCTAGAGTGGCTGCTAAAGGCCCTGTAGTTCCATTAATCACCTGGTCTAGAGTGGCTGCTATAGGCCCTGTAGTTCCATTAATCACCTGGTCTAGAGTGGCTGCTATAGGCCCTGTAGTTCCATTAATACCTGGTCTAGAGTGGCTACTATAGCCCTGTAGTTCCATTAATCACCTGGTCTAGAGATGGCTGCTATAGGCCCTGTAGTTCCATTAATCACCTGGTCTAGAGTGGCTGCTATAGGCCCTGTAGTTCCATTAATCACCTGGTCTAGAGTGGCTGCTATAGGCCCTGTAGTTCCATTAATCACCTGGTCTAGAGTGGCTGCTATAGGCCCCGTAGTTCTATTAATCACCTGGTCTAGAGTGGCTGCTATAGCCTTGTAGTTCCATTAATCACCTGGTCTAGAGTGGCTACTATAGCCCTGTAGTTCCATTAATCACCTGGTCTAGAGTGGCTGCTTATGCCCTGTAGTTCCATTAATCACCTGGTCTAGAGTGGCTGCTATAGGCCCTGTAGTTCCATTAATCACCTTGTCTAGAGTGGCTGCTAAAGGCCCTGTAGTTCCATTAATCACCTGGTCTAGAGTGGCTGCTATAGGCCCTGTAGTTCCATTAATCACCTGGTCTAGAGTGGCTGTTTCAGCCCTGTAGTTCCATTAATGACCTGATCTAGAGTGGCTGCTATAGGCCCTGTAGTTCCATTAATCACCTGGTCTAGAGTGGCTGATATAGGCCCTGTAGTTCCATTAATCACCTGGTCTAGAGTGGCTGCTATAGGCCCTGTAGTTCCATTAATCACCTGGTCTAGAGTGGCTGCTATAGGCCCTGTAGTTCCATTAATCACCTGGTCTAGAGTGGCTGCTATAGGCCCTGTAGTTCCATTAATCACCTGGTCTAGAGTGGCTGCTATAGGCCCTGTAGTTCCATTAATCACCTGGTCTAGAGTGGCTGCTATAGGCCCTGTAGTTCCATTAATCACCTGGTCTAGAGTGGCTGATATAGGCCCTGTAGTTCCATTAATCACCTGGTCTAGAGTGGCTGCTATAGGCCCTGTAGTTCCATTAATCACCTGGTCTAGAGTGGCTGCTATAGCCCTGTAGTTCCATTAATCACCTGGTCTAGAGTGGCTGTTATAGGCCCTGTAGTTCCATTAATCACCTGGTCTAGAGTGGCTACTATAGCCCTGTAGTTCCATTAATCACCTGGTCTAGAGTGGCTGCTATAGGCCCTGTAGTTCCATTAATCACCTGGTCTAGAGTGGCTACTATAGCCCTGTAGTTCCATTAATCACCTGGTCTAGAGTGGCTGTTATAGGCCCTGTAGTTCCATTAATCACCTGGTCTAGAGTGGCTACTATAGCCCTGTAGTTCCATTAATCACCTGGTCTAGAGTGGCTGCTATAGGCCCTGTAGTTCCATTAATCACCTGGTCTAGAGTGGCTACTATAGCCCTGTAGTTCCATTAATCACCTGGTCTAGAGTGGCTGCTATAGGCCCTGTAGTTCCATTAATCACCTGGTCTATAGTGGCTGCTATAGGCCCTATAGTTCCATTAATCACCTGGTCTAGAGTGGCTGTTTCAGCCCTGTAGTTCCATTAATCACCTGGTCTAGAGTGGCTGCTATAGGCCCTGTAGTTCCATTAATCACCTTGTCTAGAGTGGCTGCTATAGCCCTGTAGTTCCATTAATCACCTGGTCTAGAGTGGCTGCTATAGGCCCTGTAGTTCCATTAATCACCTGGTCTAGAGTGGCTGCTATAGGCCCTGTAGTTCCATTAATCACCTTGTCTAGAGTGGCTGCTAAAGGCCCTGTAGTTTCATTAATCACCTGGTCTAGAGTGGCTGCTATAGGCCCTGTAGTTCCATTAATCACCTGGTCTAGAGTGGCTGTTTCAGCCCTGTAGTTCCATTAATGACCTGATCTAAAGGTGGCTGCTATAGGCCCTGTAGTTCCATTAATCACCTGGTCTAGAGTGGCTGCTATAGCCCTGTAGTTCCATTAATACCTGGTCTAGAGTGGCTGCTATAGGCCCCGTAGTTCCATTAATCACCTGGTCTAGAGTGGCTGATATAGGCCCTGTAGTTCCATTAATCACCTGGTGTAGAGTGGCTGTTATAGCCCTGTAGTTCCATTAATCACCTGGTCTAGAGTGGCTGCTATAGGCCCTGTAGTTCCATTAATCACCTGGTCTAGAGTGGCTGCTATAGGCCCTGTAGTTCCATTAATCACCTGGTCTAGAGTGGCTGCTATAGGCCCCGTAGTTCCATTAATCACCTGGTCTAGAGTGGCTGCTATAGCCTTGTAGTTCCATTAATCACCTGGTCTAGAGTGGCTACTATAGCCCTGTAGTTCCATTAATCACCTGGTCTAGAGTGGCTGCTTATGCCCTGTAGTTCCATTAATCACCTGGTCTAGAGTGGCTGCTATAGGCCCTGTAGTTCCATTAATCACCTTGTCTAGAGTGGCTGCTAAAGGCCCTGTAGTTCCATTAATCACCTGGTCTAGAGTGGCTGCTATAGGCCCTGTAGTTCCATTAATCACCTGGTCTAGAGTGGCTGTTTCAGCCCTGTAGTTCCATTAATGACCTGATCTAGAGTGGCTGCTATAGGCCCTGTAGTTCCATTAATCACCTGGTCTAGAGTGGATGCTATAGCCCTGTAGTTCCATTAATCACCTGGTCTAGAGTGGCTGCTATAGGCCCTGTAGTTCCATTAATCACCTGGTCTAGAGTGGCTGCTATAGGCCCTGTAGTTCCATTAATTACCTGGTCTAGAGTGGCTGCTATAGGCCCTGTAGTTCCATTAATACCTGGTCTAGAGTGGCTGCTATAGCCCTGTAGTTCCATTAATCACCTGGTCTAGAGTGGCTGTTATAGGCCCTGTAGTTCCATTAATCACCTGGTCTAGAGTGGCTACTATAGCCCTGTAGTTCCATTAATCACCTGGTCTAGAGTGGCTGCTATAGGCCCTGTAGTTCCATTAATCACCTGGTCTAGAGTGGCTACTATAGCCCTGTAGTTCCATTAATCACCTGGTCTAGAGTGGCTGCTATAGGCCCTGTAGTTCCATTAATCACCTGGTCTATAGTGGCTGCTATAGGCCCTATAGTTCCATTAATCACCTGGTCTAGAGTGGCTGTTTCAGCCCTGTAGTTCCATTAATCACCTGGTCTAGAGTGGCTGCTATAGGCCCTGTAGTTCCATTAATCACCTGGTCTAGAGTGGCTGTTTCAGCCCTGTAGTTCCATTAATCACCTGGTCTAGAGTGGCTGCTATAGGCCCTGTAGTTCCATTAATCACCTTGTCTAGAGTGGCTGCTATAGCCCTGTAGTTCCATTAATCACCTGGTCTAGAGTGGCTGCTATAGGCCCTGTAGTTCCATTAATCACCTGGTCTAGAGTGGCTGCTATAGGCCCTGTAGTTCCATTAATCACCTTGTCTAGAGTGGCTGCTAAAGGCCCTGTAGTTTCATTAATCACCTGGTCTAGAGTGGCTGCTATAGGCCCTGTAGTTCCATTAATCACCTGGTCTAGAGTGGCTGTTTCAGCCCTGTAGTTCCATTAATGACCTGATCTAGAGTGGCTGCTATAGGCCCTGTAGTTCCATTAATCACCTGGTCTAGAGTGGCTGCTATAGCCCTGTAGTTCCATTAATACCTGGTCTAGAGTGGCTGCTATAGGCCCCGTAGTTCCATTAATCACCTGGTCTAGAGTGGCTGATATAGGCCCTGTAGTTCCATTAATCACCTGGTGTAGAGTGGCTGTTATAGCCCTGTAGTTCCATTAATCACCTGGTCTAGAGTGGCTGCTATAGGCCCTGTAGTTCCATTAATCACCTGGTCTAGAGTGGCTGCTATAGGCCCTGTAGTTCCATTAATCACCTGGTCTAGAGTGGCTGCTATAGGCCCCGTAGTTCCATTAATCACCTGGTCTAGAGTGGCTGCTATAGCCTTGTAGTTCCATTAATCACCTGGTCTAGAGTGGCTACTATAGCCCTGTAGTTCCATTAATCACCTGGTCTAGAGTGGCTGCTTATGCCCTGTAGTTCCATTAATCACCTGGTCTAGAGTGGCTGCTATAGGCCCTGTAGTTCCATTAATCACCTTGTCTAGAGTGGCTGCTAAAGGCCCTGTAGTTCCATTAATCACCTGGTCTAGAGTGGCTGCTATAGGCCCTGTAGTTCCATTAATCACCTGGTCTAGAGTGGCTGTTTCGGCCCTGTAGTTCCATTAATGACCTGATCTAGAGTGGCTGCTATAGGCCCTGTAGTTCCATTAATCACCTGGTCTAGAGTGGATGCTATAGCCCTGTAGTTCCATTAATCACCTGGTCTAGAGTGGCTGCTATAGGCCCTGTAGTTCCATTAATCACCTGGTCTAGAGTGGCTGCTATAGGCCCTGTAGTTCCATTAATTACCTGGTCTAGAGTGGCTGCTATAGGCCCTGTAGTTCCATTAATACCTGGTCTAGAGTGGCTGCTATAGCCCTGTAGTTCCATTAATCACCTGGTCTAGAGTGGCTGTTATAGGCCCTGTAGTTCCATTAATCACCTGGTCTAGAGTGGCTACTATAGCCCTGTAGTTCCATTAATCACCTGGTCTAGAGTGGCTGCTATAGGCCCTGTAGTTCCATTAATCACCTGGTCTAGAGTGGCTACTATAGCCCTGTAGTTCCATTAATCACCTGGTCTAGAGTGGCTGCTATAGGCCCTGTAGTTCCATTAATCACCTGGTCTATAGTGGCTGCTATAGGCCCTATAGTTCCATTAATCACCTGGTCTAGAGTGGCTGTTTCAGCCCTGTAGTTCCATTAATCACCTGGTCTAGAGTGGCTGCTATAGGCCCTGTAGTTCCATTAATCACCTGGTCTAGAGTGGCTGCTATAGGCCCTGTAGTTCCATTAATCACCTGGTCTAGAGTGGCTGCTATAGGCCCTGTAGTTCCATTAATCACCTGGTCTAGAGTGGCTGATATAGGCCCTGTAGTTCCATTAATCACCTGGTCTAGAGTGGCTGCTATAGCCCTGTAGTTCCATTAATCACCTGGTCTAGAGTGGCTGCTATAGGCCCTGTAGTTCCATTAATCACCTGGTCTAGAGTGGCTGCTATAGGCCCTGTAGTTCCATTAATTACCTGGTCTAGAGTGGCTGCTATAGGCCCTGTAGTTCCATTAATCACCTGGTCTAGAGTGGCTGCTATAGGCCCTGTAGTTCCATTAATCACCTGGTCTAGAGTGGCTGCTATAGGCCCTGTAGTTCCATTAATACCTGGTCTAGAGTGGCTGCTATAGCCCTGTAGTTCCATTAATCACCTGGTCTAGAGTGGCTGTTATAGGCCCTGTAGTTCCATTAATCACCTGGTCTAGAGTGGCTACTATAGCCCTTTAGTTCCATTAATCACCTGGTCTAGAGTGGCTGCTATAGGCCCTGTAGTTCCATTAATCACCTGGTCTATAGTGGCTGCTATAGGCCCTATAGTTCCATTAATCACCTGGTCTAGAGTGGCTACTATAGCCCTGTAGTTCCATTAATCACCTGGTCTAGAGTGGCTGCTATAGGCCCTGTAGTTCCATTAATCACCTGGTCTATAGTAGCTGCTATAGGCCCTATAGTTCCATTAATCACCTGGTCTAGAGTGGCTGTTTCAGCCCTGTAGTTCCATTAATCACCTGGTCTAGAGTGGCTGCTATAGGCCCTGTAGTTCCATTAATCACCTTGTCTAGAGTGGCTGCTAAAGGCCCTGTAGTTCCATTAATCACCTGGTCTAGAGTGGCTGCTATAGGCCCTGTAGTTCCATTAATCACCTGGTCTAGAGTGGCTGCTAAAGGCCCTGTAGTTCCATTAATCACCTGGTCTAGAGTGGTTGTTATAGCCCTGCAGTTCCATTAATCACCTGGTCTATAGTGGCTGCTATAGGCCCTGTAGTTCCATTAATCACCTGGTCTAGAGTGGCTGTTTCAGCCCTGTAGTTCCATTAATGACCTGATCTAGAGTGGCTGCTATAGGCCCTGTAGTTCCATTAATCACCTGGTCTAGAGTGGCTGCTATAGGCCCTGTAGTTCCATTAATCACCTGGTCTAGAGTGGCTGTTTCAGCCCCTGTAGTTCCATTAATGACCTGATCTAGAGTGGCTGCTATAGGCCCTGTAGTTCCATTAATCACCTGGTCTAGAGTGGCTGCTATAGGCCCTTTAATTCCATTAATCACCTGGTCTAGAGTGGCTGATATAGGCCCTGTAGTTCCATTAATCACCTGGTCTAGAGTGGCTGCTATAGGCCCTGTAGTTCCATTAATCACCTGGTCTAGAGTGGCTGCTATAGGCCCTGTAGTTCCATTAATCACCTGGTCTAGAGTGGCTGCTATAGGCCCCGTAGTTCCATTAATCACCTGGTCTAGAGTGGCTGCTATAGCCTTGTAGTTCCATTAATCACCTGGTCTAGAGTGGCTACTATAGCCCTGTAGTTCCATTAATCACCTGGTCTAGAGTGGCTGCTTATGCCCTGTAGTTCCATTAATCACCTGGTCTAGAGTGGCTGCTATAGGCCCTGTAGTTCCATTAATCACCTTGTCTAGAGTGGCTGCTAAAGGCCCTGTAGTTCCATTAATCACCTGGTCTAGAGTGGCTGCTATAGGCCCTGTAGTTCCATTAATCACCTGGTCTAGAGTGGCTGTTTCAGCCCTGTAGTTCCATTAATGACCTGATCTAGAGTGGCTGCTATAGGCCCTGTAGTTCCATTAATTACCTGGTCTAGAGTGGCTGCTATAGGCCCTGTAGTTCCATTAATACCTGGTCTAGAGTGGCTGCTATAGCCCTGTAGTTCCATTAATCACCTGGTCTAGAGTGGCTGCTATAGGCCCTGTAGTTCCATTAATCACCTTGTCTAGAGTGGCCCTGCTATACGGGCCCTGTGTTCATAATCACCTGGTCTAGAGTGGCTGTTTCACCTGCCCTGTTTCCATTAATGACCTGATCTAGAGTGGCCCTGCTATAGGCCCTGTTTCCAATTAATCCCCCACCTGGTCTAGAGTGGCTGCTATAGGCCCTGTAGTTCCATTAATCACCTGGTCTAGAGTGGCTGCTATAGCCCTGTAGTTCCATTAATCACCTGGTCTAGAGTGGCTGCTATAGGCCCTGTAGTTCCATTAATCACCTGGTCTAGAGTGGCTGCTATAGGCCCTGTAGTTCCATTAATCACCTGGTCTAGAGTGGCTGCTATAGGCCCTGTAGTTCCATTAATCACCTGGTCTAGAGTGGCTGCTATAGGCCCTGTAGTTCCATTAATCACCTGGTCTAGAGTGGCTGCTATAGGCCTGTAGTTCCATTAATCACCTGGTCTAGAGTGGCTACTATAGCCCTGTAGTTCCATTAATCACCTGGTCTAGAGTGGCTGCTATAGGCCCTGTAGTTCCATTAATCACCTGGTCTAGAGTGGCTACTATAGCCCTGTAGTTCCATTAATCACCTGGTCTAGAGTGGCTGCTATAGGCCCTGTAGTTCCATTAATCACCTGGTCTAGAGTGGCTGCTATAGGCCCTGTAGTTCCATTAATCACCTGGTCTAGAGTGGCTGCTATAGGCCCTGTAGTTCCATTAATCACCTGGTCTAGAGTGGCTGTTTCAGCCCTGTAGTTCCATTAATGACCTGATCTAGAGTGGCTGCTATAGGCCCTGTAGTTCCATTAATCACCTGGTCTAGAGTGGCTGCTATAGGCCCTGTAGTTCCATTAATCACCTGGTCTAGAGTGGCTGCTATAGCCCTGTAGTTCCATTAATCACCTGGTCTAGAGTGGCTGCTATAGGTCCTGTAGTTCCATTAATCACCTGGTCTAGACTGGCTGCTATAGGCCCTGTAGTTCCATTAATACCTGGTCTAGAGTGGCTACTATAGCCCTGTAGTTCCATTAATCACCTTGTCTAGAGTGGCTGCTATAGCCCTGTAGTTCCATTAATCACCTGGTCTAGAGTGGCTGCTATAGGCCCTGTAGTTCCATTAATCACCTGGTCTAGAGTGGCTGCTATAGGCCCTGTAGTTCCATTAATCACCTGGTCTAGAGTGGCTGCTATAGGCCCTGTAGTTCCATTAATCACCTGGTCTATAGTGGCTGCTATAGGCCCTGTAGTTCCATTATTCACCTGGTCTAGAGTGGCTGCTTCAGCCCTGTAGTTCCATTAATCACCTGGTCTAGAGTGGCTGCTATAGGCCCTGTAGTTCCATTAATCACCTGGTCTAGAGTGGCTGCTATAGCCCTGTAGTTCCATTAATACCTGGTCTAGAGTGGCTATTATAGCCCCGTAGTTCCATTAATCACCTGGTCTAGAGTTGCTGCTATAGCCCTGTAGTTCCATTAATCACCTGGTCTAGAGTGGCTGCTATAGGCCCTGTAGTTCCATTAATCACCTGGTCTAGAGTGGCTGCTATAGGCCCTGTAGTTCCATTAATCACCTGGTCTAGAGTGGCTGCTATAGGCCCTGTAGTTCCATTAATCACCTGGTCTAGAGTGGCTGCTATAGCCCTGTAGTTCCATTAATCACCTGGTCTAGAGTGGCTGCTATAGGCCCTGTAGCTCCATTAATCACCTGGTCTAGAGTGGCTGCTATAGGCCCTGTAGTTCCATTAATCACCTGGTCTAGAGTGGCTGATATAGGCCCCGTAGTTCCATTAATCACCTGGTCTAGAGTGGCTGCTATAGGCCCCGTAGTTCCATTAATCACCTGGTCTAGAGTGGCTGCTATAGGCCCCGTAGTTCCATTAATCACCTGGTCTAGACTGGCTGCTATAGGCCCTGCAGTTCCATTAATCACCTGGTCTAGAGTGGCTGCTATAGGCCCCGTAGTTCCATTAATCACCTGGTCTAGAGTGGCTGCTATAGGCCCTGTAGTTCCATTAATCACCTGGTCTAGAGTGGCTGCTATAGCCCTGTAGTTCCATTAATCACCTGGTCTTTAGTGGCTGCTATAGGCCCTGTAGTTCCATTAATCACCTTGTCTAGAGTGGCTGCTATAGGCCCTGTAGTTCCATTAATCACCTGGTCTAGAGTGGCTGTTTCAGCCCTGTAGTTCCATTAATCACCTGGTCTAGAGTGGCTGCTATAGGCCCTGTAGTTCCATTAATCACCTGGTCTAGAGTGGCTGCTATAGGCCCTGTAGTTCCATTAATCACCGTGTCTAGAGTGGCTGCTAAAGGCCCTGTAGTTCCATTAATCACCTGGTCTAGAGTGGCTGCTATAGCCCTGTAGTTCCATTAATCACCTGGTCTAGAGTGGCTGCTATAGGCCCTGTAGTTCCATTAATTACCTGGTCTAGAGTGGCTGCTATAGGCCCTGTAGTTCCATTAATCACCTGGTCTAGAGTGGCTGCTATAGGCCCTGTAGTTCCATTAATCACCTGGTCTAGAGTGGCTGCTATAGGCCTGTAGTTCCATTAATCACCTGGTCTAGAGTGGCTGCTATAGGCCCTGTAGTTCCATTAATCACCTGGTCTAGAGTGGCTGCTATAGGCCCTGTAGTTCCATTAATCACCTGGTCTAGAGTGGCTGCTATAGCCCTGTAGTTCCATTAATCACCTGGTCTAGAGTGGCTGCTATAGGCCCTGTAGTTCCATTAATCACCTGGTCTAGAGTGGCTGCTATAGGCCCTGTAGTTCCATTAATCACCTGGTCTAGAGTGGCTGCTATAGGCCCCGTAGTTCCATTAATCACCTGGTCTAGAGTGGCTGCTACAGCCCTGTAGTTCCATTAATCACCTGGTCTAGAGTGGCTGCTATAGCCTTGTAGTTCCATTAATCACCTGGTCTAGAGTGGCTGCTATAGCCCTGTAGTTCCATTAATCACCTGGTCTAGAGTGGCTGCTATAGCCCTGTAGTTCCATTAATCACCTGGTCTAGAGTGGCTGCTATAGGTCCTGTAGTTCCATTAATCACCTGGTCTAGACTGGCTGCTATAGGCCCTGTAGTTCCATTAATCACCTGGTCTAGAGTGGCTACTATAGCCCTGTAGTTCCATTAATCACCTGGTCTAGAGTGGCTGCTATAGGCCCTGTAGTTCCATTAATCACCTGGTCTAGAGTGGCTGCTATAGGCCCTGTAGTTCCATTAATCACCTGGTCTAGAGTGGCTGCTATAGGCCCTGTAGTTCCATTAATCACCTGGTCTAGAGTGGCTGCTATAGGCCCTGTAGTTCCATTAATCACATGGTCTAGTGTGGCTGCTATAGGCCCTGTAGTTCCATTATTCACCTGGTCTAGAGTGGCTGCTACAGGCCCTGTAGTTCCATTAATCACCTGGTCTAGACTGGCTGCTATAGGCCCCGTAGTTCCATTAATCACCTGGTCTAGAGTGGCTGCTATAGCCCTGTAGTTCCATTAATACCTGGTCTAGAGTGGCTATTATAGCCCTGTAGTTCCATTAATTACCTGGTCTAGAGTTGCTGCTATAGCCCTGTAGTTCCATTAATCACCTGGTCTAGAGTGGCTGCTATAGCCCTGTAGTTCCATTAATCACCTGGTCTAGAGTGGCTGCTATAGGCCCTGTAGTTCCATTAATCACCTGGTCTAGAGTGGCTGCTATAGGCCCTGTAGTTCCATTAATCACCTGGTCTAGAGTGGCTGCTATAGGCCCCGTAGTTCCATTAATCACCTGGTCTAGAGTGGCTGCTATAGGCCCTGTAGCTCCATTAATCACCTGGTCTAGAGTGGCTGCTATAGGCCCTGTAGCTCCATTAATCACCTGGTCTAGAGTGGCTGATATAGGCCCCGTAGTTCCATTAATCACCTGGTCTAGAGTGGCTGCTATAGCCCTGTAGTTCCATTAATCACCTGGTCTAGAGTGGCTGCTATAGGCCCCGTAGTTCCATTAATCACCTGGTCTAGAGTGGCTGCTATAGCCCTGCAGTTCCATTAATTACCTGGTCTAGAGTGGCTGCTATAGGCCCCGTAGTTCCATTAATCACCTGGTCTAGAGTGGCTGCTATAGGCCCTGTAGTTCCATTAATCACCTGGTCTAGAGTGGCTGCTATAGGCCCCGTAGTTCCATTAATCACCTGGTCTAGAGTGGCTGCTATAGCCCTGTAGTTCCATTAATTACCTATTGCTGTACTTTAGTTGGAACATGATTTGCTTCTGTATCAGAACTGCATTGACTGTTTTAATGAAAATAACAGTAATCATGAGTTTGGTACATGTTTCCTACTCTAGTCCACATGCCTGTTGTTCTGTGCACTGACAGTATCACATGCAAAACAGAATTTCAAGATGTGTCCTGGGAAGTGGGTGGATGTGTTTAGTCATTTCTGTGGATTTACTGAACCATTTCAGTACCAGTCAAAATTCTGCACACACCTGCTCATTTAAGGGTTTTTCTTTATTTTTTTACTATTTCCTACATTGTAGAATAATAGTGAAGACATCAAAACTATGAAATAACACATACGGAATCATATAGTAACCCAAAAAATGTTAAACAAATCAAAATATATTTTCTGTTTGATATTCTTCATAGTAGCCACCCTTAACCTTGATGACAGCTTTGTACACACTTGGCATTCTCTCAACCAGCTTCTCCTGGAATGCTTTTCCAACAGTCTTGAAGGAGTTCCCACCTATGATGAGCACTTGTTGGCTGCTTTTCCTTCACTCTGCGGTCCAACTCATCCCAAACCATCTCAAAGGTCGTGTGATTGTGTTGGCCAGGTCAAATAGCCCTTACACAGCCTGGAGGTGTATTTTGGGTCATTGTCCTGTTGAAAAACAAATGATAGTCCCACTAAGCGCAAACCAGATGGGATGACGTATCGCTGCAGAATGCTGTGGTAGCCATGCTTGTTATGTGTGCCTTGAATTCTAAATAAATCACAGACAGTGTCACCAGCAAAGCACCATCACACCTCCTCCTCCATGCTTCACGGTGGAAACCACACATGCAGAGATCATGCGTTCACCTACTCTGCGTCTCACATGGTGGTTGGAACCAAACATCTCAAATTTGGACTCATCAGACCAAAGGACACAATTCCACCGGTCTAATGTCCATTGCTCGTGTTTCTTGGCCCAAGCAAGTCTCTTCTTCTTATTGGTGTCCTTTAGTAGTGGTTTCTTTGCAGCACTTCGACCATGAAGGCCTGATTCACGCAGTTTCCTCTGAACAGTTGGTGTTGAGATGTGTCTGTTACTGAGATGTTGAGATGTGTCTATTTTTTGGGATGCAATTTCTGAGGCTGGTAACTCTAATACACTTATCTTCTGCAGCAGAGGTAACTCTGGGTATTCCTTTCCTGTGGCTGTCCTCATGAGAGCCCGGACCCCAGGGAGAGTAGCTGCTGCCTTGGCTGAGAGCAACAAAATGGAGTCGTGGTCAAATTTTCCGAAAGGAGGGCGGGCGGAGGGCTTTATATGCATCGCGGAAGTTAGAATAACAATGATCCAGGGTTTTGCCAGTTCATATGCTGATAAAGTTTAGGGAGCCTTGTTTTCAGATTAGCCTTGTTAAAATCCCCAGCAACAATAAATGCAGCCTCAGGATATGTGGTTTCCAGTTTACATAGAGTCCAATGAAGTTATTTCAGGGCTGTTGAGGTGTCTGCTTGGGGGGCAGGGGGGTATACAAGGCTGTGATTATAATCAAAGATAATTGTCTTGGTCGATAATGCGATCGGCATTTGATTGTAAGGAATTCTGGGTCAGGTGAACAAAAGGACTTGAGTTCCTGCATGTTGTTATGATCACACCACGACTCATTAATCATAAGGCATACACTCCCACCCTTCTTCTTACCAGAGAGATGTTTGTTTCTGTTGGCGCGATGCGTGAAGAAACCGGGTGGCTGTACCGACTCTGATAACATATCCCGAGTGAGCCATGTTTCCGTGAAACAGAGAATGTTACAATCTCTGATGTCTCTCTGGAAGGCAATCTTTGCTCGAATTTCGTCTACCTTGTTGTCAAGAGACTGGACGTTGGCGAGTAGTATACCCGGGAGCGGTGAGCGATGTGCACGTCTACGGAGCCTGACCAGAAGACCGCTCCGTCTGCCCCTTCTGCGGCGCCGTTGTTTTGGGTCGCCGGCTGGGATCCGATCCATTGTCCTGGGTGGTGGTCCAAACAGAGGATCCGCTTCAGGAAAGTCGTATTCCTGGTCGTAATGTTGGTAAGTTGACGTTGCTCTTATATCCAATAGTTCTTCCCGGCTGTATGTAATAAGACTTAAGATTTCCTGGGGTAACAGTGTAAGAAATAATACATAAAAACAACAAAATACTGCATAGTTTCCTAAGAACGCGAAGAGAGGCGACCATCTCTGTCGGGCGCCATGGGATAAGTGTGTGTCAGAGCTGTGTGTAAGTTGACTATGCAAACAATTTGGGATTTTCAACACATTGTTTCTTATAAAAGAAGAAGTGATGGGGTCAGTCTGTCCTCAACTCTTAGCCAAGAGAGACTGGCATGCATAGTATTTATATCAGCCCTCTGATTACAATGAAGAGCAAAACGTGCCTCTCTGTTCTGGGCCAGCTGCAGCTTAACTAGGTCTTTCTTTGCAGCACTGGACCACACGACTGGACAATAATCAAGATTAGACAACACTAGAGCCTGCAGAACTTGCTTTTTGGAGTGAGGTGTCAAAACATCAGAGCATCTCTTTATTACGGCCAGACCTCTCCCCATCTTTACAACCATTGAATCCATATGTTTTGACCATGATAGTTTATAAGCGAAGGTAACGCCAAGTAACGCCAAGTAATTTAGTCTCCTCAGCTTGTTCAACAGCCAATCTAGTTAAGGAATGATTTGTACCAGATACAATGCTCTTAGTTTTAGAGATGTTCAGGACCAGTTTATTACTGGCCACCCATTCCAAAACAGACTGCAACTCTTTGTTAAGGGTTTCAGTGACTTCATTAGCTGTGGTTGCTGATGGGTATATGGTTGAATCATCAGCATACAAGGACACACAGGCTTTGTTTAATGCCAGTGGCAGGTCATTGGTAAAAAAAATAGAAAAGAGTAGAGGGCCTAGAGAGCTGCCCTGCAGTACACCACACTTTACATGTTTGACATTATAGAAGCTTCAATTAAAGAAAACCCTTTGCATTCTATTAGATAGATAGCTTTGAATCCACGAGGTTGAAAAGCCATGACAGGTTATGGTCAATAATATCAAAGACTTCACTCAAATCAAAGACTATCGCGTTTCAGGTAAGACCCAGATGCAGACAATGTCGAAGTAACAAGAGACAAAGGGCTGTGAGACATGGGTTTAACTCTGGACACATGAAAGGTAGGATGTATACGAAGGGCACGGGGCAACAGAAGATGAACAGCAGAGGGGCTAATGACTTTGGAGATGGGTAACGTGCCGATAAACCGAGGGGAGAGTTTTGCGGGATTCCACCCAGTGGGGCAGATCCTGTATCCCCGGATAAAGCGGTGATAGAAGTTCGGTGAACCCCAGGAAATGTTGCAGATGGACTCTGGAAGTAGGCTGGGGCCAATCCACCACTGCTCCCACCGTCCCGGGATCCATTTGTACACTCCCTGCAGCGAATAGGGGCTGGTCCTAGAAAAGGGATGGTGGAGCGATGGAACTTGCACTTCTCTGCTTTTACAAACAGCTGGTTCTCCAGGAGGACAACCTGTTGGACTTGGAGCACATGTTTTTTTTTTCGCAGAACATCACTAACTTCGATTTGGATGAAAAAACTTCAACGAGTCGGCAGCTCTGGACGCTCTGCTTGCTCAGTACCAGGCCCTAAGAACACCTCATGATAAGCTGTAGACCACACTATTTACCAAGAGAGTTCTCATCTATATTTTTTCGAAGCTGTCTATTTACCACCACAAACCGATGCTGGCACTTAGACCACACTCAACCAGCTGTATAGGGCCATTTCTTGTTGCTGGTGATTTCAGGGAAACTGAAATGTGTTTACCTCATCTTTACCAGCATGTCATCTGTGCACAACTTTATATCACTTATACTCCACACACAGAAATACCCTTCCTTGCCCTTTCATTGGCAAATCAGACCACAACTATATCCTCCTGCTTCCTGCTTACAAGCACAAATTCAAACAGGATGTACCAGCTGTCAAATGACTCCAGCCACCCAAGGCATAGACTGTTTTCTGCATCTCCTTCCTGAGCGGTATGATGGCTGCGTGGTCCCATGGTGTTTATACTTGCGTACTATTGTTTGTACAGATGAACGTGGTACCTTCAGGCATTTTGGAAATTGCTACCAAGGATGAACCGGACTTGTGGAGGTCTACAATTTATTTCTGAGGTCTTGGCTGATTTCTTTAGATTTTCCCATGATGTCAAGCAAAGAGGTACTGAGTTTGAAGGTAGGCCTTGAAATACATCCACAGGTACACCTCCAATCGACTCAAATGATGTTGTGTGTTTTGGGGCGGCAAGTAGCCTAGTGGTTAGAGCGCAGGACTAGTAACTGGAAGGTTGCAAGATTGAATCCTCGAGCTGACAAGATAAAAATCTGTCGTTCTTACCCTGAACAAGGCAGTTAACCAACTGTTCCTAGGCTGTCATTGAAATTAAGAATTTGTTCTTAACTGACTTGCCTAGTTAAATAAAGGTAAAAAAAAAGAAATAAATTGCCTATCAGAATCTTCTAAAGCCATGTCAATATGTTCTGTAAGTTTCCAAGCTGTTTAAAGGCACAGTCAACTTAGTGTATGTAAACTTCTGACCCACTGGAATTGTCATACAGTGAATTATAAGTGAAATAATCTGTCTGTAAACAATTGTTGGAAAAATGACTTGTGTCATGCACAAAGTAGATGTCCTAACCGACTTTCCAAAACTATAGTTTGTTAACAAGAAATTGTACGGAGTGGTTGAAAAACGAGTTTTAATGACTTCAACCTTAGTGTATGTAAACTTCCCACATTAACTGTAGATGAAAGGTTCTTCACATGGAGCAACAAGGCTGTGTGTGTTCCTGTGTGTTCCTGCGTGTTCCTGCGTGTTCCTGCGTGTTCCTGCGTGTTCCTGCGTGTTCCTGTGTGTGTGAGCTCCAGAAGCCTCCTGAGTCCTCACAAGCTTTCCTTTTATAGCCTGTTAGTCTGGGGGGGAGTGGCCCACTTCTACAAACATGGCTGCAAGGTGGAAGCTGTTTTAGAACGTGTAACAAGGTGCTTGTCGTCGCCCCCCCCCCAGAGACCCGGGGAGAGCCCAACCTACTCGTCACTCTCTCTCCCAACATGGTGAGAGCCACAGGACTCATTCTGTCCTCCAGCACACCCACACACACTCTGAGAGCCAGAGAGAGAGAGAGAAAGAGAGAGGGGCATAGCAAGGAGAGAGAGAGAGAGAGAGAGAGGTGTTGCTAATAGAGAAAGATAGCACGGAAAGAGAGAGAGAGAGAGATTTTTGTGCAAAGGACTAAAACAGAAAGAGAGTTAGAGAACAGGAGGATTTTCTGGCTTCTCTCTCAGAGCTGCAGATAGAACCGGGAGAAGAGAAAACAGAAAGATGGCAGAAGGAGGAGAAGGAGAGGAGGAGATTCAGTTCCTCCGCACGGTGAGTTACTGCTTTACTTTCCCCCTGTGTTCCTAACCGGGTTAGGGTATAGAGGTTAGGGCTGTTAGGGTATAGAGGTTAGGGCTGTTAGGGTATAGGGGTTAGGGCTGTTAGGGTGTAGGGGTTAGGGCTGTTAGGGTATAGAGGTTAGGGCTGTTAGGGTATAGAGGTTAGGGCTGTTAGGGTATAGAGGTTAGGGCTGTTAGGGTATAGGGGTTAGGGCTGTTAGGGTGTAGGGGTTAGGGCTGTTAGGGTATAGAGGTTAGGGCTGTTAGGGTATAGAGGTTAGGGCTGTTAGGGTATAGAGGTTAGGGCTGTTAGGGTGTAGGGGTTAGGGCTGTTAGGGTATAGAGGTTAGGGCTGTTAGGGTATAGAGGTTAGGGCTGTTAGGGTATAGGGGTTAGGGCTGTTAGGGTGTAGGGGTTAGGGCTGTTGGGGTATAGAGGTTAGGGCTGTTAGGGTATAGAGGTTAGGGCTGTTAGGGTATAGGGGTTAGGGCTGTTAGGGTATAGGGGTTAGGGCTGTTAGGGTGTAGGGAGTTAGGGCTGTTAGGGTATAGAGGTTAGGGCTGTTAGGGTATAGGGGTTAGGGCTGTTAGGGTATAGGGGTTAGGGCTGTTAGGGTGTAGGGGTTAGGGCTGTTAGGGTATAGAGGTTAGGGCTGTTAGGGTATAGGGGTTAGGGCTGTTAGGGTATAGGGGTTAGGGCTGTTAGGGTGTAGGGGTTAGGGCTGTTAGGGTGTAGGGGTTAGGGCTGTTAGGGTGTAGGGCTGTTAGGGTATAGGGGTTAGGGCTGTTAGGGTGTAGGGGTTAGGGCTGTTAGGGTATAAGGGTTAGGGCTGTTTGGGTGTAGGGGTTAGGGTATAGGGGTTAGGGCTGTTAAGGTATAGGGGTTAAGGTATAGGGGTTAGGGCTGTTTGGGTATAGGGGTTAGGGTATAGGGGTTAGGGCTGTTAAGGTATAGGGGTTAAGGTATAGGGGTTAGGGCTGTTAGGGTATAGGGGTTAGGGTATAGGGGATAGGGCTGTTAGGGCTGTTAGGGCTGTTAGGGCTGACCTGAGACCTGCCCTGCCTGGACACATGCTGGCTTTTGGACTGGCTGTGTGTGTGTGTGTGTGTGTGTGTGTGTGTGTGTGTGTGTGTGTGTGTGTGTGTGTGTGTGTGTGTGTGTGTGTGTGTGTGTGTGTGTGTGTGTGTGGGGTGGGGTTTATAGAATCTGATCTGAGCTCGTTAATTTGTCGTCAGTACGGTAGCTACCTACCTTTTTACCTTTACACACTTTACCACAGCTATATTGTACCGTAGCTCAGGGTTTCAGATCGTATCTGCTTTACGGTGGCCTGAACATGGTGATTTAGAGGAAGTTGATCTTCTAAACTCTCTATGTATTAATATCAGATGTCTCTCTCATTTTGCTTCCACGGGTTTTAATAAATGTTTGCTGTACCGTGCAGAGATATTTCAGTCTTGTTATGCCCCTGTACAGCAGCACTTTGTGTGACATCAGCTGATGTAAGAAGAAGGGCTTTATAAATACATTTGATTGGTAGCAGTTCTACCAGCCATGTGGCCTCCTTCCCTTCCCTTCTGAATTTAGTTGACTATTTTAGTGTCCTGACCTGATTATCACTGGCTGAGCCAGTCTCTGGGTGGATGTCTTCAATATGACACGATCACTGACACTGTAGATAGGTGTGAACACCGTTACTAAAGTGGTTCATAGACTTAAACATTATCTGCAGGTTCAATGTAGTTAGTTAGTTTACTCGACCAGTATAGATCAGTATAGATCAGCATAGATCAGTATAGATCAGCATAGATCAGTATAGATCAGTATAGATCAGTATAGATCAGTATAGATCAGCATAGATCAGTATAGATCAGCATAGATCAGTATAGATCAGTATAGATCAGTATAGATCAGTTTAGATCAGTATAGATCAGTATAGATCAGTATAGATCAGCATAGATCAGCATAGATCAGCATAGATCAGCATAGATCAGTGTGTAGATCAGTATAGATCAGCATAGATCAGCACAGATCAGCATAGATCAGCATAGATCAGCATAGATCAGTATAGATCAGTATAGATCTGCATAGATCAGTATAGATCAGCATAGATCAGCACAGATCAGCATAGATCAGCATAGATCAGCATAGATCAGTATAGATCAGTATAGATCAGTGTAGATCAGTATAGATCAGCATATATCAGTATAGATCAGTATAGATCAGCATAGATCAGTATAGATCAGTATAGATCAGTGTGTAGATCAGTATAGATCAGTATAGATCAGCATAGATCAGTATAGATCAGCATAGATCAGCATAGATCAGTATAGATCAGTATAGATCAGCATAGATCAGTATAGATCAGTACAGATCAGCATAGATCAGTATAGATCAGTGTGTAGATCAGTATAGATCAGCATAGATCAGCACAGATCAGCACAGATCAGCATAGATCAGTATAGATCAGTATAGATCAGTATAGATCAGCAAAGATCAGCACAGATCAGCACAGATCAGCATAGATCAGCATAGATCAGCATAGATCAGCATAGATCAGTATAGATCAGTATAGATCAGTGTAGATCAGTGTAGATCAGTATAGATCAGCATAGATCAGTATAGATCAGTATAGATCAGCATAGATCAGCATAGATCAGTATAGATCAGTGTGTAGATCAGTATAGATCAGCATAGATCAGCATAGATCAGTATAGATCAGTATAGATCAGCATAGATCAGTATAGATCAGTGTATAGATCAGTATAGATCAGTATAGATCAGTGTATAGATCAGTGTGTAGATCAGTATAGATCAGTGTATAGATCAGTGTATAGATCAGTGTGTAGATCAGTATAGATCAGTATAGATCAGTATAGATCAGTGTATAGATCAGTGTGTAGATCAGTGTGTAGATCAGTGTAGATCAGTGTGTAGATCAGTGTGTAGATCAGTATAGATCAGTGTATAGATCAGTATAGATCAGTGTATAGATCAGTGTGTAGATCAGTATAGATCAGTATAGATCAGTGTATAGATCAGTGTATAGATCAGTATAGATCAGTTTATAGATCAGTTTATAGATCAGTGTGTAGATCAGTGTATAGATCAGTATAGATCAGTATAGATCAGTATAGATCAGCATAGATCAGTGTATAGATCAGTGTGTAGATAAGTGTATAGATCAGTATAGATCAGTATAGATCAGTGTGTAGATCAATATAGATCAGTGTGTAGATCAGTATAGATCAGTGTATAGATCAGTGTGTAGATCAGTGTAGATCAGTATAGATCAGTATAGATCAGTGTGTAGATCAGTATAGATCAGCATAGATCAGTGTATAGATCAGTGTGTAGATCAGTATAGATCAGCATAGATCAGTGTATAGATCAGTGTGTAGATCAGTGTATAGATTAGTATAGATCAGTATAGATCAGTGTATAGATCAGTTTGTAGATCAGTGTATAGATCAGTATAGATCAGTATAGATCAATGTGTAGATCAGTATAGATCAGTGTGTAGATCAGTATAGATCAGTGTGTAGATCAGTGTAGATCAGTGTGTAGATCAGTGTATAGATCAGTGTGTAGATCAGTGTGTAGATCAGTGTGTAGATCAGTATAGATCAGTATAGATCAATGTGTAGATCAGTATAGATCAGTGTGTAGATCAGTATAGATCAGTGTGTAGATCAGTGTAGATCAGTGTGTAGATCAGTGTGTAGATCAGTGTGTAGATCAGTGTATAGATCAGTATAGATCAGTATAGATCAGTATAGATCAGTGTATAGATCAGTGTGTAGATCAGTGTATAGATCAGTATAGATCAGTGTGTAGATCAGTATAGATCAGTGTATAGATCAGTATAGATCAGTGTGTAGATCAGTGTGTAGATCAGTATAGATCAGTGTGTAGATCAGTATAGATCAGTGTGTAGATCAGTGTATAGATCAGTGTGTAGATCAGTGTGTAGATCAGTGTATAGATCAGTATAGATCAGTGTGTAGATCAGTATAGATCAGTGTATAGATCAGTATAGATCAGTGTGTAGATCAGTGTGTAGATCAGTATAGATCAGTGTGTAGATTAGTATAGATCAGTGTGTAGATCAGTATAGATCAGTGTGTAGATCAGTGTGTAGATCAGTGTGTAGATCAGTGTATAGATCAGTATAGATCAGTATAGATCAGTGTATAGATCAGTATAGATCAGTGTGTAGATCAGTGTATAGATCAGTGTGTAGATCAGTATAGATCAGTATAGATCAGTGTATAGATCAGTATAGATCAGTATAGATCAGTGTATAGATCAGTGTATAGATCAGTGTGTAGATCAGTGTATAGATCAGTATAGATCAGTATAGATCAGTATAGATCAGTGTGTAGATCAGTGTGTAGATCAGTGTATAGATCAGTATAGATCAGTGTGTAGATCAGTATAGATCAGTGTATAGATCAGTATAGATCAGTGTGTAGATCAGTGTGTAGATCAGTGTGTAGATCAGTATAGATCAGTATAGATCAGTGTATAGATCAGTATAGATCAGTGTGTAGATCAGTGTGTAGATCAGTGTATAGATCAGTATAGATCAGTGTGTAGATCAGTATAGATCAGTATAGATCAGTGTGTAGATCAGTATATATCAGTGTATAGATCAGTATAGATCAGTATAGATCAGTATAGATCAGTGTATAGATCAGTGTATAGATCAGTGTGTAGATCAGTGTATAGATCAGTATAGATCAGTGTATAGATCAGTATAGATCAGTATAGATCAGTGTATAGATCAGTATAGATCAGTGTGTAGGTCAGTATAGATCAGTATAGATCAGTATAGATCAGTGTATAGATCAGTATAGATCAGTATAGATCAGTGTATAGATCAGTATAGATCAGTATAGATCAGTATAGATCAGTGTATAGATCAGTATAGATCAGTATAGATCAGTGTATAGATCAGTATAGATCAGTGTGTAGATCAGTATAGATCAGTGTATAGATCAGTATAGATCAGTATAGATCAGTATTGATCAGTGTATAGATCAGTATAGATCAGTATAGATCAGTATAGATCAGTATAGATCAGTATAGATCAGTGTGTAGATCAGTGTATAGATCAGTGTATAGATCAGTGTGTAGATCAGTGTGTAGATCAGTATAGATCAGTGTGTAGATCAGTATAGATCAGTGTGTAGATCAGTGTGTAGATCAGTGTATAGATCAGTATAGATCAGTGTGTAGATCAGTATAGATCAGTGTATAGATCAGTATAGATCAGTGTGTAGATCAGTGTGTAGATCAGTATAGATCAGTGTGTAGATCAGTATAGATCAGTGTGTAGATCAGTGTGTAGATCAGTGTATAGATCAGTATAGATCAGTATAGATCAGTGTATAGATCAGTATAGATCAGTGTGTAGATCAGTGTATAGATCAGTGTGTAGATCAGTATAGATCAGTATAGATCAGTGTATAGATCAGTATAGATCAGTGTATAGATCAGTGTATAGATCAGTGTATAGATCAGTGTGTAGATCAGTGTATAGATCAGTATAGATCAGTATAGATCAGTGTGTAGATCAGTGTGTAGATCAGTGTATAGATCAGTATAGATCAGTGTGTAGATCAGTATAGATCAGTATAGATCAGTGTATAGATCAGTATAGATCAGTGTGTAGATCAGTGTGTAGATCAGTGTATAGATCAGTATAGATCAGTGTGTAGATCAGTATAGATCAGTATAGATCAGTGTGTAGATCAGTATATATCAGTGTATAGATCAGTATAGATCAGTATAGATCAGTGTATAGATCAGTATAGATCAGTATAGATCAGTGTGTAGATCAGTATAGATCAGTATAGATCAGTGTATAGATCAGTGTATAGATCAGTGTGTAGATCAGTGTATAGATCAGTATAGATCAGTGTATAGATCAGTATAGATCAGTATAGATCAGTGTATAGATCAGTATAGATCAGTGTGTAGATCAGTATAGATCAGTATAGATCAGTATAGATCAGTGTATAGATCAGTATAGATCAGTATAGATCAGTGTATAGATCAGTATAGATCAGTATAGATCAGTATAGATCAGTGTATAGATCAGTATAGATCAGTATAGATCAGTGTATAGATCAGTATAGATCAGTGTGTAGATCAGTATAGATCAGTGTATAGATCAGTATAGATCAGTATAGATCAGTATAGATCAGTGTATAGATCAGTATAGATCAGTGTGTAGATCAGTGTAGATCAGTGTGTAGATCAGTGTGTAGATCAGTGTGTAGATCAGTGTATAGATCAGTATAGATCAGTATAGATCAGTATAGATCAGTGTATAGATCAGTGTGTAGATCAGTGTATAGATCAGTATAGATCAGTGTGTAGATCAGTATAGATCAGTGTATAGATCAGTATAGATCAGTGTGTAGATCAGTGTGTAGATCAGTATAGATCAGTGTGTAGATCAGTATAGATCAGTGTGTAGATCAGTGTATAGATCAGTGTGTAGATCAGTGTGTAGATCAGTGTATAGATCAGTATAGATCTTAGTGTGTAGATCAGTATAGATCAGTGTATAGATCAGTATAGATCAGTGGTATGTAGATCAGTGTGTAGATCAGTATAGATCAGTGTGTAGATTAGTATAGATCAGTGTGTAGATCAGTATAGATCATGTGTGTAGATCGTGGTAGATCAGTGTGTAGATCAGTGTATAGATCAGTATAGATCAGTATAGATCAGTGTATAGATCAGTATAGATCTAGTGTGTAGATCAGTGTATAGATCAGTGTGTAGATCAGTATAGATCAGTATAGATCTGTATAGATCAGTATAGATCAGTATAGATCAGTGTATAGATCAGTTATAGATCTATAGTGGTAGATCAGTGTATAGATCAGTATAGATCAGTATAGATCGTATAGATCAGTGTGTAGATGTGTGTAGATCAGTGTATAGATCAGTATAGATCTATAGTGTGTAGATGGTAGATCAGTGTATAGATCAGTATAGATCAGTGGTAGATCAGTGTGTAGATCAGTGTGTAGATCAGTATAGATCAGTATGAGATCAGTGTATAGATCAGTATAGATCTATAGTGTGTAGATGGTAGATCAGTGTATAGATCAGTATAGATCAGTGTGTAGATCAGTATAGATCAGTATAGATCTAGTGTGTAGATCAGTATATATCAGTGTATAGATCAGTATAGATCAGTATAGATCAGTATAGATCAGTGTATAGATCAGTGTATAGATCTAGTGTGTAGATAGTGTATAGATCAGTATAGATCAGTGTATAGATCAGTATAGATCAGTATAGATCAGTGTATAGATCAGTATAGATCTATGTGTGTAGGTCAGTATAGATCAGTATAGATCAGTATAGATCAGTGTATAGATCAGTATAGATCAGTATAGATCAGTGTATAGATCAGTATAGATCAGTATAGATCAGTATAGATCAGTGTATAGATCAGTATAGATCAGTATAGATCAGTGTATAGATCAGTATAGATCAGTGTGTAGATCAGTATAGATCTAGTGTATAGATCAGTATAGATCAGTATAGATCTATAGTGTATGTAGATCAGTATAGATCGTATAGATCAGTATAGATCAGTATAGATCTTAGTGGTAGATGTGTATAGATCAGTTATAGATCTATAGTGGTAGATCGGGTAGATCAGTATAGATCAGTGTGTAGATCAGTATAGATCTATAGTGGTAGATGTGTTAGATCAGTGTATAGATCGTATAGATCAGTGGTAGATCAGTATAGATCTATAGTGGTAATGTAGATCAGTATAGATCTATAGTGGTAGATGGTAGATCAGTATAGATCAGTGTGTAGATCAGTATAGATCGTGGTAGATCAGTATAGATCAGTGTGTAGATCAGTGTGTAGATCAGTGTATAGATCAGTATAGATCGTATAGATCGTGTATAGATCAGTATAGATCAGTGGTAGATCAGTGTATAGATCTATAGTGTGTAGATGGTAGATCAGTATAGATCTATAGTGGTAGATGGTAGATCAGTATAGATCTTAGTGTATAGATGTGTAGATCAGTGTATAGATCTAGTGGTAGATCGGTATGATCAGTATAGATCAGTATAGTCATGGTAGATCGTGTAGATCAGTGTATAGATCAGTATAGTCAGTGTGTAGATCAGTATAGATCGTATAGATCAGTGGTAGTGGTAGATCAGTATAGATCTTAGTGGTAGATTGGTAGATCAGTGTATAGATCTATAGATCAGTGGTAGATCAGTATAGATCAGTATAGATCAGTGTGTAGATCAGTATATATCAGTGTATAGATCAGTATAGATCAGTATAGATCTATGTGTATAGATCGTAAGATCAGTATAGATCTATAGTGTGTAGATGGTATGATCAGTATAGATCAGTGGTAGTGGTAGATCAGTGTATAGATCTATAGTGGTAGATGGTATAGATCAGTATAGATCTTAGTGTATAGATCAGTATAGATCAGTATAGATCAGTGTAGTTAGATCAGTATAGATCTAGTGTGTAGATCAGTATAGATCAGTATAGATCAGTATAGATCAGTGTATAGATCAGTATAGATCAGTATAGATCAGTGTATAGATCAGTATAGATCAGTATAGATCAGTATAGATCAGTGTATAGATCAGTATAGATCAGTATAGATCAGTGTATAGATCAGTATAGATCTAGTGGTAGATTCAGTATAGATCAGTGTATAGATCGTATAGATCAGTATAGATCGTATAGTCAGTGTAGATTAGATCAGTATAGATCTATAGTGTGTAGATCGTATAGATCAGTGTATAGATCAGTATAGATCGTGTATAGATCAGTATAGATCAGTGTATAGATCAGTATAGATCAGTGTAGATGTAGATCAGTATAGATCAGTGTATAGATCGTATATATCAGTATAGATCGTGTATAGATCAGTATAGATCTATAGTGGTAGATGGTAGATCAGTGTCAGTATAGATCTATAGTGGTAGATGGTAGATCAGTTAATATAGATCTATAGTGGTAGATGGTAGATCAGTTAATAGATCTATAGTGGTAGATGGTAGATCAGTGATCAGTATAGATCTATAGTGGTAGATGGTAGATCAGTAATAGATCTATAGTGGTAGATGGTAGATCAGTGTATATTATAGATCTATAGTGGTAGATGGTAGATCAGTCAGTATAGATCTATAGTGGTAGATGGTAGATCAGTATAGATCTATAGTGGTAGATGGTAGATCAGTATAGATCTATAGTGGTAGATGGTAGATCAGTATAGATCTATAGTGGTAGATGGTAGATCAGTATAGATCTATAGTGGTAGATGGTAGATCAGTATAGATCTATAGTGGTACCTTCAGGCTATTATATATATTTGTTGGTGCTTATTTTGTTGCTTCCAGAATGTTCTGGTGGTTTCAAGGTATGTGGGTGGTGGTGGTGGTGTTCTGCGTGTGCATGTATTTGCGTTCAGGTGTGTGTGTGTGTGTGTGTGTGTGTGTGTGTGTGTGTGTGTGTGTGTGTGTGTGTGTGTGTGTGTGTGTGTGTGTGTGTGTGTGTGTGTGTGTGTGTGTGTGTGTATGTTTGTCTGTGTACAGACAGCGCCCGGTGCATCTGTTGGCATCATTATCTATTTATACTCCAGGAAAGGAGAGCTGAGCCTGTCAAAAAAATAAATGTTTTATTGTCACATAGGAGGATTGGGACTGGGAGGATTGGGACTGGGAGGATTGGGACTGGGAGGATTGGGACTGGGACTGGGAGGGTAGAGACTGGGAAGGTAGGATTTGGGACTGGGAGGGTAGGAAGTAGGGAGAGAGGGTAGGAAGTAGGGAGAGAGTATTAGGAGAGAGGGTAGGAAGTAGGGAGAGAGGGTAGGAAGTAGGGAGAGAGGGTAGGAAGTAGGGAGAGAGGGTAGGAAGTAGGGAGAGAGGGTAGGAAGTAGGGAGAGAGGGTAGGAAGTAGGGAGAGAGGGTAGGAAGTAGGGAGAGAGGGTAGGAGGATACGAGACAGAAGAAACAAGCTGCCCAGGAGAGCTGCACAGTCTTCATTACTCCCAATGGACATACAGAGACGAACTCGGCCTAACACTTCTTACGAAGTTAAAACGAACACATACAGCGCCTTCAGAAATGATTCACACCCCTTGACTTTTACCACATTTTGTTGTGTTACAGCCTGATTTTAAAAATGGATTAAATTGAGATGTTGTTTCACTGGCCTACACACAATACACCATAATGTCGAAGTGGAATTATGTTTTTAGAAATGTTTATAAATGAATTACAAATGAAAAGCTTAAATGTCTTTAAGTCAATAAGTATTCAACCCCTTTGCTATGGAAAGCCCAGGAGTAAAAATGTGCTTAACAAGTCACATAATAAGTTGCATGGACAAATCAAAAAAAAAAAAAAAAAATGCATCCTGTTTTCAACAAGGCACTAAAGTAAAACTGATGTCCTGAATACAAAGCATTATGTTTGGCTCAAATCCAACACAATACATCACTGAGTACCACTCTTCATATTTTCAAGCATGGTGGTGGCTGCATCATGTTATGGGTATGCTTGTTATCGGCAAGGACTAGGGAGTTTTTCAGGATAAAAAGAAATGGAACAGAGATAAGAACAGAAAAAAATCCTAGAGGAAAACCTGGTTAAGTCTGATTAGGAGACAAATTCACCTTTCAGCGGGACAATAACCTAAAACACAAGGCTCAATAGACTGGAGTTACTTACCAAGATTAAATTGAATATTCCTGAATGGTGTATTTACAGTTTTGACTAAAATTGTCTTGTAAATCTATGGCCAGACCTGAAAATGTCTAGCAATGATCAACAACCAACTTGACAGAGTTAGAATTTTACAAAGAATAATGTGCAAATATTGTACAATCCATGTGTGCGAGGTTCTTAGAAACTTACCCAGAAATACTCACAGCAATAATCACTGCCAAAGGTGATTCTAACATGTATTGACTCAGGGGTGTGAATACTTATCTAAATGAAATATTTCTGTATTTCATCTTCAATACAGTTGCATATACATTTCTAAAAACATTATTTTGCTTTGTCATTATGGGTGTATTGTGTATAGATTGATGATAAAATAAATCTGTTTAATAATAGCCCCCTTTTTTTTTCTCAATTTTCCCCTTAAATCTAACTGCCTGTAGCTCAGGCCCTGAAGCAAGGATATGCATATTCTTGGTACCATTTGAAAGGTTACAATTTGACATTTGTGGAAATGTGAATTGAATGTGGGAGAATATAACACAATAGATCTGGTAGAAGAAAATACAAAGAAAAAAACCAACCTGTGTTTTTTTTACCACCATTTTTGAAATGCAAGAGAAAGGTCACTGTTATAGCCATCACTCTGGTTGTAATTGCGGTAGTGTCCACAAGATGGCAGCAGTATGTGCAAAGTTTTAGATGGCTAACTTGGAGTATGACTGAACTACAAGACTTTTAGTGTGAAGTCCCCAGGTACATTTGGGCAAATCGTGAAGGAGACATTCGCATTCATATTCCATTTTTTTGCAAGAATATCTTCAAATCTGTATATTTGGACTTTGATTTAGCTTTTCCAGTATTAGTAGCCATATTATAAGTTCAACATTTGCAAAACAACCTGTTTTCATAACTTCATAACTCTCCATATTCTTATACTTTTTGTCCAAAATTAAAAGGCATGCTGTCGCACAAGGTTAGTAGCTACATTTTACGACATATACATGGTTTCTCCCGTAAAGCCCAGCTCATTGGCTATCTAGCTAGCTTCGTTTGACCCCGATTGGTGCGTATTTGACAAAGATACAGTCGTTCAAATGATGGCTGCCCATGAAGGCATTGCTCTCTGACCAAATATGTTGTCCTATAAGATATACTACACCCCTAATGAAATAGTGAAGTCTTGTTACCTTCTAGGACCTCTGAGGAATAGATACAAGCATGATTTGACTCGTTGAAACAACATTTAGGGTGAGATTTTCACAGATTCCTTTCTTTGCAAACTGTACGAGTGGAAATACAAAATCGATCGTGCATGCTATATGGACCTTTTTAGGGTATGAAAAAGGATTTTATCTAACAAAAGGACATTTCATGTTATCTCTGGGACCCTTTGGATGATAAATCAGAGCAAGATTTCAGAATGTAAGTACACATTTCACCTTCAGAGGTGAATTTATCAAACCTATCGCGGTGAAAAAACAGTTTTGTTGTTAGGAGCTCTCCTCAAACAATAGCATGGCATTTTTTCGCAGTAATAGCTGCTGTAAATTGGACAGTGCTGTTATATTAACGAGAATTTCAGCTTTCAGACGATATAAGACACTTCTATGTACTGACATTTTGTTGTTACTCTAAAATCTACGATCTTGACGTAACGCACAGAATGATTTACAACTGTCCCGTTGACGGGACGCCGATCCTTAGTCATTATGGGGTATTGTGTATAGATGGGTGATAAAACAAATCTATTTAATCCATTTTGAATTCAGCCTGTTACACAACAAAACGTGGAATAAATCAAGTGGGTATGAATACTTTTCTGAAGGCACTGTAGACAACTACTGAGGCACAGAAAGACAGAGAGTTACAGAGACACTGAGACACACAAAGACACACTAACAGAGAGGCAGAGACAGTTCTGTTCTCCCCTGCCTAAAAGTTGGCTGTTGCGTTGAGGGGGCTTTTTAGGGACTGACTGACTAGCCATCTATAATCATCTACAACAGGGCTGTCAAACTAATGTTGCGGACTGCAATCAGTTTTCACTGAGGTCCCGAGGGCCGTACTTACATATTTTTCGATTTCCTTGCCGTAAAGAATTGCTAAAAATAGTCTCCTTACTGTCTAGAATTTGTTTCAATGACTGTAATCAAGCTGGACAGAGTGAAGAGTGATGAGAAATTGGGGAGAAAAAGGAGGTGAGAAAAAATAGATAAAAAAATAATGCTTTCCTGGATATTGGAATCTGTAATGGATAGAACTACACTGAACTAAAATATAAACGCAACATGTAAAGTGTTGGTCCCATATTTCATGAGCTAAAATAAAATATTCCATACACAGAAAAAGCTTATTTTTTTCAAATGTTGCATGTTGCGTTTATATTTCTATTCAGTGTAGATTTAGAACTAGAGGTGCGTTCATTCAGCAGACTCTAGAACTAGAGATGCGTTCATTTAGCAGACTCTAGAACTAGAGGTGCGTTCATTCAGCAGACTCTAGAACTAGAGATGTAGTCATTCAGCAGACTCTAGAACTAGAGGTGCCTTCATTCAGCAGACTCTAGAACTAGAGATGTAGTCATTCAGCAGACTCTAGAACTAGAGATGCGTTCATTTAGCAGACTCTAGAACTAGAGATGCGTTCATTCAGCAGACTGTAGAACTAGAGATGTAGTCATTCAGCAGACTCTAGAACTAGAGATGCGTTCATTCAGCACACTCTAGAACTAGAGATGCGTTCATTCAGCAGACTCTAGAACTAGAGATGCGGTCATTCAGCAGACTCTAGAACTAGAGATGCGTTCATTCAGCAGACTCTAGAACTAGAGATGCGTTCATTCAGCAGACTCTAGAACTAGAGATGCGTTCATTCAGCAAACTCTAGAACTAGAGATGTAGTCATTCAGCAGACTCTAGAACTAGAGATGCGTTCATTCAGCAGACTCTAGAACTAGAGATGCGTTCATTCAGCAGACTCTAGAACTAGAGATGTAGTCATTCAGCAGACTCTAGAACTAGAGATGCGTTCATTCAGCAGACTCTAGAACTAGAGATGTAGTCATTCAGCAGACTCTAGAACTAGAGGTTTCTTCATTCAGCAGACTCTAGAACTAGAGATGTAGTCATTCAGCAGACTCTAGAACTAGAGATGTAGTCATTCAGCAGACTCTAGAACTAGAGATGCGTTAAGGCTGGAACAGTCTACTGTCATCACTGAGGTCAGGATGACCTGGCCCAGATAGCAGCAACTCATTAGAGGGGGTTAAGGTGGAGTCTGTGGTGGATAAAGTGTATCATTCTAACCTTAAACCTAAACCCCCTTAGAAATAACATTTGACCTTGTGGGGACCAACAACATGTCCCCAGTTGGTCCACAAAATGTTGTTTACTATTCTTGTGGGGACTTCTGGTCCTAGTTAAACACGTCCGCACAAACAGACAGACAGACAGACAGACAGACAGACAGACAGACAGACAGACAGACAGACAGACAGACAGACAGACAGACAGACAGACAGACAGACAGACAGACAGACAGACAGACAGACAGACAGACAGCGTTTGTGGGCCCTGGCAGTATTCTTTGTTTTGGTAGAGCGATCCTGTATTCTGTGTGACTCCAGACTATGGCGTGCTTCAATTAAAGCTGAGAGAAGGAGGATGGGAGGAGAGTGGCTTATAACTATATTAGATAAATCCAGTTAAATTCAACAGAGGCAGAGAGGAGAGGTAGGGGAGAAAAGGTTAGGGGAGGGGAGAGGAGAGGAGAGGAGAGGAGGAGAGGGGATGGAAAGGGAAGGTGGAGGAGTGGAGGGGAGGGGAAAGGAGAGGAGAGGAGAGAAGAGGAGGAGAGGTTAGGGGAGGGAAAGGGAGAAGAGAGGAGGTTAGGGGAGGGAAAAGGAGAGGAGAGGAGGTTAGGGGAGGGAAAGGAAAGGGAGAGGAGAGGAGAGAAGAGGAGGAGAGGTTAGGGGATGGAAAGGGAGGGTGGAGGAGTGGAGGGGAGAGGAAAGGAGAGGAGAGAAGGAGAGGAGGAGAGGAGAGGGGATGGAAAGGGAGGGTGGAGGAGTGGAGGGGAGGGGAAAGGAGAGGAGAGAAGGAGAGGAGAGGAGAGGAGGAGAGGAGAGGGGATGGAAAGGGAGGGTGGAGGAGTGGAGGGAGGGGAAAGGAGAGGAGAGGAGAGGAGAGAAGAGGAGGAGAGGTTAGGGGAGGGAAAGGGAGAGGAGAGGAGTTTAGGGGAGGGGAGAGGAGAGGAGAGGAGAGGAGAGGAGAGGAGAGGAGAGGAGAGGAGAGGAGAGGAGAGGAGAGGAGGAGAGGAGAGGAGAGGGGATGGAAAGGGAGGGTGGAGGAGGTTAGGGGAGGGAAAGGGAGAGGAGAGGAGAGGAGAGGAGAGAAGAGGGGGAGAGGTTAGGGGATGGAAAGGGAGAGGAGAGGAGTTTAGGGGAGGGAAAAGGAGAGGAGAGGAGATTAGGGGAGGGAAAGGGAGGGAGAGGAGAGAAGAGGAGGAGAGGTTAGGGGATGGAAAGGGAGAGGAGAGGAGTTTAGGGGAGGGAAAGGGAGAGGAGGGGGGGTTAGGGGAGGCAAAGGGAGAGGAGAGGAGGTTAGGGGAGGGAAAGGGAGAGGAGAGGAGGTTAGGGGAGGGAAAGGGAGAGGTTAGGAGGTTAGGGGAGGGAAAGGGAGAGGAGAGGAGGTTAGGGGAGGGAAAGGGAGAGGTTAGGAGGTTAGGGGAGGGAAAGGGAGAGGAGAGGAGGTTAGGGGAGGGAAAGGGAGAGGAGAGGTAGTTAGGAGACCTCTGAGGAGCAGGATCAATAATATATGTGTCTTCAAACTGTAGAGGCGTGTTCAGGAGAACTCTGACGCATTACGACGTCACAGCGGAAACCAAGGGTATCGTAGAGAGCACTGAATATCTCCATGACATTAAAGCACCTTTATTATAAAGTCATGTTCAGGAGAGGAGACCAAGGGGTCTAGACTCCATAGTCTACTCCATATCGACATCACCTCTGGTAGTGACATCACCTCTGGTAGTGACTCCTGTCTCCTGTCACCCTGTCTCACCCTGTCACCCTGTCTCCTGTCACCCTGTCTCACCCTGTCACCCTGTCTCCTGTCACCCTGTCTCCTGTCACCCTGTCTGACCCTGTTTCCTGTCACCCTGTCTCCTGTCACCCTGTTTCCTGTCACCCTGTTTCCTGTCACCCTGTTTCCTGTCACCCTGTCTCCTGTCACCCTGTCTCCTGTCACCCTGTATCACCCTGTCTCACCCTGTCAGAGTCACCTGTCTCACCCTGTCAGAGTGTCCTGTCTCCTGTCTCACCCTGTCAGAGTCTCCTGTCCCCTCTTTCCTGTCTCCTGTCTCCGACAGAGACCTAGCTTTGTTTAGCTATCAGGAGGACGAAGCCTAGCTAGCCTGCAGAGGAGTCCCTATAGCTGACATGATCTGCAGGCAGACTGGAGGGTTAGCTGCTGCCCCTGCCATGTGAATGGGAGACAATGATGATGATGATGATGTAAAAGCTGTGTCATAGTCTGTCTGTCTGTCTGTCTGTCTGTCTGTCTGTCTGTCTGTCTGTCTGTCTGTCTGTCTGTCTGTCTGTCTGTCTGTCTGTCTGTCTGTCTGTCTGTCTGTCTGTCTGTCTGTCTGTCTGTCTGTCTGCCTGCCTGCCTGCCTGCCTGCCTGTCTGTCTGTCTGTCTGCCATAGTAGAGTATTGCTGTGTGTGAATTATGTGGCTAGGTGAGTTTGAAGGGTTGATCTCTGCTTCAGGCTGTAACAGCAGTTTCTTTTTATAGTTTTGCCACCATAAGAGAGCACAGTCTGGATGGGGAGGGAGAGAGAGGAGGAGGAAGAGAGAGAAATTAGAGAGAGAGAGAGAGAGAGAGAGAGAGAGAGAGACAGACAGAGAGAGAGAGCCATGGAGAGAGAGAGACATGGAGAGAGAGAGAGAGAGAGAGAGAGAGAGAGAGAGAGAGAGAGAGAGAGAGAGAGACACAGAGAGAGAGAGACACAGAGAGACAGAGACACAGAGAGACAGAGAGACAGAGACAGAGACAGAGACAGAGACAGAGAGTTTGTGTCACACACACACAATTTCTCATGGGTCCTTTTGGATGGATTCAAATGTTTATTATGGAAGTTATACACACACACACACACACACACACACACACACACACACACACACACACACACACACACACACACACACACACACACACACACACACTAACAGCTAGACTTACACACACACCTGTTGGTCCTATATGAATGCCAGGGTGAACCACAGCTTTACACAATAGACAGGTGTTGTGATCTGACTCTGGGCCTGTCTGCAGTAGCCAACTGACCTCTGAACCCCCCCCCCCCAGTCTCTCTCTAGTCTCTCCTGTCACAATATTATGTCACGCTGTAACTGAGATCCAACTACTGTCTGGACTACTCACTCTGTGTCAAACGATTAGGCTACTGTTTGTAAACAAACAAAGCCCTGATGTGTGTGTGTGTGTGTGTGTGTGTGTGTGTGTGTGTGTGTGTGTGTGTGTGTGTGTGTGTGTGTGTGTGTGTGTGTGTGTGTGTGTGTGTGTATAACTTCCATAATAAACATTTGAATCCATCCAAAAGGACCCATGAGAAATTCATGTCAAATGAAAGCTAAGAGTCTCTATTTTAGGGGGACTCTCACAGTGGCGCGGTGTTCTAAGGCGCTGCATCTGCATCTCGATTCCAGGATGTATCACGTTCGCTGTCCCATAGGGGCGGCTCACAATTGGCTCAGCGTCGTCCCGGGTTTTGGTCGGTGTAGGCCGTCAGTGTAAATAAGAATTTGTTCTTAACTGACTTGCCTAGTTAAAATAAAGCTTACAATTTGAAATAACGGAGAGGGGGAGAGGCAGGGTTTGGGATGAGGATTTTATGGAATCCATCACAAGACATCTAGTGGCTTTTTTTGGGAACTCCAGATTTTTACAGGCGTCTGTAATTATCTCTGGTCCTCTGTGTGGCCTTATCACATGTAAAATATATGAAATAATTAAATAAGATGATTTTTTAAAATTATTTTTTAAAATAAAATGACAAAGCTGTGTGGCTCAGTTGGTAGAGCATGGTATTTGCAACGCCAGGGTTGTGGGTTCGATTCCCACGGGGGACCAGTATGGGGGGAAAAAAAAAAAAATGTATGAAATGTATGCATTCACTACTGTAAGTCGCTCTGGATAAGAGCGTCTGCTAAACGACTAAAATGTAATGTCTGTAAAAACATTATCCTAAATATCAGCCAATCCCATTGGTGTTTAATATGAGAGGGGTTCAGTGTGAAATATACATTATTTTTAACATTTTAATTTACTATGTCAGTATGTATTTGTTGTCAATGTTTTCGGGCGTCCAAACTGGAAAGCAACCCATAGTTGTAATATTCCAGTAAGTTTGGTTAACCAACTGTACCTTTGTAACCCTACTCCTAACTATCTGCTAGTCATCACATGGAGGGAATGTGAGAGTGACAGCTGCAAACACCCAAAATAGAGGGAGAGACGAGAGGGGGAAAGGCCCAGAAATCAACGAGGAAGACAGGAGGAGAAATAGAAAGAGGAGAGACAGGGTTGGGTTGGGGTGAGGAGAGACAGGGTTGGGGTGAGGAGAGACAGGGTTGGGTTGGGGTGAGGAGAGACAGGGTTGGGGTGAGGAGAGACAGGGTTGGGTTGGGGTGAGGAGAGACAGGGTTGGGGTGAGGAGAGAGAGGGTTGGGGTGAGGGGAGAGACAGCGTTGGGGTGAGGAGAGACAGGGTTGGGGTGAGGAGAGACAGGGTTGGGTTGGGGTGAGGAGAGACAGGGTTGGGGTGAGGAGAGAGAGGGTTGGGGTGAGGGGAGAGACAGGGTTGGGGTGAGGAGAGACAGGGTTGGGGTGAGGAGAGACAGGGTTGGGTTGGGGTGAGGAGAGAGAGGGTTGGGGTGAGGGGAGAGAGATTTGGGGTGAGGAGAAAGAGGGTTGGGGTGAGGAGAGAGAGGGTTGGGGTGAGGAGAGAGAGGGTTGGGGTGAGGGGAGAGAGAGTTGGGGTGAGGAGAGACAGGGTTGGGGTGAGGAGAGACAGGGTTGGGTTTGGGTGAGGAGAGAGAGGGTTGGGGTGAGGGGAGAGAGAGTTGGGGTGAGGAGAAAGAGGGTTGGGGTGAGGAGAGACAGGGTTGGGTTGGGGTGAGGAGAGAGAGGGTTGGGGTGAGGAGAGACAGGGTTGGGTTGGGGTGAGGAGAGAGAGGGTTGGGGTGAGGGGAGAGAGAGTTGGGGTGAGGAGAAAGAGGGTTGGGGTGAGGAGAGACAGGGTTGGGTTGGGGTGAGGAGAGACAGGGTTGGGTTGGGGTGAGGAGAGAGAGGGTTGGGGTGAGGGGAGAGAGAGTTGGGGTGAGGAGAAAGAGGGTTGGGGTGAGGAGAGACAGGGTTGGGTTGGGGTGAGGAGAGAGAGGGTTGGGGTGAGGAGAGAGAGGGTTGGGGTGAGGGGAGAGAGAGTTGGGGTGAGGAGAGACAGGGTTGGGTTGGGGTGAGGAGAGAGAGGGTTGGGGTGAGGAGAGAGAGAGTTGGGGTGAGGAGAAAGAGGGTTGGGGTGAGGTGAGACAAGGTTTGGGTGAGGAGAGACAGGGTTGGGGTGAGGAGAGACAGGGTTGGGGTGAGGAGAGACAGGGTTGGGGTGAGAGGCCGGGTTGGGGTGACGGAGGGTGAGGGAGGGTGAGAGGCCGGGTTGACGCTTTAAATTCAGTCAATACAGGAAGTGTATCACCTGGAGTGCAGTTTTTTTTACAGTTCATCAGTATCAGTAGGAGGCAGACAAAAGCTCTGTATCCGAAGAGGATTCTCCCCCGCCCCTTTAAGGACACATATTGACCATTCCTCTCCTCCACCCACCTCATCTCTCCCATCCCTTACTCCGTCTCTGTGAGCTTCCAATCGATGGTCTGGACAGGGATGGGACCCACAGCAGCAGGCCAAAAAACGAATCTTGGATCAGCTGTTTCTTGATATTTTTAGAGTTTCTTTTTGTTCTCGACAGAGAGTTTAAGTTTTTAAACCTCTTAGGTACACACAACATAAACAAAAAGGCTGATGCTCTCTACTCCTTACCAGCTAAATCAGATTCAACGGAAGGTTTTAAACCAGGGTTTCCCAAACCCTCTCCTCGGCCCCCAGACATTTAACATTTTGGTTTTAACCCTTTGCCTTTGACTAGTTTAATCAGGTGTGCCAGTTTAGGGTTTAAAACTAAAATGTGAGACATCTGGGTGAGGGCCTGAAAAGAGGATTGGGAAACCCTGTTTTAAATCAAGGACTTATTTTAGTCAGTGGGAGAGAGAGATTGTACTCTCTTCTCCTGTATATAAGTGTCGAAGCACTGTGTCGTTGAACATGAACCTGTTTTTAATCCCTGTCGGTCTGTGTGGGTGTAGATGATCTTGTGAAAATGCTGAGTAGCTAGCTGGTGGAATAGAACTGCAGTGTGTGTGTGTGTACAGTCCTCTATGTCATTTGATCATGAAGGCTGGGCTGTCTCAGTCTCTCTGACTCACAGCAGCAGCAGAGTGGCTCTGCTTTTAGACTCCAGAGGAGATTCAGCTCCTTATCAGGGTACGATCACTCCCCTAAACGCTCCCTACCCCCTCACTACCACCTCCCTCACTAACCCCTCACTACCACCTCCCTCACTAACCCCTCACTACCACCTCCCTCACTACCCCCTCACTACCACCTCCCTCACTACCCCCTCACTACCACCTCCCTCACTAACCCCTCACTCACTACCCCCTCACTACCACCTCCCTCACTAACCCCTCACTACCCCCTCACTCACTAACCCCTCACTACCACCTCCCTCACTAACCCCTCACTACCACCTCACTCACTACCCCCTTCACTCATTACCCCCTCACTACCCCATCACTCACTACCCCCTCACTCATTACCCCCTCACTATCACCTCCCTCACTACCCCCTCACTCACTACCACCTCACTACCCCCTCACTACCACCGCCCTCACTACCACCTCACTCACTACCCCCTCACTCCCCCTAAACGCTCCCTACCCCCTCACTACCCCCTCACTCACTACCCCCTCACTCACTACCCCCTCACTACCACCTCACTACCACCTCCCTCACTAACCCCTCACTACCACCTCCCTCACTACCCCCTCACTCACTACCCACTCACTACTCCCTCACTACCACCTCCCTCACTAACCCCTCACTACCCCCTCACTCACTAACCCCTCACTACCACCTCCCTCACTAACCCCTCACTACCACCTCCCTCACTACCCCCTCACTCACTAACCCCTCACTACCACCTCCCTCACTACCCCCTCACTCACAACCCCCTCACTCACTAACCCCTCACTACCACCTCCCTCACTACCCCCTCACTCACTACCACCTCACTACCCCCTCACTACCACCGCCCTCACTACCACCTCACTCACTACCCCCTCACTCCCCTAAACGCTCCCTACCCCTCACTACCCCTTCACTCACTACCCCCTCACTACCACCTCACTACCACCTCCCTCACTAACCCCTCACTACCACCTCCCTCACTACCCCCTCACTCACTACCCCCTCACTACCCCCTCACTACCACCTCCCTCACTAACCCCTCACTACCCCCTCACTCACTAACCCCTCACTACCACCTCCCTCACTACCCCCTCACTCACTACTCCCCTCACTACCCCCTCACTCACTACCCCCTCACTACCACCTCCCTACCACCTCCCTCACTACCACCTCACTACCCCCTCACTACCACCTCACTACCCCCTCACTACCCCCTCACTACCACCTCCCTCACTACCACCTCCCTCACTACCCACTCACTACCACCTCCCACTCACCCCCCTCACTACCACCTCACTCACCCCCTCACTACCCCCTCACTACCACCTCACTACCCCCTCACTACCACCTCCCTACCCCCTCACTACCACCTCCCTACCCCCTCACTACCCCCTCACTACCCCCTCACTACCACCTCACTACCACCTCCCTCACTACCACCTCACTACCCCCTCACTACCACCTCACTACCACCTCACTACCACCTCACTACCCCCTCACTACCCACTTACTACCCCCTCACTACCCACTCACTACCCCCTAACTACCCCCTCACTACCACCTCACTCACATAGACACACAACATGGGAGGTCTTCTTCTGAACCAGTTCGGCCCAGTTCACCCTCTGTTTTTACACTGTCATTGTCTTTTGTCCCAGACAAAATGCTCAGCTAGAATTAGTAGGAAGAGCACTGTGTCTTCACTTTAAAAAGGCCTGTTTTGCTTCTCTGTGATCCAGTCTGTCTCTGTTCCAATTGATACACAATTAGTTATGAGTTAGACCAGCAGACTAGCAGAGTTCTAGCATAACGGATGTTGTATTATACTCCTGGAGGAGGAAGGTGGATGTTGTATTATACTCCTGGAGGAGGAAGGTGGGTGTTGTATTATACTCCTGGAGGAGGAAGGTGGATGTTGTATTATACTCCTGGAGGAGGAAGGTGGATGTTGTATTATACTCCTGGAGGAGGAAGGTGGATGTTGTATTATACTCCTGGAGGAGAGAGGAGGAAGGTGGATGTTGTATTATACTCCTGGAGGAGGAAGGTGGATGTTGTATTATACTCCTGGAGGAGGAAGGTGGATGTTGTATTATACTCCTGGAGGAAGGTGGATGTTGTATTATACTCCTGGAGGAGGAAGGTGGATGTTGTATTATACTCCTGGAGGAAGGTGGAGGTTGTATTATACTCCTGGAGGAGGAAGGTGGATGTTGTATTATACTCCTGGAGGAGGAAGGTGGATGTTGTATTATACTCCTGGAGGAGGAAGGTGGATGTTGTATTATACTCCTGGAGGAGGAAGGTGGATGTTGTATTATACTCCTGGAGGAAGGTGGATGTTGTATTATACTCCTGGAGGAGGTAGGTGGATGTTGTATTATACTCCTGGAGGAGGAAGGTGGATGTTGTATTATACTCCTGGAGGAGGAAGGTGGGTGTTGTATTATACTCCTGGAGGAGGAAGGTGGATGTTGTATTATACTCCTGGAGGAGGAAGGTGGATGTTGTATTATACTCCTGGAGGAGGAAGGTGGATGTTGTATTATACTCCTGGAGGAGGAAGGTGGATGTTGTATTATACTCCTGGAGGAGGAAGGTGGATGTTGTATTATACTCCTGGAGGAGGAAGATGGATGTTGTATTATACTCCTGGAGGAGGAAGGTGGATGTTGTATTATACTCCTGGAGGAGAGAGGAGGAAGGTGGATGTTGTATTATACTCCTGGAGGAGGAAGGTGGATGTTGTATTATACTCCTGGAGGAGAGAGGAGGAAGGTGGATGTTGTATTATACTCCTGGAGGAGAGAGGAGGAAGGTGGATGTTGTATTATACTCCTGGAGGAGGAAGGTGGATGTTGTATTATACTCCTGGAGGAGGAAGGTGGATGTTGTATTATACTCCTGGAGGAGGAAGGTGGATGTTGTATTATACTCCTGGAGGAGGAAGGTGGATGTTGTATTATACTCCTGGAGGAGGAAGGTGGATGTTGTATTATACTCCTGGAGGAGGAAGGTGGATGTTATACTATAGTCCTGGTTGCACTACTTTCTTCAGAGCTGGAGGTGAGAGGACAGGACAGGACAGGACAGGACAGAGGAGACGTATCTGGGCTAAAGAAAGATAGATGAGAGCCGAACTAGGGGAAGAGGGGATAGGAGGAGGAGGAGGAGGAGGAGGAGGAGGAAGAGGGTGAGGAGGAGCGGAGGAGGAGAGGGCATTATGATGAGGTCACAGATCCGCATCACGTATTAGCCTGTTATTTCATACTACAGCTATAGCACAACATGCTGGTAGAGTAATGACTCTCTCTCTCTCTCTCTCTCTCTCTCTCTCTCTCTCTCTCTCTCTCTCTCTCTCTCTTGCTCTCTCTCCCTCTCTCTCTCGCTCTCTCTCTCTCTCTCTCTCTTGCTCTCTCTCTCTCTCTCTCTCTCTCTCTCTCTCGCTCTCTCTCTCTCTCTGTCTCTCTCTCTCTCTCTCTCTCTCTCTCTCTCTCTCTCTCTCTCTCTCTCTCTCTCTCTCTCTCTCTCTCTCTCTCTCGCTCTCTCTCTCTCTCTCTCTCTCTCTCTCTCTCTCTCTCTCTCTCTCTCTCTCTCTCTCTCTCTCTCTCTCTCTCTCTCTCTCTCTCTCTCTCTCTCTCTCTCTCTCTCTCTCTCTCTCTCTTGCTCTCTCTCTATGACCCTTCTCCTTCCTCCTAGCCAGACATCAAGCAATTCATCACCTGTCCAAAACACTAGGTCATCGTCCGTCACTACACAGAAACGTTGACAGGGCATAACAAGAGAATGAAGGATAGAGAGAGAGAGAATGATTGATGGAGAGATAATGAAGGTCTGTTAGCATACTGACTGTTAGGATTCTGGCTGCAGAGTGTGTGTGTGTGTGTGTGTGTGTGTGTGTGTGTGTGTGTGTGTGTGTGTGTGTGTGTGTGTGTGTGTGTGTGTGTGTGTGTGTGTGTGTGTGTGTGTGTGTGTGTGTGTGTGTGGTATTTATTAGCTCCAGCCCATTGTGAGGGGCTGTTAGCAGGCCTGTCACCACACCAGGAGACCAGGTGACAAGATGACCAGGTGACAAAGGTCTTAGTCTCTCCTGACAGCTGTCTGTCAAAGGGCTTTATGACTGGTAACAGAGACTACTGCTACAAAGGGCTTTATGACTGGTAACAGAGACTACTGCTACAAAGGGCTTTATGACTGGTAACAGAGACTACTGCTACAAAGGGCTTTATGACTGGTAACAGAGACTACTGCTACAAAGGGCTTTATGACTGGTAACAGAGACTACTGCTACAAAGGGCTTTATGACTGGTAACAGAGACTACTGCTACAAAGGGCTTTATGACTGGTAACAGAGACTACTGGTGTGTGTGCTGTTTGAGTGAATTCCAACTTACATTTAATTTGAAATCGAGACAGAAAAATATACAAGACAAGTTGTGACTGTTTGTCTCTCTCTGTGTTTCTAGGATGGCCAGGTAGTGCTGCAGTGCACTGGGTTAGGGTTAGGGTCAGGGCTAAGGTTAGGGCTAGGATCTAGGATCAGTGTTAGGGTAAGTATGCTGTATGTCTGAACTATGTATCTCTCTCTGTACAGGATGACCAGGTGGTGCTGCAGTGCACTGCTTCTGTCCTGAAGGAGCAGATCAAACTGTGTCTGGCCTGTGAGGGCTTCGGGAATCGACTATGTTACCTGGAGACCACGTCCAACGCTCAGGTACGAAAACGCACGACTCAAAACACCATCTCACATGCCTCACGCAACGGAGAGAAGATAACGAGACGGACGTGTAAAAAAAAAATCTCTAAAATCTTAAACCACTTACAGTACTTAAGAGTCGAATGAAGATACCAACGTTTTTGATGTCGTAGAAGAGTATGTAAATATACAAATATAAAAAACAAATATACAGATGTTTTATAACAAGTTATGTTAAAAAGTGTCCGTTCAAACTTCTGACCTCTGCCCCTTCCAGAACTGTCCACCAGATCTGGCCATTTGTGCCTTCGTCCTGGAACAGTCCCTGTCAGTACGCGCGCTGCAAGAGATGCTGGCTAACACCGTGGACATGAGTGAGGTAGGGGTCCCATACGGAGGGAGGGAGGGAGGGAGGGAGAGGGAGGGAGGGAGGGAGAGGTGTGGAGGGGAGGGAGGGAGGGAGGGAGGGAGGGAGGGAGAGAGAGGTGTGGAGGGGGAGAGGGAGGGAGGGAGGAAGGGAGGGAGGGAGGGAGGTGTGGAGAGAGAGGGAGGGAGGGAGGGAGGGAGGGAGGGAGGGAGGGAGGGAGGGAGGGAGGGAGGGAGGGAGGGAGGGAGGGAGGGAGGGAGGGAGGGAGGGAGGGAGGGAGGGAGGGAGGGAGGGAGGGAGGGAGGGAGGGAGGGAGGGAGGGAGGGAGGGAGGGAGGGGAGGGAGAGAGAGAGAGAAGAGAGAGAGAGAGAGAGGGAGGGGGAGAGAGAGAGAGAGAGAGAGGGGAGAGAGAGAGAGAGAGAGAGAGAGAGAGAGAGAGAGGGAGGGGGAGAGAAAGAGAGAGAGAGAGGGGAGAGAGAGAGAGAGAGAGAGAGGGAGGGGAGAGAGAGAGAGAGAGAGAGAGAGAGAGAGGGAGAGAGAGAGAGAGGTGTGGAGGGACACTGGAGATTAGATGCTGAGAGACCTGATAGGACCTGTAGTTTTCAGGTTGTTGTTTCTTACTTTGTTGGGAGACATAATACTTTACTGTCCTGTTTTATCGACCCCACCTGTTTCCCTCTCCATGTGACCACCACCCACAGAACAGTACCTCCACCACCCACAGAACAGTACCTCCACCACCCATAGAACAGTACCTCCACCACCCACAGAACAGTACCTCCACCACCCACAGAACAGTACCTCCACCACCCACAGAACAGTACCTCCACCACCCACAGAACAGTACCTCCACCCACAGAACAGTACCTCCACCACCCACAGAACAGTACCTCCACCACCCACAGAACAGTACCTCCACCACCCACAGAACAGTACCTCCACCACCCACAGAACAGTACCTCCACCCACAGAACAGTACCTCCACCACCCACAGAACAGTACCTCCACCCATAGAACAGTACCTCCACCACCCACAGAACAGTACCTCCACCACCCACAGAACAGTACCTCCACCCACAGAACAGTACCTCCACCACCCACAGAACAGTACCTCCACCACCCATAGAACAGTACCTCCACCACCCACAGAACAGTACCTCCACCCACAGAACAGTACCTCCACCACCCACAGAACAGTACCTCCACCACCCATAGAACAGTACCTCCACCACCCACAGAACAGTACCTCCACCCACAGAACAGTACCTCCACCACCCACAGAACAGTACCTCCACCACCCACAGAACAGTACCTCCACCACCCACAGAACAGTACCTCCACCACCCACAGAACAGTACCTCCACCCACAGAACAGTACCTCCACCCACAGAACAGTACCTCCACCCACAGAACAGTACCTCCACCACCCACAGAACAGTACCTCCACCCACAGAACAGTACCTCCACCACCCACAGAACAGTACCTCCACCCACAGAACAGTACCTCCACCACCCACAGAACAGTACCTCCACCACCCACAGAACAGTACCTCCACCACCCACAGAACAGTACCTCCACCCACAGAACAGTACCTCCACCACCCACAGAACAGTACCTCCACCACCCACAGAACAGTACCTCCACCACCCACAGAACAGTACCTCCACCACCCACAGAACAGTACCTCCACCACCAACAGAACAGTACCTACACCACCCACAGAACAGTGCCTCCACCACCCACAGAACAGTACCTCCACCACCCACAGAACAGTACCTCCACCACCCACAGAACAGTACCTCCACCACCCACAGAACAGTACCTCCACCGTGTGCTTTGGTATTTTCTGTCATTACCATATAATTCACTCAACCACACATCACGACGCCACATTCCTTCCTACTGTCTTTGAGAAGGTCAACACAGAAACACGTTTACATGTATACTGTAAATAATAGACATTGAAGTATCATACACTCAGAAAACAAGGTTTCAGAAGGGTTCTCCAGCTGTCTCCATAGGAGAACCATTTTTGGTTCCAAGTAGAACCCTTTTTAGTTCCAAGTAGAACTCTTTTTGGTTCCAAGTAGGACCCTTTTTAGTTCCAAGTAGAACTCTTTTTGGTTCCAAGTAGGACCCTTTTTGGTTCCAAGTAGAACTCTTTTTGGTTCCAAGTAGAACCCTTTTTGGTTCCAAGTAGAACCCTTTTTGGTTCCATGTAGAACCCCTTTTGGTTCCATGTAGAACCCTTTTTGGTTCCAAGTAGGACTCTTTTGGGTTCCATGTAGAGCCTTTTCCACAGAGCGTTATACATGAAACCCAAAAGAGTCCTACTTGGAACCAAAAAGGGTTCTTAAAAGGGTTATCCTATGGGAACAGCCTAGAACCCTTTTTGTTGTAAGAGTGTAGAGTATGCATGCCACTCACACCAGGACAGCAGAACCAGGACATGGTAGAACCAGGACAGCAGAACCAGGACACGGTAGAACCATTTAAATATAAATACCTGTTGTAGTTACTGCTGTGTTTTGTCTCCCTCCCTCCCCCCTCCCTCCCCCTCCCTCCCCCCTGCCTCCCTCCCTCCCTCCCCCCCTCCCTGCCTCCCTCCCTCCCTCCCTGCCAACCACAGGCAGTGGATTTGGACAAATGGGTACGTCTTTGCCCTACAGTCATTGGTCTCTGAACACACGTGTCTCATTTCCTGTTACATGACACATAAGCCACTCCCCTCCTCTCCTCCCTTCCCCTCCTCTCCTCCCCTCCCCTCACCTCATCTCCCTACCTCCTTAGAGAATATTCTCAGCACACAGGTTGTCCTAGTGAATTCATGACAAAGTGCTGTAAAAAGTTACCATTCACATCCCAGTCCTTTCTCCGGCCCCTCCCAACCCGTACCTTACCCCTATAAAACAGTGCTGTCAGTACACCTGTCTCCCCCTGTCTAGAATTATCATGACTGAAAGCCCCCTGGCCATAAGGCATGGTGAGGAAAGCCCCCTGGCAAAAAAGCATGTTGAGGAAAGCCCCCTGGCCATAAGGCAGGGTGAGGGAAGCCCCCTGGCCAAAAAGCATGTTGGGGAAAGCCCCCTGGCCATAAGGCATGGTGAGGAAAGCCCCCTGGCCATAAGGCAGGGTGAGGGAAGCCCCCTGGCCATAAGACATGGTGAGGAAAGCCCCCTGGCCATAAGGCAGGGTGAGGGAAGCCCCCTGGCCATAAGACATGGTGAGGAAAGCCCCCTGGCAAAAAAGCATGTTGAGGAAAGCCCCCTGGCCATAAGGCAGGGTGAGGGAAGCCCCCTGGCCATAAGACATGGTGAGGAAAGCCCCCTGGCCATAAGACATGGTGAGGAAAGCCCCCTGGCCATAAGGCTTGATTATGAAAGCCCCCTGGCCATAAGGCTTGATTATGAAAGCCCCCTGGCCATAAGGCTTGATTATGAAAGCCCCCTGGCCATAAGGCTTGATTATGAAAGCCCCCCTGGCCATTTCATGAAGCGCAATTATCACTTCCTTCCACTCCTATCATAGAGACCCTTTACAGACCCCATAGAGTTCCCTGTAATGAAGTGTCCTTTAGATACCCCTGTAATGAAGTGTCCTTTAGAGACTCCTGTAATGAAGTGTCCTTTAGAGACCCCTGTAATGAAGTGTCCTTTAGAGACCCCTGTAATGAAGTGTCCTTTAGATACCCCTGTAATGAAGTGTCCTTTAGATACCCCTGTAATGAAGTGTCCTTTAGAGACTCCTGTAATGAAGTGTCCTTTAGATACCCCTGTAATGAAGTGTCCTTTAGATACCCCTGTAATGAAGTGTCCTTTAGAGACCCCTGTAATGAAGTGTCCTTTAGAGACCCCTGTAATGAAGTGTCCTTTAGAGACCCCTGTAATGAAGTGTCCTTTAGAGACCCCTGTAATGAAGTGTCCTTTAGATACCCCTGTAATGAAGTGTCCTTTAGATACCCCTGTAATGAAGTGTCCTTTAGAGACTCCTGTAATGAAGTGTCCTTTAGAGACCCCTGTAATGAAGTGTCCTTTAGAGACTCCTGTAATGAAGTGTCCTTTAGAGACCCCTGTAATGAAGTGTCCTTTAGAGACCCCTGTAATGAAGTGTCCTTTAGAGACCCCTGTAATGAAGTGTCCTTTAGATACCCCTGTAATGAAGTGTCCTTTAGATACCCCTGTAATGAAGTGTCCTTTAGAGACTCCTGTAATGAAGTGTCATTTAGAGACCCCTGTAATGAAGTGTCCTTTAGAGACCCCTGTAATGAAGTTTCCTTTAGAGACTCCTGTAATGAAGTGTCCTTTAGATACCCCTGTAATGAAGTGTCCTTTAGATACCCCTGTAATGAAGTGTCCTTTAGAGACCCCTGTAATGAAGTGTCCTTTAGAGACCCCTGTAATGAAGTGTCCTTTAGAGACCCCTGTAATGAAGTGTCCTTTAGAGACTCCTGTAATGAAGTGTCCTTTAGAGACCCCTGTAATGAAGTGTCCTTTAGAGACCCCTGTAATGAAGTGTCCTTTAGAGACTCCTGTAATGAAGTGTCGCTTAGAGACCCCTAAATGAAGTGTCCTTTAGAGACCCCTGTAATGAAGTGTCGCTTAGAGACCCCTAAATGAAGTGTCCTTTAGAGATCGTAGAGACCTCTGTTGGAGTTAGCTAGAGGTTGGCTTTACATCTACGCTAGGGCCTTCCCAGACAGAACCGTGTTAGTTAGCTAGCTTGTTGTAGCTGAAGCCTTTCCAGACAGAACCGTGTTAGTTAGTTAGTTTGTTGTAGCTGAAGCCTTTCCAGACATAACCGTGTTAGTTAGTTGTAGCTGAAGCCTTTCCAGACATAACCGTGTTAGTTAGCTAGTTGTAGCTGTAGTCTTTCCAGACATAGCCGTGTTAGTTAGTTAGCTAGTTGTAGCTGAAGTCTTTCCAGACATAACCGTGTTAGTTAGCTAGTTGTAGCTGAAGCCTTTCCAGACATAACCGTGTTAGTTAGTTAGCTAGTTGTAGCTGAAGCCTTTCCAGACATAACCGTGTTAGTTAGTTAGCTAGTTGTAGCTGAAGCCTTTCCAGACATAACCGTGTTAGTTAGTTAGCTTGTTGTAGCTGAAGCCTTTCCAGACATAACCGTGTTAGTTAGTTAGCTTGTTTTAGCTGAAGCCTTTCCAGACATAACCGTGTTAGTTAGTTAGCTAGTTGTAGCTGAAGCCTTTCCAGACATAACCGTGTTAGTTAGTTAGCTTGTTGTAGCTGAAGCCTTTCCAGACATAACCGTGTTAGTTAGATAGTTGTAGCTGAAGCCTTTCCAGACATAACCGTGTTAGTTAGCTAGTTGTAGCTGAAGCCTTTCCAGACATAACCGTGTTAGTTAGCTTGTTGTAGCTGAAGCCTTTCCAGACATAAACGTGTTAGTTAGCTAGTTGTAGCTGAAGCCTTTCCAGACATAACTGTGTTAGTTAGCTTGTTGTAGCTGAAGCCTTTCCAGACATAACCGTGTTAGTTAGCTAGTTGTAGCTGAAGCCTTTCCAGACATAACCGTGTTAGTTAGCTAGCTGTAGCTGAAGCCTTTCCAGACATAACCGTGTTAGTTAGCTTGTTGTAGCTGAAGCCTTTCCAGACATAACCGTGTTAGTTAGTTAGCTAGTTGTAGCTGAAGCCTTTCCAGACATAACCGTGTTAGTTAGTTAGCTTGTTGTAGCTGAAGCCTTTCCAGACATAACCGTGTTAGTTAGTTAGCTTGTTTTAGCTGAAGCCTTTCCAGACATAACCGTGTTAGTTAGCTTGTTGTAGCTGAAGCCTTTCCAGACATAACCGTGTTAGTTAGTTAGCTTGTTGTAGCTGAAGCCTTTCCAGACATAACCGTGTTAGTTAGTTAGCTTGTTTTAGCTGAAGCCTTTCCAGACATAACCGTGTTAGTTAGTTAGCTAGTTGTAGCTGAAGCCTTTCCAGACATAACCGTGTTAGTTAGTTAGCTAGTTGTAGCTGAAGCCTTTCCAGACATAACCGTGTTAGTTAGTTAGCTAGTTGTAGCTGAAGCCTTTCCAGACATAACCGTGTTAGTTAGTTAGCTTGTTGTAGCTGAAGCCTTTCCAGACATAACCGTGTTAGTTAGTTAGCTTGTTGTAGCTGAAGCCTTTCAGGCCATAACCGTGTTAGTTAGTTAGCTTGTTGTAGCTGAAGCCTTTCCAGACATAACCGTGTTAGTTAGTTTGCTTTAGCTGAAGCCTTTCCAGACATAACCGTGTTAGTTAGTTAGTTAGTTAGTTGTAGCTGAAGCCTTTCCAGACATAACCGTGTTAGTTAGCTAGTTGTAGCTGTAGTCTTTCCAGACATAGCCGTGTTAGTTAGTTAGCTAGTTGTAGCTGAAGTCTTTCCAGACATAACCGTGTTAGTTAGCTAGTTGTAGCTGAAGCCTTTCCAGACATAACCGTGTTAGTTAGTTAGCTAGTTGTAGCTGAAGCCTTTCCAGACATAACCGTGTTAGTTAGTTAGCTAGTTGTAGCTGAAGCCTTTCCAGACATAACCGTGTTAGTTAGTTAGCTTGTTGTAGCTGAAGCCTTTCCAGACATAACCGTGTTAGTTAGTTAGCTTGTTTTAGCTGAAGCCTTTCCAGACATAACCGTGTTAGTTAGTTAGCTAGTTGTAGCTGAAGCCTTTCCAGACATAACCGTGTTAGTTAGTTAGCTAGTTGTAGCTGAAGCCTTTCCAGACATAACCGTGTTAGTTAGTTAGCTAGTTGTAGCTGAAGCCTTTCCAGACATAACTGTGTTAGTTAGTTAGCTTGTTGTAGCTGAAGCCTTTCCAGACATAACCGTGTTAGTTAGTTAGCTTGTTATAGCTGAAGCCTTTCCAGACATAACCGTGTTAGTTAGTTAGCTTGTTGTAGCTGAAGCCTTTCCAGACATAACCGTGTTAGTTAGTTAGTTTGTTTTAGCTGAAGCCTTTCCAGACATAACCGTGTTAGTTAGTTAGTTAGTTGTAGCTGAAGCCTTTCCAGACATAACCGTGTTAGTTAGCTAGTTGTAGCTGTAGTCTTTCCAGACATAGCCGTGTTAGTTAGTTAGCTAGTTGTAGCTGAAGTCTTTCCAGACATAACCGTGTTAGTTAGCTAGTTGTAGCTGAAGCCTTTCCAGACATAACCGTGTTAGTTAGTTAGCTAGTTGTAGCTGAAGCCTTTCCAGACATAACCGTGTTAGTTAGTTAGCTAGTTGTAGCTGAAGCCTTTCCAGACATAACCGTGTTAGTTAGTTAGCTTGTTGTAGCTGAAGCCTTTCCAGACATAACCGTGTTAGTTAGTTAGCTTGTTTTATCTGAAGCCTTTCCAGACATAACCGTGTTAGTTAGTTAGCTTGTTTTAGCTGAAGCCTTTCCAGATATAACCGTGTTAGTTAGTTAGCTTGTTGTAGCTGAAGCCTTTCAGACATAACCGTGTTAGTTAGCTAGTTGTAGCTGAAGCCTTTTCAGACATAACCGTGTTAGTTAGCTTGTTGTAGCTGAAGCCTTTCCAGACATAACCGTGTTAGTTAGCTAGTTGTAGCAGAAGCCTTTTCAGACATAACCGTGTTAGTTAGCTTGTTGTAGCTGAAGCATTTCCAGACATAACCGTGTTAGTTAGCTAGTTGTAGCTGAAGCCTTTCCAGACATAACCGTGTTAGTTAGCTAGTTGTAGCTGAAGCCTTTCCAGACATAACCGTGTTAGTTAGCTAGTTGTAGCTGAAGCCTTTCCAGACATAACCGTGTTAGTTAGCTTGTTGTAGCTGAAGCCTTTCCAGACATAACCGTGTTAGTTAGCTAGTTGTAGCTGAAGCCTTTACAGACATAACTGTGTTAGTTAGCTTGTTGTAGCTGAAGCCTTTCCAGACATAACCATGTAAGTTAGCTAGTTGTAGCTGAAGCCTTTCCAGACATAACCGTGTTAGTTAGGTAGCTGTAGCTGAAGCCTTTCCAGACATAACCGTGTTAGTTAGCTTGTTGTAGCTGAAGCCTTTCCAGACATAACCGTGTTAGTTAGTTAGCTTGTTTTAGCTGAAGCCTTTCCAGACATAACCGTGTTAGTTAGCTTGTTGTAGCTGAAGCCTTTCCAGACATAACCGTGTTAGTTAGCTAGTTGTAGCTGAAGCCTTTCCAGACATAACCGTGTTAGTTAGCTAGTTGTAGCTGAAGCCTTTCCAGACATAACCGTGTTAGTTAGTTAGCTAGTTGTAGCTGAAGCCTTTCCAGACATAACCGTGTTAGTTAGTTAGCTTGTTGTAGCTGAAGCCTTTCCAGACATAACCGTGTTAGTTAGTTAGCTTGTTGTAGCTGAAGCCTTTCCAGACATAACCGTGTTAGTTAGTTAGCTTGTTTTAGCTGAAGCCTTTCCAGACATAACCGTGTTAGTTAGTTAGCTAGTTGTAGCTGAAGCCTTTCCAGACATAACCGTGTTACTTAGTTAGCTTGTTGTAGCTGAAGCCTTTCCAGACATAACCGTGTTAGTTAGATAGTTGTAGCTGAAGCCTTTCCAGACATAACCGTGTTAGTTAGCTAGTTGTAGCTGAAGCCTTTCCAGACATAACCGTGTTAGTTAGCTTGTTGTAGCTGAAGCCTTTCCAGACATAAACGTGTTAGTTAGCTAGTTGTAGCTGAAGCCTTTCCAGACATAACTGTGTTAGTTAGCTTGTTGTAGCTGAAGCCTTTCCAGACATAACCGTGTTAGTTAGCTAGCTGTAGCTGAAGCCTTTCCAGACATAACCGTGTTAGTTAGCTTGTTGTAGCTGAAGCCTTTCCAGACATAACCGTGTTAGTTAGTTAGCTAGTTGTAGCTGAAGCCTTTCCAGACATAACCGTGTTAGTTAGTTAGCTTGTTGTAGCTGAAGCCTTTCCAGACATAACCGTGTTAGTTAGTTAGCTTGTTTTAGCTGAAGCCTTTCCAGACATAACCGTGTTAGTTAGCTTGTTGTAGCTGAAGCCTTTCCAGACATAACCGTGTTAGTTAGCTAGTTGTAGCTGAAGCCTTTCCAGACATAACCGTGTTAGTTAGCTAGTTGTAGCTGAAGCCTTTCCAGACATAACCGTGTTAGTTAGTTAGCTAGTTGTAGCTGAAGCCTTTCCAGACATAACCGTTTTAGTTAGTTAGCTTGTTGTAGCTGAAGCCTTTCCAGACATAACCGTGTTAGTTAGTTAGCTTGTTTTAGCTGAAGCCTTTCCAGACATAACCGTGTTAGTTAGTTAGCTAGTTGTAGCTGAAGCCTTTCCAGACATAACCGTGTTAGTTAGTTAGCTAGTTGTAGCTGAAGCCTTTCCAGACATAACCGTGTTAGTTAGTTAGCTAGTTGTAGCTGAAGCCTTTCCAGACATAACCGTGTTAGTTAGTTAGCTTGTTGTAGCTGAAGCATTTCCAGACATAACCGTGTTAGTTAGTTAGCTTGTTGTAGCTGAAGCCTTTCAGGCCATAACCGTGTTAGTTAGTTAGCTTGTTGTAGCTGAAGCCTTTCCAGACATAACCGTGTTAGTTAGTTTGTTTTAGCTGAAGCCTTTCCAGACATAACCGTGTTAGTTAGTTAGTTAGTTGTAGCTGAAGTCTTTCCAGACATAGCCGTGTTAGTTAGTTAGCTAGTTGTAGCTGAAGTCTTTCCAGACATAACCGTGTTAGTTAGCTAGTTGTAGCTGAAGCCTTTCCAGACATAACCGTGTTAGTTAGTTAGCTAGTTGTAGCTGAAGCCTTTCCAGACATAACCGTGTTAGTTAGTTAGCTAGTTGTAGCTGAAGCCTTTCCAGACATAACCGTGTTAGTTAGTTAGCTTGTTGTAGCTGAAGCCTTTCCAGACATAACCGTGTTAGTTAGTTAGCTTGTTTTAGCTGAAGCCTTTCCAGACATAACCGTGTTAGTTAGTTAGCTAGTTGTAGCTGAAGCCTTTCCAGACATAACCGTGTTAGTTAGTTAGCTAGTTGTAGCTGAAGCCTTTCCAGACATAACCGTGTTAGTTAGTTAGCTAGTTGTAGCTGAAGCCTTTCCAGACATAACTGTGTTAGTTAGTTAGCTTGTTGTAGCTGAAGCCTTTCCAGACATAACCGTGTTAGTTAGTTAGCTTGTTATAGCTGAAGCCTTTCCAGACATAACCGTGTTAGTTAGTTAGCTTGTTGTAGCTGAAGCCTTTCCAGACATAACCGTGTTAGTTAGTTAGTTTGTTTTAGCTGAAGCCTTTCCAGACATAACCGTGTTAGTTAGTTAGTTAGTTGTAGCTGAAGCCTTTCCAGACATAACCGTGTTAGTTAGCTAGTTGTAGCTGTAGTCTTTCCAGACATAGCCGTGTTAGTTAGTTAGCTAGTTGTAGCTGAAGTCTTTCCAGACATAACCGTGTTAGTTAGCTAGTTGTAGCTGAAGCCTTTCCAGACATAACCGTGTTAGTTAGTTAGCTAGTTGTAGCTGAAGCCTTTCCAGACATAACCGTGTTAGTTAGTTAGCTAGTTGTAGCTGAAGCCTTTCCAGACATAACCGTGTTAGTTAGTTAGCTTGTTGTAGCTGAAGCCTTTCCAGACATAACCGTGTTAGTTAGTTAGCTTGTTTTAGCTGAAGCCTTTCCAGACATAACCGTGTTAGTTAGTTAGCTTGTTTTAGCTGAAGCCTTTCCAGACATAACCGTGTTAGTTAGTTAGCTTGTTGTAGCTGAAGCCTTTCAGACATAACCGTGTTAGTTAGCTAGTTGTAGCTGAAGCCTTTTCAGACATAACCGTGTTAGTTAGCTTGTTGTAGCTGAAGCCTTTCCAGACATAACCGTGTTAGTTAGCTAGTTGTAGCTGAAGCCTTTTCAGACATAACCGTGTTAGTTAGCTTGTTGTAGCTGAAGCCTTTCCAGACATAACCGTGTTAGTTAGTTAGCTAGTTGTAGCTGAAGCCTTTCCAGACATAACCGTGTTAGTTAGCTAGTTGTAGCTGAAGCCTTTCCAGACATAACCGTGTTAGTTAGCTAGTTGTAGCTGAAGCCTTTCCAGACATAACCGTGTTAGTTAGTTAGCTAGTTGTAGCTGAAGCCTTTCCAGACATAACCGTTTTAGTTAGTTAGCTTGTTGTAGCTGAAGCCTTTCCAGACATAACCGTGTTAGTTAGTTAGCTTGTTTTAGCTGAAGCCTTTCCAGACATAACCGTGTTAGTTAGTTAGCTAGTTGTAGCTGAAGCCTTTCCAGACATAACCGTGTTAGTTAGTTAGCTAGTTGTAGCTGAAGCCTTTCCAGACATAACCGTGTTAGTTAGTTAGCTAGTTGTAGCTGAAGCCTTTCCAGACATAACCGTGTTAGTTAGTTAGCTTGTTGTAGCTGAAGCATTTCCAGACATAACCGTGTTAGTTAGTTAGCTTGTTGTAGCTGAAGCCTTTCAGGCCATAACCGTGTTAGTTAGTTAGCTTGTTGTAGCTGAAGCCTTTCCAGACATAACCGTGTTAGTTAGTTTGTTTTAGCTGAAGCCTTTCCAGACATAACCGTGTTAGTTAGTTAGTTAGTTGTAGCTGAAGTCTTTCCAGACATAGCCGTGTTAGTTAGTTAGCTAGTTGTAGCTGAAGTCTTTCCAGACATAACCGTGTTAGTTAGCTAGTTGTAGCTGAAGCCTTTCCAGACATAACCGTGTTAGTTAGTTAGCTAGTTGTAGCTGAAGCCTTTCCAGACATAACCGTGTTAGTTAGTTAGCTAGTTGTAGCTGAAGCCTTTCCAGACATAACCGTGTTAGTTAGTTAGCTTGTTGTAGCTGAAGCCTTTCCAGACATAACCGTGTTAGTTAGTTAGCTTGTTTTAGCTGAAGCCTTTCCAGACATAACCGTGTTAGTTAGTTAGCTAGTTGTAGCTGAAGCCTTTCCAGACATAACCGTGTTAGTTAGTTAGCTAGTTGTAGCTGAAGCCTTTCCAGACATAACCGTGTTAGTTAGTTAGCTAGTTGTAGCTGAAGCCTTTCCAGACATAACTGTGTTAGTTAGTTAGCTTGTTGTAGCTGAAGCCTTTCCAGACATAACCGTGTTAGTTAGTTAGCTTGTTATAGCTGAAGCCTTTCCAGACATAACCGTGTTAGTTAGTTAGCTTGTTGTAGCTGAAGCCTTTCCAGACATAACCGTGTTAGTTAGTTAGTTTGTTTTAGCTGAAGCCTTTCCAGACATAACCGTGTTAGTTAGTTAGTTAGTTGTAGCTGAAGCCTTTCCAGACATAACCGTGTTAGTTAGCTAGTTGTAGCTGTAGTCTTTCCAGACATAGCCGTGTTAGTTAGTTAGCTAGTTGTAGCTGAAGTCTTTCCAGACATAACCGTGTTAGTTAGCTAGTTGTAGCTGAAGCCTTTCCAGACATAACCGTGTTAGTTAGTTAGCTAGTTGTAGCTGAAGCCTTTCCAGACATAACCGTGTTAGTTAGTTAGCTAGTTGTAGCTGAAGCCTTTCCAGACATAACCGTGTTAGTTAGTTAGCTTGTTGTAGCTGAAGCCTTTCCAGACATAACCGTGTTAGTTAGTTAGCTTGTTTTAGCTGAAGCCTTTCCAGACATAACCGTGTTAGTTAGTTAGCTTGTTTTAGCTGAAGCCTTTCCAGACATAACCGTGTTAGTTAGTTAGCTTGTTGTAGCTGAAGCCTTTCAGACATAACCGTGTTAGTTAGCTAGTTGTAGCTGAAGCCTTTTCAGACATAACCGTGTTAGTTAGCTTGTTGTAGCTGAAGCCTTTCCAGACATAACCGTGTTAGTTAGCTAGTTGTAGCTGAAGCCTTTTCAGACATAACCGTGTTAGTTAGCTTGTTGTAGCTGAAGCCTTTCCAGACATAACCGTGTTAGTTAGCTAGTTGTAGCTGAAGCCTTTCCAGACATAACCGTGTTAGTTAGCTAGTTGTAGCTGAAGCCTTTCCAGACATAACCGTGTTAGTTAGCTAGTTGTAGCTGAAGCCTTTCCAGACATAACCGTGTTAGTTAGCTTGTTGTAGCTGAAGCCTTTCCAGACATAACCGTGTTAGTTAGCTAGTTGTAGCTGAAGCCTTTCCAGACATAACTGTGTTAGTTAGCTTGTTGTAGCTGAAGCCTTTCCAGACATAACCATGTTAGTTAGCTAGTTGTAGCTGAAGACTTTCCAGACATAACCGTGTTAGTTAGGTAGCTGTAGCTGAAGCCTTTCCAGACATAACCGTGTTAGTTAGCTTGTTGTAGCTGAAGCCTTTCCAGACATAACCGTGTTAGTTAGTTAGCTTGTTTTAGCTGAAGCCTTTCCAGACATAACCGTGTTAGTTAGCTTGTTGTAGCTGAAGCCTTTCCAGACATAACCGTGTTAGTTAGCTAGTTGTAGCTGAAGCCTTTCCAGACATAACCGTGTTAGTTAGCTAGTTGTAGCTGAAGCCTTTCCAGACATAACCGTGTTAGTTAGTTAGCTAGTTGTAGCTGAAGCCTTTCCAGACATAACCGTGTTAGTTAGTTAGCTTGTTGTAGCTGAAGCCTTTCCAGACATAACCGTGTTAGTTAGTTAGCTTGTTGTAGCTGAAGCCTTTCCAGACATAACCGTGTTAGTTAGTTAGCTTGTTTTAGCTGAAGCCTTTCCAGACATAACCGTGTTAGTTAGTTTGCTAGTTGTAGCTGAAGCCTTTCCAGACATAACCGTGTTAGTTAGTTAGCTAGTTGTAGCTGAAGCCTTTCCAGACATAACCGTGTTAGTTAGTTAGCTAGTTGTAGCTGAAGCCTTTCCAGACATAACCGTGTTAGTTAGTTAGCTTGTTGTAGCTGAAGCCTTTCCAGACATAACCGTGTTAGTTAGCTAGCTGTAGCTGAAGCCTTTCCAGACATAACCGTGTTAGTTAACTTGTTGTAGCTGAAGCCTTTCCAGACATAACCGTGTTAGTTAGTTAGCTTGTTGTAGCTGAAGCCTTTCCAGACATAACCGTGTTAGTTAGTTAGCTTGTTTTAGCTGAAGCCTTTCCAGACATAACCGTGTTAGTTAGTTAGCTTGTTGTAGCTGAAGCCTTTCCAGACATAACCGTGTTAGTTAGCTAGTTGTAGCTGAAGCCTTTCCAGACATAACCGTGTTAGTTAGTTAGCTTGTTGTAGCTGAAGCCTTTCCAGACATAACCGTGTTAGTTAGTTTGTTTTAGCTGAAGCCTTTCCAGACATAACCGTGTTAGTTAGCTAGTTGTAGCTGAAGCCTTCCCAGACAGAACCGTGTTAGTTAGTTAGCTAGTTGTAGCTGAAGCCTTTCCAGACATAACCGTGTTAGTTAGCTTGTTGTAGCTGAAGCCTTTCCAGACATAACCGTGTTAGTTAGCTAGTTGTAGCTGAAGCCTTTCCAGACATAACCGTGTTAGTTAGCTTGTTGTAGCTGAAGCCTTTCCAGACATAACCGTGTTAGTTAGTTAGTTGTAGCTGTAGTCTTTCCAGACATAGCCATGTTAGTTAGTTAGCTAGTTGTAGCCGAAGTCTTTCCAGACATAACCGTGTTAGTTAGCTAGTTGTAGCTGAAGCCTTTCCAGACATAACCGTGTTAGTTAGCTAGTTGTAGCTGAAGCCTTTCCAGACATAACCGTGTTAGTTAGTTAGCTAGTTGTAGCTGAAGCCATTCCAGACATAACCGTGTTAGTTAGTTAGCTTGTTGTAGCTGAAGCCATTCCAGACATAACCGTGTTAGTTAGCTTGTTGTAGCTGAAGCCTTTCCAGACATAACCGTGTTAGTTAGTTAGCTTGTTTTAGCTGAAGCCTTTCCAGACATAACCGTGTTAGTTAGTTAGCTTGTTGTAGCTGAAGCCTTTCAGACATAACCGTGTTAGTTAGCTAGTTGTAGCTGAAGCCTTTTCAGACATAACCGTGTTAGTTAGCATGTTGTAGCTGAAGCCTTTCCAGACATAACCGTGTTAGTTAGCTAGTTGTAGCTGAAGCCTTTCCAGACATAACCGTGTTAGTTAGCTAGCTGTAGCTGAAGCCTTTCCAGACATAACCGTGTTAGTTAGCTAGTTGTAGCTGAAGCCTTTCCAGACATAACCGTCTTAGTTAGCTAGTTGTAGCTGAAGCCTTTCCAGACATAACCGTGTTAGTTAGCTAGTTGTAGCTGAAGCCTTTCCAGACATAACCGTGTTAGTTAGCTAGTTTTAGCTGAAGCCTTTCCAGACATAATCGTGTTAGTTAGCTTGTTGTAGCTGAAGCCTTTCCAGACATAACCGTGTTAGTTAGCTAGCTGTAGCTGAAGCCTTTCCAGACATAACCGTGTTAGTTAGCTTGTTGTAGCTGAAGCCTTTCCAGACATAACCGTGTTAGTTAGCTAGTTGTAGCTGAAGCCTTTCCAGACATAACCGTGTTAGTTAGCTTGTTGTAGCTGAAGCCTTTCCAGACATAACCGTGTTAGTTAGCTAGTTGTAGCTGAAGCCTTTCCAGACATAACCGTGTTAGTTAGCTAGTTGTAGCTGAAGCCTTTCCAGACATAACCGTGTTAGTTAGTTAGCTTGTTGTAGCTGAAGCCTTTCCAGACATAACCGTGTTAGTTAGCTTGTTGTAGCTGAAGCCTTTCCAGACATAACCGTGTTAGTTAGCTAGCTGTAGCTGAAGCCTTTCCAGACATAACCATGTTAGTTAGCTAGTTGTAGCTGAAGCCTTTCCAGACATAAAAGTGTTAGTTAGTTAGCTTGTTTTAGCTGAAGCCTTTCCAGACATAACCGTGTTAGTTAGTTAGCTAGTTGTAGCTGAAGCCTTTCCAGACATAACCGTGTTAGTTAGTTAGCTAGTTGTAGCTGAAGCCTTTCCAGACATAACCGTGTTAGTTAGTTAGCTTGTTGTAGCTGAAGCCTTTCCAGACATAACCGTGTTAGTTAGTTAGCTTGTTGTAGCTGAAGCCTTTCCAGACATAACCGTGTTAGTTAGCTTGTTGTAGCTGAAGCCTTTCCAGACATAACCATGTTAGTTAGCTAGCTGTAGCTGAAGCCTTTCCAGAGATAACCGTGTTAGTTAGCTAGCTGTAGCTGAAGCCTTTCCAGACATAACCGTGTTAGTTAGTTAGTTGTAGCTGAAGCCTTTCCAGACATAACCGTGTTAGTTAGTTAGCTTGTTGTAGCTGAAGCCTTTCCAGACATAACCGTGTTAGTTAGCTAGTTGTAGCTGAAGCCTTTTCAGACATAACCGTGTTAGTTAGCTTGTTTTAGCTGAAGCCTTTCCAGACATAACCGTGTTAGTTAGCTAGTTGTAGCTGAAGCCTTTCCAGACATAACCGTGTTAGTTAGCTAGTTGTAGCTGAAGCCTTTCCAGACATAACCGTGTTAGTTAGCTAGTTGTAGCTGAAGCCTTTCCAGACATAACCGTGTTAGTTAGCTTGTTGTAGCTGAAGCCTTTCCAGACATAACCGTGTTAGTTACCTAGTTGTAGCTGAAGCCTTTCCAGACATAACCGTGTTAGTTAGCTAGCTGTAGCTGAAGCCTTTCCAGACATAACCGTGTTAGTTAGCTTGTTGTAGCTGAAGCCTTTCCAGACATAACCGTGTTAGTTAGCTAGTTGTAGCTGAAGCCTTTCCAGACATAACTGTGTTAGTTAGCTTGTTGTAGCTGAAGCCTTTCCAGACATAACCATGTTAGTTAGCTAGTTGTAGCTGAAGCCTTTCCAGACATAACCGTGTTAGTTAGGTAGCTGTAGCTGAAGCCTTTCCAGACATAACCGTGTTAGTTAGCTTGTTGTAGCTGAAGCCTTTCCAGACATAACCGTGTTAGTTAGTTAGCTTGTTTTAGCTGAAGCCTTTCCAGACATAACCGTGTTAGTTAGCTTGTTGTAGCTGAAGCCTTTCCAGACATAACCGTGTTAGTTAGCTAGTTGTAGCTGAAGCCTTTCCAGACATAACCGTGTTAGTTAGCTAGTTGTAGCTGAAGCCTTTCCAGACATAACCGTGTTAGTTAGTTAGCTAGTTGTAGCTGAAGCCTTTCCAGACATAACCGTGTTAGTTAGTTAGCTTGTTGTAGCTGAAGCCTTTCCAGACATAACCGTGTTAGTTAGTTAGCTTGTTTTAGCTGAAGCCTTTCCAGACATAACCGTGTTAGTTAGTTTGCTAGTTGTAGCTGAAGCCTTTCCAGACATAACCGTGTTAGTTAGTTAGCTAGTTGTAGCTGAAGCCTTTCCAGACATAACCGTGTTAGTTAGTTAGCTAGTTGTAGCTGAAGCCTTTCCAGACATAACCGTGTTAGTTAGTTAGCTTGTTGTAGCTGAAGCCTTTCCAGACATAACCGTGTTAGTTAGTTAGCTTGTTGTAGCTGAAGCCTTTCCAGACATAACCGTGTTAGTTAGTTAGCTTGTTGTAGCTGAAGCCTTTCCAGACATAACCGTGTTAGTTAGCTTGTTGTAGCTGAAGCCTTTCCAGACATAACCATGTTAGTTAGCTAGCTGTAGCTGAAGCCTTTCCAGACATAACCGTGTTAGTTAGCTAGCTGTAGCTGAAGCCTTTCCAGACATAACCGTGTTAGTTAGCTAGTTGTAGCTGAAGCCTTTCCAGACATAACCGTGTTAGTTAGTTAGCTTGTTGTAGCTGAAGCCTTTCCAGACATAACCGTGTTAGTTAGCTAGTTGTAGCTGAAGCCTTTTCAGACATAACCGTGTTAGTTAGCTTGTTTTAGCTGAAGCCTTTCCAGACATAACCGTGTTAGTTAGCTAGTTGTAGCTGAAGCCTTTCCAGACATAACCGTGTTAGTTAGCTAGTTGTAGCTGAAGCCTTTCCAGACATAACCGTGTTAGTTAGCTTGTTGTAGCTGAAGCCTTTCCAGACATAACCGTGTTAGTTAGCTAGTTGTCGCTGAAGCCTTTCCAGACATAACCGTGTTAGTTAGCTAGCTGTAGCCGAAGCCTTTCCAGACATAACCGTGTTAGTTAGCTAGTTGTAGCTGAAGCCTTTCCAGACATAACCGTGTTAGTTAGCTAGTTGTAGCTGAAGCCTTTCCAGACATAACCGTGTTAGTTAGCTAGTTGTAGCTGAAGCCTTTCCAGACATAACCGTGTTAGTTAGCTAGTTGTAGCTGAAGCCTTTCCAGACATAACCGTGTTAGTTAGCTTGTTGTAGCTAAAGCCTTTCCAGACATAACCGTGTTAGTTAGCTAGCTGTAGCTGAAGCCTTTCCAGACATAACCGTGTTAGTTAGCTAGTTGTAGCTGAAGCATTTCCAGACATAACCGTGTTAGTTAGCTAGTTGTAGCTGAAGCCTTTCCAGACATAACCGTGTTAGTTAGCTAGTTGTAGCTGAAGCCTTTTCAGACATAACCGTGTTAGTTAGCTTGTTTTAGCTGAAGCCTTTCCAGACATAACCGTGTTAGTTAGCTAGTTGTAGCTAAAGCATTTCCAGACATAACCGTGTTAGTTAGCTAGTTGTAGCTGAAGCCTTTCCAGACATAACCGTGTTAGTTAGCTAGTTGTAGCTGAAGCCTTTCCAGACATAACCGTGTTAGTTAGCTTGTTGTAGCTGAAGCCTTTCCAGACATAACCGTGTTAGTTAGCTTGTTTTAGCTGAAGCCTTTCCAGACATAACCGTGTTAGTTAGCTAGTTGTAGCTGAAGCCTTTCCAGACATAACCGTGTTAGTTAGCTAGTTGTAGCTGAAGCCTTTCCAGACATAACCGTGTTAGTTAGCTAGTTGTAGCGGAAGCCTTTCCAGACATAACTGTGTTAGTTAGCTTGTTGTAGCTGAAGCCTTTCCAGACATAACCGTGTTAGTTAGCTAGTTGTAGCTGAAGCCTTTCCAGACATAACCGTGTTAGTTAGTTAGCTAGTTGTAGCTGAAGCCTTTCCAGACATAACCGTGTTAGTTAGTTAGCTAGTTGTAGCTGAAGCCTTTCCAGACATAACCGTGTTAGTTAGTTAGCTTGTTGTAGCTGAAGCCTTTCCAGACATAACCGTGTTAGTTAGTTAGCTTGTTGTAGCTGAAGCCTTTCCAGACATAACCGTGTTAGTTAGTTAGCTTGTTGTAGCTGAAGCCTTTCCAGACATAACCGTGTTAGTTAGCTTGTTGTAGCTGAAGCCTTTCCAGACATAACCATGTTAGTTAGCTAGCTGTAGCTGAAGCCTTTCCAGACATAACCGTGTTAGTTAGCTAGCTGTAGCTGAAGCCTTTCCAGACATAACCGTGTTAGTTAGCTAGTTGTAGCTGAAGCCTTTCCAGACATAACCGTGTTAGTTAGTTAGCTTGTTGTAGCTGAAGCCTTTCCAGACATAACCGTGTTAGTTAGCTAGTTGTAGCTGAAGCCTTTTCAGACATAACCGTGTTAGTTAGCTTGTTTTAGCTGAAGCCTTTCCAGACATAACCGTGTTAGTTAGCTAGTTGTAGCTGAAGCCTTTCCAGACATAACCGTGTTAGTTAGCTAGTTGTAGCTGAAGCCTTTCCAGACATAACCGTGTTAGTTAGCTAGTTGTAGCTGAAGCCTTTCCAGACATAACCGTGTTAGTTAGCTTGTTGTAGCTGAAGCCTTTCCAGACATAACCGTGTTAGTTAGCTAGTTGTCGCTGAAGCCTTTCCAGACATAACCGTGTTAGTTAGCTAGCTGTAGCTGAAGCCTTTCCAGACATAACCGTGTTAGTTAGCTAGTTGTAGCTGAAGCCTTTCCAGACATAACCGTGTTAGTTAGCTAGTTGTAGCTGAAGCCTTTCCAGACATAACCGTGTTAGTTAGCTAGTTGTAGCTGAAGCCTTTCCAGACATAACCGTGTTAGTTAGCTAGTTGTAGCTGAAGCCTTTCCAGACATAACCGTGTTAGTTAGCTTGTTGTAGCTAAAGCCTTTCCAGACATAACCGTGTTAGTTAGCTAGCTGTAGCTGAAGCCTTTCCAGACATAACCGTGTTAGTTAGCTAGTTGTAGCTGAAGCATTTCCAGACATAACCGTGTTAGTTAGCTAGTTGTAGCTGAAGCCTTTCCAGACATAACCGTGTTAGTTAGCTAGTTGTAGCTGAAGCCTTTTCAGACATAACCGTGTTAGTTAGCTTGTTTTAGCTGAAGCCTTTCCAGACATAACCGTGTTAGTTAGCTAGTTGTAGCTGAAGCATTTCCAGACATAACCGTGTTAGTTAGCTAGTTGTAGCTGAAGCCTTTCCAGACATAACCGTGTTAGTTAGCTAGTTGTAGCTGAAGCCTTTCCAGACATAACCGTGTTAGTTAGCTTGTTGTAGCTGAAGCCTTTCCAGACATAACCGTGTTAGTTAGCTTGTTTTAGCTGAAGCCTTTCCAGACATAACCGTGTTAGTTAGCTAGTTGTAGCTAAAGCCTTTCCAGACATAACCGTGTTAGTTAGCTAGTTGTAGCTGAAGCCTTTCCAGACATAACCGTGTTAGTTAGCTAGTTGTAGCGGAAGCCTTTCCAGACATAACTGTGTTAGTTAGCTTGTTGTAGCTGAAGCCTTTCCAGACATAACCGTGTTAGTTAGCTAGTTGTAGCTGAAGCCTTTCCAGACATAACCGTGTTAGTTAGCTAGCTGTAGCTGAAGCCATTCCAGACATAACCGTGTTAGTTAGCTAGTTGTAGCTGAAGCCTTTCCAGACATAACCGTGTTAGTTAGCTAGTTGTAGCTGAAGCCTTTCCAGACATAACCGTGTTAGTTAGCTAGTTGTAGCTGAATCCTTTCCAGACATAACCGTGTTAGTTAGCTAGTTGTAGCTGAAGCCTTTCCAGACATAACCGTGTTAGTTAGCTTGTTGTAGCTGAAGCCTTTCCAGACATAACCGTGTTAGTTAGCTAGCTGTAGCTGAAGCCTTTCCAGACATAACCGTGTTAGTTAGCTAGTTGTAGCTGAAGCATTTCCAGACATAACCGTGTTAGTTAGCTAGTTGTAGCTGAATCCTTTCCAGACATAACCGTGTTAGTTAGCTAGTTGTAGCTGAAGCCTTTCCAGACATAACCGTGTTAGTTAGCTTGTTGTAGCTGAAGCCTTTCCAGACATAACCGTGTTAGTTAGCTAGCTGTAGCTGAAGCCTTTCCAGACATAACCGTGTTAGTTAGCTAGTTGTAGCTGAAGCATTTCCAGACATAACCGTGTTAGTTAGCTAGTTGTAGCTGAAGCCTTTCCAGACATAACCGTGTTAGTTAGCTAGTTGTAGCTGAAGCCTTTTCAGACATAACCGTGTTAGTTAGCTTGTTGTAGCTGAAGCCTTTCCAGACATAACCGTGTTAGTTAGTTAGCTAGTTGTAGCTGAAGCCTTTCCAGACATAACCGTGTTAGTTAGCTTGTTGTAGCTGAAGCCTTTCCAGACATAACCGTTAGTTAGTTAGCTTGTTGTAGCTGAAGCCTTTCAGACATAACCTTGTTAGTTAGCTAGTTGTAGCTGAAGCCTTTTCAGACATAACCGTGTTAGTTAGCTTGTTGTAGCTGAAGCCTTTCCAGACATAACCGTGTTAGTTAGCTAGTTGTAGCTGAAGCCTTTTCAGACATAACCGTGTTAGTTAGCTAGCTGTAGCTGAAGCCTTTCCAGACATAACCGTGTTAGTTAGCTAGTTGTAGCTGAAGCCTTTCCAGACATAACCGTGTTAGTTAGCTAGTTGTAGCTGAAGCCTTTCCAGACATAACCGTGTTAGTTAGCTAGTTGTAGCTGAAGCCTTTCCAGACATAACCGTGTTAGTTAGCTAGTTGTAGCTGAAGCCTTTCCAGACATAACCGTGTTAGTTAGCTTGTTGTAGCTGAAGCCTTTCTAGACATAACCGTGTTAGTTAGCTAGCTGTAGCTGAAGCCTTTCCAGACATAACCGTGTTAGTTAGCTAGTTGTAGCTGAAGCATTTCCAGACATAACCGTGTTAGTTAGCTAGCTGTAGCTGAAGCCTTTCCAGACATAACCGTGTTAGTTAGCTAGTTGTAGCTGAAGCCTTTCCAGACATAACCGTCTTAGTTAGCTAGTTGTAGCTGAAGCCTTTCCAGACATAACCGTGTTAGTTAGCTAGTTGTAGCTGAAGCCTTTCCAGACATAACCGTGTTAGTTAGCTAGTTGTAGCTGAAGCCTTTCCAGACATAATCGTGTTAGTTAGCTTGTTGTAGCTGAAGCCTTTCCAGACATAACCGTGTTAGTTAGCTAGCTGTAGCTGAAGCCTTTCCAGACATAACCGTGTTAGTTAGCTTGTTGTAGCTGAAGCCTTTCCAGACATAACCGTGTTAGTTAGCTAGTTGTAGCTGAAGCCTTTCCAGACATAACCGTGTTAGTTAGCTTGTTGTAGCTGAAGCCTTTCCAGACATAACCGTGTTAGTTAGCTAGTTGTAGCTGAAGACTTTCCAGACATAACCGTGTTAGTTAGCTAGTTGTAGCTGAAGCCTTTCCAGACATAACCGTGTTAGTTAGTTAGCTTGTTGTAGCTGAAGCCTTTCCAGACATAACCGTGTTAGTTAGCTTGTTGTAGCTGAAGCCTTTCCAGACATAACCGTGTTAGTTAGCTAGCTGTAGCTGAAGCCTTTCCAGACATAACCGTGTTAGTTAGCTAGTTGTAGCTGAAGCCTTTCCAGACATAAAAGTGTTAGTTAGTTAGCTTGTTTTAGCTGAAGCCTTTCCAGACATAACCGTGTTAGTTAGTTAGCTAGTTGTAGCTGAAGCCTTTCCAGACATAACCGTGTTAGTTAGTTAGCTAGTTGTAGCTGAAGCCTTTCCAGACATAACCGTGTTATTTAGTTAGCTTGTTGTAGCTGAAGCCTTTCCAGACATAACCGTGTTAGTTAGTTAGCTTGTTGTAGCTGAAGCCTTTCCAGACATAACCGTGTTAGTTAGCTTGTTGTAGCTGAAGCCTTTCCAGACATAACCATGTTAGTTAGCTAGCTGTAGCTGAAGCCTTTCCAGACATAACCGTGTTAGTTAGCTAGCTGTAGCTGAAGCCTTTCCAGACATAACCGTGTTAGTTAGCTAGTTGTAGCTGAAGCCTTTCCAGACATAACCGTGTTAGTTAGTTAGCTTGTTGTAGCTGAAGCCTTTCTAGACATAACCGTGTTAGTTAGCTAGTTGTAGCTGAAGCCTTTTCAGACATAACCGTGTTAGTTAGCTTGTTTTAGCTGAAGCCTTTCCAGACATAACCGTGTTAGTTAGCTAGTTGTAGCTGAAGCCTTTCCAGACATAACCGTGTTAGTTAGCTAGTTGTAGCTGAAGCCTTTCCAGACATAACCGTATTAGTTAGCTAGTTGTAGCTGAAGCCTTTCCAGACATAACCGTGTTAGTTAGCTTGTTGTAGCTGAAGCCTTTCCAGACATAACCGTGTTAGTTAGCTAGTTGTAGCTGAAGCCTTTCCAGACATAACCGTGTTAGTTAGCTAGCTGTAGCTGAAGCCTTTCCAGACATAACCGTGTTAGTTAGCTAGTTGTAGCTGAAGCCTTTCCAGACATAACCGTGTTAGTTAGCTAGTTGTAGCTGAAGCCTTTCCAGACATAACCGTGTTAGTTAGCTAGTTGTAGCTGAAGCCTTTCCAGACATAACCGTGTTAGTTAGCTAGTTGTAGCTGAAGCCTTTCCAGACATAACCGTGTTAGTTAGCTTAATGTAGCTGAAGCCTTTCCAGACATAACCGTGTTAGTTAGCTAGCTGTAGCTGAAGCCTTTCCAGACATAACCGTGTTAGTTAGCTAGTTGTAGCTGAAGCATTTCCAGACATAACCGTGTTAGTTAGCTAGTTGTAGCTCAAGCCTTTCCAGACATAACCGTGTTAGTTAGCTAGTTGTAGCTGAAGCCTTTTCAGACATAACCGTGTTAGTTAGCTTGTTTTAGCTGAAGCCTTTCCAGACATAACCGTGTTAGTTAGCTAGTTGTAGCTGAAGCATTTCCAGACATAACCGTGTTAGTTAGCTAGTTGTAGCTGAAGCCTTTCCAGACATAACCGTGTTAGTTAGCTAGTTGTAGCTGAAGCCTTTCCAGACATAACCGTGTTAGTTAGCTTGTTGTAGCTGAAGCCTTTCCAGACATAACCGTGTTAGTTAGCTTGTTGTAGCTGAAGCCTTTCCAGACATAACCGTGTTAGTTAGCTAGTTGTAGCTGAAGCCTTTCCAGACATAACCGTGTTAGTTAGCTAGTTGTAGCTGAAGCCTTTCCAGACATAACCGTGTTAGTTAGCTAGTTGTAGCTGAATCCTTTCCAGACATAACCGTGTTAGTTAGCTAGTTGTAGCTGAAGCCTTTCCAGACATAACCGTGTTAGTTAGCTTGTTGTAGCTGAAGCCTTTCCAGACATAACCGTGTTAGTTAGCTAGCTGTAGCTGAAGCCTTTCCAGACATAACCGTGTTAGTTAGTTAGCTTGTTTTAGCTGAAGCCTTTCCAGACATAACCGTGTTAGTTAGTTAGCTTGTTGTAGCTGAAGCCTTTCAGACATAACCTTGTTAGTTAGCTAGTTGTAGCTGAAGCCTTTTCAGACATAACCGTGTTAGTTAGCTTGTTGTAGCTGAAGCCTTTCCAGACATAACCGTGTTAGTTAGCTAGTTGTAGCTGAAGCCTTTCCAGACATAACCGTGTTAGTTAGCTAGCTGTAGCTGAAGCCTTTCCAGACATAACCGTGTTAGTTAGCTAGTTGTAGCTGAAGCCTTTCCAGACATAACCGTGTTAGTTAGCTAGTTGTAGCTGAAGCCTTTCCAGACATAACCGTGTTAGTTAGCTAGTTGTAGCTGAAGCCTTTCCAGACATAACCGTGTTAGTTAGCTAGTTGTAGCTGAAGCCTTTCCAGACATAACCGTGTTAGTTAGCTTGTTGTAGCTGAAGCCTTTCCAGACATAACCGTGTTAGTTAGCTAGCTGTAGCTGAAGCCTTTCCAGACATAACCGTGTTAGTTAGCTAGTTGTAGCTGAAGCATTTCCAGACATAACCGTGTTAGTTAGCTAGTTGTAGCTGAAGCCTTTCCAGACATAACCGTGTTAGTTAGCTTGTTGTAGCTGAAGCCTTTCCAGACATAACCGTGTTAGTTAGCTAGTTGTAGCTGAAGCCTTTCCAGACATAACCGTGTTAGTTAGCTAGTTGTAGCTGAAGCCTTTCCAGACATAACCGTGTTAGTTAGTTAGCTTGTTGTAGCTGAAGCCTTTCCAGACATAACCGTGTTAGTTAGCTTGTTGTAGCTGAAGCCTTTCCAGACATAATCGTGTTAGTTAGCTAGCTGTAGCTGAAGCCTTTCCAGACATAACCGTGTTAGTTAGCTAGTTGTAGCTGAAGCCTTTCCAGACATAACCGTGTTAGTTAGTTAGCTTGTTTTAGCTGAAGCCTTTCCAGACATAACCGTGTTAGTTAGTTAGCTAGTTGTAGCTGAAGCCCTTCCAGACATAACAGTGTTAGTTAGTTAGCTAGTTGCAGCTGAAGCCTTTCCAGACATAACCGTGTTAGTTAGTTAGCTTGTTGTAGCTGAAGCCTTTCCAGACATAACCGTGTTAGTTAGTTAGCTTGTTGTAGCTGAAGCCTTTCCAGACATAACCGTGTTAGTTAGCTTGTTGTAGCTGAAGCCTTTCCAGACATAACCGTGTTAGTTAGCTAGTTGTAGTTGAAGCCTTTCCAGAGATAACCGTGTTAGTTAGCTAGTTGTAGCTGAAGCCTTTCCAGACATAACCGTGTTAGTTAGTTAGCTTGTTGTAGCTGAAGCCTTTCCAGACATAACCGTGTTAGTTAGCTAGTTGTAGCTGAAGCCTTTCCAGACATAACCGTGTTAGTTAGCTTGTTGTAGCTGAAGCCTTTCCAGACATAACCGTGTTAGTTAGCTAGTTGTAGCTGAAGCCTTTCCAGACATAACCGTGTTAGTTAGCTAGCTGTAGCTGAAGCCATTCCAGACATAACCGTGTTAATTAGCTAGTTGTAGCTGAAGCCTTTCCAGACATAACCGTGTTAGTTAGCTAGTTGTAGCTGAAGCCTTTCCAGACATAACCGTGTTAGTTAGCTAGTTGTAGCTGAAGCCTTTCCAGACATAACCGTGTTAGTTAGCTAGTTGTAGCTGAAGCCTTTCCAGACATAACCGTGTTAGTTAGCTTGTTGTAGCTGAAGCCTTTCCAGACATAACCGTGTTAGTTAGCTAGCTGTAGCTGAAGCCTTTCCAGACATAACCGTGTTAGTTAGCTAGTTGTAGCTGAAGCATTTCCAGACATAACCGTGTTAGTTAGCTAGTTGTAGATGAAGCCTTTCCAGACATAACCGTGTTAGTTAGCTTGTTGTAGCTGAAGCCTTTCCAGACATAACCGTGTTAGTTAGCTAGTTGTAGCTGAAGCCTTTCCAGACATAACCGTGTTAGTTAGCTAGTTGTAGCTGAAGCCTTTCCAGACATAACCGTGATAGTTAGCTTGTTGTAGCTGAAGCCTTTCCAGACATAACCGTGTTAGTTAGCTAGCTGTAGCTGAAGCCTTTCCAGACATAACCGTGTTAGTTAGTTAGCTAGTTGTAGCTGAAGCCTTTCCAGACATAACCGTGTTAGTTAGTTAGCTAGTTGTAGCTGAAGCCTTTCCAGACATAACCGTGTTAGTTAGTTAGCTAGTTGTAGCTGAAGCCTTTCCAGACATAACCGTGTTAGTTAGTTAGCTTGTTGTAGCTGAAGCCTTTCCAGACATAACCGTGTTAGTTAGCTAGCTGTAGCTGAAGCCTTTCCAGACATAACCGTGTTAGTTAGCTTGTTGTAGCTGAAGCCTTTCCAGACATAACCGTGTTAGTTAGTTAGCTTGTTGTAGCTGAAGCCTTTCCAGACATAACCGTTTTAGTTAGCTAGTTGTAGCTGTAGTCTTTCCAGACATAACCGTGTTAGTTAGTTAGCTAGTTGTAGCTGAAGCCTTTCCAGACATAACCGTGTTAGTTAGTTAGCTTGTTTTAGCTGAAGCCTTTCCAGACATAACCGTGTTAGTTAGTTAGCTTGTTGTAGCTGAAGCCTTTCCAGACATAACCGTGTTAGTTAGCTAGTTGTAGCTGAAGCCTTTCCAGACATAACCGTGTTAGTTAGTTAGCTAGTTGTAGCTGAAGCCTTTCCAGACATAACCGTGTTAGTTAGTTAGCTAGTTGTAGCTGAAGCCTTTCCAGACATAACCGTGTTAGTTAGTTAGCTAGTTGTAGCTGAAGCCTTTCCAGACATAACCGTGTTAGTTAGTTAGCTTGTTGTAGCTGAAGCCTTTCCAGACATAACCGTGTTAGTTAGCTAGCTGTAGCTGAAGCCTTTCCAGACATAACCGTGTTAGTTAGCTTGTTGTAGCTGAAGCCTTTCCAGACATAACCGTGTTAGTTAGTTAGCTTGTTGTAGCTGAAGCCTTTCCAGACATAACCGTGTTAGTTAGCTAGTTGTAGCTGAAGCCTTTCCAGACATAACCGTGTTAGTTAGCTTGTTGTAGCTGAAGCCTTTCCAGACATAACCGTGTTAGTTAGCTTGTTTTAGCTGAAGCCTTTCCAGACATAACCGTGTTAGTTAGCTAGTTGTAGCTGAAGCCTTTCCAGACATAACCGTGTTAGTTAGCTAGTTGTAGCTGAAGCCTTTCCAGACATAACCGTGTTAGTTAGCTAGTTGTAGCGGAAGCCTTTCCAGACATAACCGTGTTAGTTAGCTTGTTGTAGCTGAAGCCTTTCCAGACATAACCGTGTTAGTTAGCTAGTTGTAGCTGAAGCCTTTCCAGACATAACCGTGTTAGTTAGCTAGCTGTAGCTGAAGCCATTCCAGACATAACCGTGTTAGTTAGCTAGTTGTAGCTGAAGCCTTTCCAGACATAACCGTGTTAGTTAGCTAGTTGTAGCTGAAGCCTTTCCAGACATAACCGTGTTAGTTAGCTAGTTGTAGCTGAAGCCTTTCCAGACATAACCGTGTTAGTTAGCTAGTTGTAGCTGAAGCCTTTCCAGACATAACCGTGTTAGTTAGCTAGTTGTAGCTGAAGCCTTTCCAGACATAACCGTGTTAGTTAGCTAGTTGTAGCTGAAGCCTTTTCAGACATAACCGTGTTAGTTAGCTTGTTGTAGCTGAAGCCTTTCCAGACATAACCGTGTTAGTTAGTTAGCTAGTTGTAGCTGAAGCCTTTCCAGACATAACCGTGTTAGTTAGCTTGTTGTAGCTGAAGCCTTTCCAGACATAACCGTGTTAGTTAGTTAGCTTGTTTTAGCTGAAGCCTTTCCAGACATAACCGTGTTAGTTAGTTAGCTTGTTGTATCTGAAGCCTTTCAGACATAACCGTGTTAGTTAGCTAGTTGTAGCTGAAGCCTTTTCAGACATAACCGTGTTAGTTAGCTTGTTGTAGCTGAAGCCTTTCCAGACATAACCGTGTTAGTTAGCTAGTTGTAGCTGAAGCCTTTCCAGACATAACCGTGTTAGTTAGCTAGCTGTAGCTGATGCCTTTCCAGACATAACCGTGTTAGTTAGCTAGTTGTAGTTGAAGCCTTTCCAGACATAACCGTGTTAGTTTGCTAGTTGTAGCTGAAGCCTTTCCAGACATAACCGTGTTAGTTAGCTAGTTGTAGCTGAAGCCTTTCCAGACATAACCGTGTTAGTTAGCTAGTTGTAGCTGAAGCCTTTCCAGACATAACTGTGTTAGTTAGCTTGTTGTAGCTGAAGCCTTTCCAGACATAACCGTGTTGGTTAGCTAGCTGTAGCTGAAGCCTTTCCAGACATAACCGTGTTAGTTAGCTAGCTGTAGCTGAAGCATTTCCAGACATAACCGTGTTAGTTAGCTAGTTGTAGCTGAAGCCTTTCCAGACATAACCGTGTTAGTTAGCTTGTTGTAGCTGAAGCCTTTCCAGACATAACCGTGTTAGTTAGCTAGTTGTAGCTGAAGCCTTTCCAGACATAACCGTGTTAGTTAGCTAGTTGTAGCTGAAGCCTTTCCAGACATAACCGTGTTAGTTAGTTAGCTTGTTGTAGCTGAAGCCTTTCCAGACATAACCGTGTTAGTTAGCTTGTTGTAGCTGAAGCCTTTCCAGACATAACCGTGTTAGTTAGCTAGCTGTAGCTGAAGCCTTTCCAGACATAACCGTGTTAGTTAGCTAGCTGTAGCTGAAGCCTTTCCAGACATAACCGTGTTAGTTAGTTAGCTTGTTTTAGCTGAAGCCTTTCCAGACATAACCGTGTTAGTTAGTTAGCTTGTTTTAGCTGAAGCCTTTCCAGACATAACCGTGTTAGTTAGTTAGCTAGTTGTAGCTGAAGCCTTTCCAGACATAACCGTGTTAGTTAGTTAGCTTGTTGTAGCTGAAGCCTTTCCAGACATAACCGTGTTAGTTAGTTAGCTTGTTGTAGCTGAAGCCTTTCCAGACATAACCGTGTTAGTTAGTTAGCTTGTTGTAGCTGAAGCCTTTCCAGACATAACCGTGTTAGTTAGCTTGTTGTAGCTGAAGCCTTTCCAGACATAACCGTGTTAGTTAGCTAGTTGTAGCTGAAGCCTTTCCAGAGATAACCGTGTTAGTTAGCTAGTTGTAGCTGAAGCCTTTCCAGACATAACCGTGTTAGTTAGTTAGCTTGTTGTAGCTGAAGCCTTTCCAGACATAACCGTGTTAGTTAGCTAGTTGTAGCTGAAGCCTTTTCAGACATAACCGTGTTAGTTAGCTTGTTTTAGCTGAAGCCTTTCCAGACATAACCGTGTTAGTTATCTAGTTGTAGCTGAAGCCTTTCCAGACATAACCGTGTTAGTTAGCTAGTTGTAGCTGAAGCCTTTCCAGACATAACCGTGTTAGTTAGCTAGCTGTAGCTGAAGCCATTCCAGACATAACCGTGTTAATTAGCTAGTTGTAGCTGAAGCCTTTCCAGACGTAACCGTGTTAGTTAGCTAGTTGTAGCTGAAGCCTTTCCAGACGTATCCGTGTTAGTTAGCTAGTTGTAGCTGAAGCCTTTCCAGACATAACCGTGTTAGTTAGCTAGTTGTAGCTGAAGCCTTTCCAGACATAACCGTGTTAGTTAGCTTGTTGTAGCTGAAGCCTTTCCAGACATAACCGTGTTAGTTAGTTAGCTAGTTGTAGCTGAAGGCTTTCCAGACATAACCGTGTTAGTTAGTTAGCTTGTTGTAGCTGAAGCCTTTCCAGACATAACCGTGTTAGTTAGCTAGCTGTAGCTGAAGCCTTTCCAGACATAACCGTGTTAGTTAGCTTGTTGTAGCTGAAGCCTTTCCAGACATAACCGTGTTAGTTAGTTAGCTTGTTGTAGCTGAAGCCTTTCCAGACATAACCGTTTTAGTTAGCCAGTTGTAGCTGTAGTCTTTCCAGACATAACCGTGTTAGTTAGTTAGCTAGTTGTAGCTGAAGCCTTTCCAGACATAACCGTGTTAGTTAGTTAGCTTGTTTTAGCTGAAGCCTTTCCAGACATAACCGTGTTAGTTAGTTAGCTTGTTGTAGCTGAAGCCTTTCCAGACATAACCGTGTTAGTTAGCTAGTTGTAGCTGAAGCCTTTCCAGACATAACCGTGTTAGTTAGTTAGCTAGTTGTAGCTGAAGCCTTTCCAGACATAACCGTGTTAGTTAGTTAGCTAGTTGTAGCTGAAGCCTTTCCAGACATAACCGTGTTAGTTAGTTAGCTAGTTGTAGCTGAAGCCTTTCCAGACATAACCGTGTTAGTTAGTTAGCTTGTTGTAGCTGAAGCCTTTCCAGACATAACCGTGTTAGTTAGCTTGTTGTAGCTGAAGCCTTTCCAGACATAACCGTGTTAGTTAGCTAGCTGTAGCTGAAGCCTTTCCAGACATAACCGTGTTAGTTAGCTAGTTGTAGCTGAAGCCTTTCCAGACATAACCGTGTTAGTTAGCTAGTTGTAGCTGAAGCCTTTCCAGACATAACCGTGTTAGTTAGTTAGCTAGTTGTAGCTGAAGCCTTTCCAGACATAACCGTGTTAGTTAGTTAGCTTGTTGTAGCTGAAGCCTTTCCAGACATAACCGTGTTAGTTAGCTTGTTGTAGCTGAAGCCTTTCCAGACATAACCGTGTTAGTTAGCTAGTTGTAGCTGAAGCCTTTCCAGACATAACCGTGTTAGTTAGCTAGTTGTAGCTGAAGCATTTCCAGACATAACCGTGTTAGTTAGCTAGTTGTAGCTGAAGCCTTTCCAGACATAACCGTGTTAGTTATCTAGTTGTAGCTGAAGCCTTTCCAGACATAACCGTGTTAGTTAGCTTGTTGTAGCTGAAGCCTTTCCAGACATAACCGTGTTAGTTAGCTAGTTGTAGCTGAAGCCTTTCCAGACATAACCGTGTTAGTTACCTAGCTGTAGCTGAAGCCATTCCAGACATAACCGTGTTAGTTAGCTAGTTGTAGCTGAAGCCTTTCCAGACATAACCGGGTTAGTTAGCTAGTTGTAGATGAAGCCTTTCCAGACATAACCATGTTAGTTAGCTAGTTGTAGCTGAAGCCTTTCCAGACATAACCGTGTTAGTTAGCTAGTTGTAGCATAAGCCTTTCCAGACATAACCGTGTTAGTTAGCTTGTTGTAGCTGAAGCCTTTCCAGACATAACCGTGTTAGTTAGCTAGCTGTAGCTGAAGCCTTTCCAGACATAACCGTGTTAGTTAGCTAGTTGTAGCTGAAGCATTTCCAGACATAACCGTGTTAGTTAGCTAGTTGTAGCTGAAGCCTTTCCAGACATAACCGTGTTAGTTAGCTAGTTGTAGCTGAAGCCTTTCCAGACATAACGGTGTTAGTTAGTTAGCTAGTTGTAGCTGAAGCCTTTCCAGACATAACCGTGTTAGTTAGTTAGCTAGTTGTAGCTGAAGCCTTTCCAGACATAACCGTGTTAGTTAGTTAGCTTGTTGTAGCTGAAGCCTTTCCAGACATAACCGTGTTAGTTAGCTAGCTATAGCTGAAGCCTTTCCAGACATAACCGTGTTAGTTAGCTTGTTGTAGCTGAAGCCTTTCCAGACATAACCGTGTTAGTTAGTTAGCTTGTTGTAGCTGAAGCCTTTCCAGACATAACCGTGTTAGTTAGCTAGTTGTAGCTGAAGCCTTTCCAGACATAACCGTGTTAGTTAGCTAGTTGTAGCTGAAGCCTTTCCAGACATAACCGTGTTAGTTAGTTAGCTTGTTGTAGCTGAAGCCTTTCCAGACATAACCGTGTTAGTTAGCTAGTTGTAGCTGAAGCCTTTTCAGACATAACCGTGTTAGTTAGCTTGTTTTAGCTGAAGACATAACCGTGTTAGTTAGCTAGTTGTAGCTGAAGCCTTTCCAGACATAACCGTGTTAGTTAGCTAGTTGTAGCTGAAGCCTTTCCAGACATAACCGTGTTAGTTAGCTAGTTGTAGCTGAAGCCTTTCCAGACATAACCGGGTTAGTTAGCTAGTTATAGATGAAGCCTTTCCAGACATAACCGTGTTAGTTAGCTAGTTGTAGCTGAAGCCTTTCCAGACATAACCGTGTTAGTTAGCTAGTTGTAGCTGAAGCCTTTCCAGACATAACCGTGTTAGTTAGCTTGTTGTAGCTGAAGCCTTTCCAGACATAACCGTGTTAGTTAGCTAGCTGTAGCTGAATCCTTTCCAGACATAACCGTGTTAGTTAGCTAGTTGTAGCTGAAGCATTTCCAGACATAACCGTGTAAGTTAGCTAGTTGTAGCTGAAGCCTTTCCAGACATAACCGTGTTAGTTAGCTTGTTGTAGCTGAAGCCTTTCCAGACATAACCGTGTTAGTTAGCTAGTTGTAGCTGAAGCCTTTCCAGACATAACCGTGTTAGTTAGCTAGTTGTAGCTGAAGCCTTTCCAGACATAACCGTGTTAGTTAGCTTGTTGTAGCTGAAGCCTTTCCAGACATAACCGTGTTAGTTAGGTAGCTGTAGCTGAAGCCTTTCCAGACATAACCGTGTTAGTTAGTTAGCTTGTTTTAGCTGAAGCCTTTCCAGACTTAACCGTGTTAGTTAGTTAGCTAGTTGTAGCTGAAGCCTTTCCAGACATAACCGTGTTAGTTAGTTAGCTAGTAGTAGCTGAAGCCTTTCCAGACATAACCGTGTTAGTTAGTTAGCTAGTTGTAGCTGAAGCCTTTCCAGACATAACCGTGTTAGTTAGTTAGCTTGTTGTAGCTGAAGCCTTTCCAGACATAACCATGTTAGTTAGCTAGCTATAGCTGAAGCCTTTCCAGACATAACCGTGTTAGTTAGCTTGTTGTAGCTGAAGCCTTTCCAGACATAACCGTTTTAGTTAGCTAGTTGTAGCTGTAGTCTTTCCAGACATAACCGTGTTAGTTAGTTAGCTAGTTGTAGCTGTAGTCTTTCCAGACATAACCGTGTTAGTTAGTTAGCTAGTTGTAGCTGTAGTCTTTCCAGACATAACCGTGTTAGTTAGTTAGCTAGTTGTAGCTGAAGCCTTTCCAGACATAACCGTGTTAGTTAGCTTGTTGTAGCGGAAGCCTTTCCAGACATAACCGTGTTAGTTAGTTAGCTTGTTTTAGCTGAAGCCTTTCCAGACATAACCGTGTTAGTTAGTTAGCTTGTTGTAGCTGAAGCCTTTCAGACATAACCGTGTTAGTTAGCTAGTTGTAGCTGAAGCCTTTTCAGACATAACCGTGTTAGTTAGCTTGTTGTAGCTGAAGCCTTTCCAGACATAACCGTGTTAGTTAGCTAGTTGTAGCTGAAGCCTTTCCAGACATAACCGTGTTAGTTAGCTAGCTGTAGCTGAAGCCTTTCCAGACATAACCGTGTTAGTTAGCTAGTTGTAGCTGAAGCCTTTCCAGACATAACCGTGTTAGTTAGCTAGTTGTAGCTGAAGCCTTTCCAGACATAACCGTGTTAGTTAGCTAGTTGTAGCTGAAGCCTTTCCAGACATAACCGTGTTAGTTAGCTAGTTGTAGCTGAAGCCTTTCCAGACATAACCTTGTTAGTTAGCTTGTTGTAGCTGAAGCCTTTCCAGACATAACCGTGTTAGTTAGGTAGCTGTAGCTGAAGCCTTTCCAGACATAACCGTGTTAGTTAGTTAGCTTGTTTTAGCTGAAGCCTTTCCAGACTTAACCGTGTTAGTTAGTTAGCTAGTTGTAGCTGAAGCCTTTCCAGACATAACCGTGTTAGTTAGTTAGCTAGTAGTAGCTGAAGCCTTTCCAGACATAACCGTGTTAGTTAGTTAGCTAGTTGTAGCTGAAGCCTTTCCAGACATAACCGTGTTAGTTAGTTAGCTTGTTGTAGCTGAAGCCTTTCCAGACATAACCGTGTTAGTTAGCTAGCTATAGCTGAAGCCTTTCCAGACATAACCGTGTTAGTTAGCTTGTTGTAGCTGAAGCCTTTCCAGACATAACCGTTTTAGTTAGCTAGTTGTAGCTGTAGTCTTTCCAGACATAACCGTGTTAGTTAGTTAGCTAGTTGTAGCTGTAGTCTTTCCAGACATAACCGTGTTAGTTAGTTAGCTAGTTGTAGCTGTAGTCTTTCCAGACATAACCGTGTTAGTAGGTTAGCTAGTTGTAGCTGAAGCCTTTCCAGACATAACCGTGTTAGTTAGCTTGTTGTAGCGGAAGCCTTTCCAGACATAACCGTGTTAGTTAGTTAGCTTGTTTTAGCTGAAGCCTTTCCAGACATAACCGTGTTAGTTAGTTAGCTTGTTGTAGCTGAAGCCTTTCAGACATAACCGTGTTAGTTAGCTAGTTGTAGCTGAAGCCTTTTCAGACATAACCGTGTTAGTTAGCTTGTTGTAGCTGAAGCCTTTCCAGACATAACCGTGTTAGTTAGCTAGTTGTAGCTGAAGACTTTCCAGACATAACCGTGTTAGTTAGCTAGCTGTAGCTGAAGCCTTTCCAGACATAACCGTGTTAGTTAGCTAGTTGTAGCTGAAGCCTTTCCAGACATAACCGTGTTAGTTAGCTAGTTGTAGCTGAAGCCTTTCCAGACATAACCGTGTTAGTTAGCTAGTTGTAGCTGAAGCCTTTCCAGACATAACCGTGTTAGTTAGCTAGTTGTAGCTGAAGCCTTTCCAGACATAACCGTGTTAGTTAGGTTGTTGTAGCTGAAGCCTTTCCAGACATAACCGTGTTAGTTAGCTAGCTGTAGCTGAAGCCTTTCCAGACATAACCGTGTTAGTTAGTTAGCTTGTTTTAGCTGAAGCCTTTCCAGACTTAACCGTGTTAGTTAGTTAGCTAGTTGTAGCTGAAGCCTTTCCAGACATAACCGTGTTAGTTAGTTAGCTAGTAGTAGCTGAAGCCTTTCCAGACATAACCGTGTTAGTTAGTTAGCTAGTTGTAGCTGAAGCCTTTCCAGACATAACCGTGTTAGTTAGTTAGCTTGTTGTAGCTGAAGCCTTTCCAGACATAACCGTGTTAGTTAGCTAGCTATAGCTGAAGCCTTTCCAGACATAACCGTGTTAGTTAGCTTGTTGTAGCTGAAGCCTTTCCAGACATAACCGTTTTAGTTAGCTAGTTGTAGCTGTAGTCTTTCCAGACATAACCGTGTTAGTTAGTTAGCTAGTTGTAGCTGTAGTCTTTCCAGACATAACCGTGTTAGTTAGTTAGCTAGTTGTAGCTGTAGTCTTTCCAGACATAACCGTGTTAGTAGGTTAGCTAGTTGTAGCTGAAGCCTTTCCAGACATAACCGTGTTAGTTAGCTTGTTGTAGCGGAAGCCTTTCCAGACATAACCGTGTTAGTTAGTTAGCTTGTTTTAGCTGAAGCCTTTCCAGACATAACCGTGTTAGTTAGTTAGCTTGTTGTAGCTGAAGCCTTTCAGACATAACCGTGTTAGTTAGCTAGTTGTAGCTGAAGCCTTTTCAGACATAACCGTGTTAGTTAGCTTGTTGTAGCTGAAGCCTTTCCAGACATAACCGTGTTAGTTAGCTAGTTGTAGCTGAAGACTTTCCAGACATAACCGTGTTAGTTAGCTAGCTGTAGCTGAAGCCTTTCCAGACATAACCGTGTTAGTTAGCTAGTTGTAGCTGAAGCCTTTCCAGACATAACCGTGTTAGTTAGCTAGTTGTAGCTGAAGCCTTTCCAGACATAACCGTGTTAGTTAGCTAGTTGTAGCTGAAGCCTTTCCAGACATAACCGTGTTAGTTAGCTAGTTGTAGCTGAAGCCTTTCCAGACATAACCGTGTTAGTTAGCTTGTTGTAGCTGAAGCCTTTCCAGACATAACCGTGTTAGTTAGCTAGCTGTAGCTGAAGCCTTTCCAGACATAACCGTGTTAGTTAGCTAGTTGTAGCTGAAGCATTTCCAGACATAACCGTGTTAGTTAGCTAGTTGTAGCTGAAGCCTTTCCAGACATAACCGTGTTAGTTAGCTTGTTGTAGCTGAAGCCTTTCCAGACATAACCGTGTTAGTTAGCTAGTTGTAGCTGAAGCCTTTCCAGACATAACCGTTTTAGTTAGCTAGTTGTAGCTGAAGCCTTTCCAGACATAACCGTGTTAGTTAGTTAGCTTGTTGTAGCTGAAGCCTTTCCAGACATAACCGTGTTAGTTAGCTTGTTGTAGCTGAAGCCTTTCCAGACATAACCGTGTTAGTTAGCTAGCTGTAGCTGAAGCCTTTCCAGACATAACCGTGTTAGTTAGCTAGTTGTAGCTGAAGCCTTTCCAGACATAACCGTGTTAGTTAGTTAGCTTGTTTTAGCTGAAGCCTTTCCAGACATAACCGTGTTAGTTAGTTAGCTAGTTGTAGCTGAAGCCTTTCCAGACATAACCGTGTTAGTTAGTTAGCTAGTTGTAGCTGAAGCCTTTCCAGACATAACCGTGTTAGTTAGTTAGCTTGTTGTAGCTGAAGCCTTTCCAGACATAACCGTGTTAGTTAGTTAGCTTGTTGTAGCTGAAGCCTTTCCAGACATAACCGTGTTAGTTAGCTTGTTGTAGCTGAAGCCTTTCCAGACATAACCGTGTTAGTTAGATAGCTGTAGCTGAAGCCTTTCCAGACATAACCGTGTAAGTTAAATAGTTGTAGCTGAAGCCTTTCCAGACATAACCGTGTTAGTTAGCTAGTTGTAGCTGAAGCCTTTCCAGACATAACCGTGTTAGTTAGCTTGTTGTAGCTGAAGCCTTTCCAGACATAACCGTGTTAGTTAGCTAGCTGTACCTGAAGCCTTTCCAGACATAACCGTGTTAGTTAGCTAGTTGTAGCTGAAGCCTTTCCAGACATAACCGTGTTAGTTAGTTAGCTTGTTTTAGCTGAAGCCTTTCCAGACATAACCGTGTTAGTTAGTTAGCTAGTTGTAGCTGAAGCCTTTCCAGACATAACCGTGTTAGTTAGTTAGCTAGTTGTAGCTGAAGCCTTTCCAGACATAACCGTGTTAGTTAGTTAGCTTGTTGTAGGTGAAGCCTTTCCAGACATAACCGTGTTAGTTAGCTTGTTGTAGCTGAAGCCTTTCCAGACATAACCGTGTTAGTGAGCTAGCTGTAGCTGAAGCCTTTCCAGACATAACCGTGTAAGTTAAATAGTTGTAGCTGAAGCCTTTCCAGACATAACCGTGTTAGTTAGCTAGTTGTAGCTGAAGCCTTTCCAGACATAACCGTGTTAGTTAGCTTGTTGTAGCTGAAGCCTTTCCCGACATAACCGTGTTAGTTAGCTAGCTGTACCTGAAGCCTTTCCAGACATAACCGTGTTAGTTAGCTAGTTGTAGCTGAAGCCTTTCCAGACATAACCGTGTTAGTTAGTTAGCTTGTTTTAGCTGAAGCCTTTCCAGACATAACCGTGTTAGTTAGTTAGCTAGTTGTAGCTGAAGCCTTTCCAGACATAACCGTGTTAGTTAGTTAGCTAGTTGTAGCTGAAGCCTTTCCAGACATAACCGTGTTAGTTAGTTAGCTTGTTGTAGCTGAAGCCTTTCCAGACATAACCGTGTTAGTTAGCTTGTTGTAGCTGAAGCCTTTCCAGACATAACCGTGTTAGTTAGCTAGCTGTAGCTGAAGCCTTTCCAGACATAACCGTGTTAGTTAGCTAGTTGTAGCTGAAGCCTTTCCAGACAGAACCGTGTTAGTTAGCTAGTTGTAGCTGAAGCCTTTCCAGACATAACCGTGTTAGTTTGCTAGTTGTAGCTGAAGCCTTTTCAGACATAACCGTGTTAGTTAGCTTGTTTTAGCTGAAGCCTTTCCAGACATAACCGTGTTAGTTAGCTAGTTGTAGCTGAAGCCTTTCCAGACATAACCGTGTTAGTTAGCTTGTTGTAGCTGAAGCCTTTCCAGACATAACCGTGTTAGTTAGCTAGTTGTAGCTGAAGCCTTTCCAGACATAACCGTGTTAGTTAGCTAGCTGTAGCTGAAGCCATTCCAGACATAACCATGTTAATTAGCTAGTTGTAGCTGAAGCCTTTCCAGACATAACCGTGTTAGTTAGCTAGTTGTAGCTGAAGCCTTTCCAGACATAACCGTGTTAGTTAGCTAGTTGTAGCTGAAGCATTTCCAGACATAACCGTGTTAGTTAGCTAGTTGTAGCTGAAGCCTTTCCAGACATAACCGTGTTAGTTAGCTTGTTGTAGCTGAAGCCTTTCCAGACATAACCGTGTTAGTTAGCTAGTTGTAGCTGAAGCATTTCCAGACATAACCGTGTTAGTTAGCTAGTTGTAGCTGAAGCATTTCCAGACATAACCGTGTTAGTTAGCTAGTTGTAGCTGAAGCCTTTCCAGACATAACCGTGTTAGTTAGCTTGTTGTAGCTGAAGCCTTTCCAGACATAACCGTGTTAGTTAGCTAGTTGTAGCTGAAGCCTTTCCAGACATAACCGTGTTAGTTAGCTAGTTGTAGCTGAAGCCTTTCCAGACATAACCGTGTTAGTTAGCTAGCTGTAGCTGAAGCCTTTCCAGACATAACCGTGTTAGTTAGTTAGCTTGTTTTAGCTGAAGCCTTTCCAGACATAACCGTGTTAGTTAGTTAGCTAGTTGGAGCTGAAGCCTTTCCAGACATAACCGTGTTAGTTAGTTAGCTAGTTGTAGCTGAAGCCTTTCCAGACATAACCGTGTTAGTTAGTTAGCTAGTTGTAGCTGTAGTCTTTCCAGACATAACGGTGTTAGTTAGTTAGCTAGTTGTAGCTGAAGCCTTTCCAGACATAACCGTGTTAGTTAGTTAGCTTGTTTTAGGTGAAGCCTTTCCAGACATAACCGTGTTAGTTAGTTAGCTTGTTGTAGCTGAAGCCTTTCCAGACATAACCGTGTTAGTTAGCTAGTTGTAGCTGAAGCCTTTCCAGACATAACCGTGTTAGTTAGTTAGCTAGTTGTAGCTGAAGCCTTTCCAGACATAACCGTGTTAGTTAGCTTGTTTTAGCTGAAGCCTTTCCAGACATAACCGTGTTAGTTAGCTTGTTGTAGCTGATGCCTTTCCAGACATAACCGTGTTAGTTAGTTAGTTGTAGCTGTAGTCTTTCCAGACACAGCCATGTTAGTTAGCTAGTTGTAGCTGAAGTCTTTCCAGACATAACCGTGTTAGTTAGTTAGCTAGTTGTAGCTGAAGCCTTTCCAGACATAACCGTGTTAGTTAGTTAGCTAGTTGTAGCTGAAGCCTTTCCAGACATAACCGTGTTAGTTAGTTAGCTTGTTGTAGCTGAAGCCTTTCCAGACATAACCGTGTTAGTTAGTTAGCTTGTTGTAGCTGAAGCCTTTCCAGACATAACCGTGTTAGTTAGCTTGTTGTAGCTGAAGCCTTTCCAGACATAACCGTGTTAGTTAGTTAGCTTGTTTTATCTGAAGCCTTTCCAGACATAACCGTGTTAGTTAGTTAGCTTGTTGTAGCTGAAGCCTTTCAGACATAACCGTGTTAGTTACCTAGTTGTAGCTGAAGCCTTTTCAGACATAACCGTGTTAGTTAGCTTGTTGTAGCTGAAGCCTTTCCAGACATAACCGTGTTAGTTAGCTAGTTGTAGCTGAAGCCTTTCCAGACATAACCGTGTTAGTTAGCTAGCTGTAGCTGAAGCCTTTCCAGACATAACCGTGTTAGTTAGCTTGTTGTAGCTGAAGCCTTTCCAGACATAACCGTGTTAGTTAGCTAGCTGTAGCTGAAGCCTTTCCAGACATAACCGTGTTAGTTAGCTAGTTGTAGCTGAAGCATTTCCAGACATAACCGTGTTAGTTAGCTAGTTGTAGCTGAAGCCTTTCCAGACATAACCGTGTTAGTTAGCTTGTTGTAGCTGAAGCCTTTCCAGACATAACCGTGTTAGTTAGCTAGTTGTAGCTGAAGCCTTTCCAGACATAACCGTGTTAGTTAGCTAGTTGTAGCTGAAGCCTTTCCAGACATAACCGTGTTAGTTAGTTAGCTTGTTGTAGCTGAAGCCTTTCCAGACATAACCGTGTTAGTTAGCTAGCTGTAGCTGAAGCCTTTCCAGACATAACCGTGTTAGTTAGCTAGTTGTAGCTGAAGCCTTTCCAGACATAACCGTGTTAGTTAGTTAGCTTGTTTTAGCTGAAGCCTTTCCAGACATAACCGTGTTAGTTAGTTAGCTAGTTGTAGCTGAAGCCTTTCCAGACATAACCGTGTTAGTTAGTTAGCTAGTTGTAGCTGAAGCCTTTCCAGACATAACCGTGTTTGTTAGTTAGCTTGTTGTAGCTGAAGCCTTTCCAGACATAACCGTGTTAGTTAGTTAGCTTGTTGTAGCTGAAGCCTTTCCAGACATAACCGTGTTAGTTAGCTTGTTGTAGCTGAAGCCTTTCCAGACATAACCGTGTTAGTTAGCTAGCTGTAGCTGAAGCCTTTCCAGACATAACCGTGTTAGTTAGCTAGTTGTAGCTGAAGCCTTTCCAGACATAACCGTGTTAGTTAGCTAGTTGTAGCTGAAGCCTTTCCAGACATAACCGTGTTAGTTAGTTAGCTTGTTGTAGCTGAAGCCTTTCCAGACATAACCGTGTTAGTTAGCTAGTTGTAGCTGAAACCTTTTCAGACATAACCGTGTTAGTTAGCTTGTTTTAGCTGAAGCCTTTCCAGACATAACCGTGTTAGTTAGCTAGTTGTAGCTGAAGCCTTTCCAGACATAACCGTGTTAGTTAGCTAGTTGTAGCTGAAGCATTTCCAGACATAACCGTGTTAGTTAGCTAGTTGTAGCTGAAGCCTTTCCAGACATAACCGTGTTAGTTAGCTTGTTGTAGCTGAAGCCTTTCCAGACATAACCGTGTTAGTTAGCTAGTTGTAGCTGAAGCCTTTCCAGACATAACCGTGTTAGTTAGCTAGCTGTAGCTGAAGCCATTCCAGACATAACCTTGTTAGTTAGCTAGTTGTAGCTGAAGCCTTTCCAGACATAACCGTGTTAGTTAGCTAGTTGTAGCTGAAGCCTTTCCAAACATAACCGTGTTAGTTAGCTAGTTGTAGCTGAAGCCTTTCCAGACATAACCGTGTTAGTTAGCTAGTTGTAGCTGAAGCCTTTCCAGACATAACCGTGTTAGTTAGCTTGTTGTAGCTGAAGCCTTTCCAGACATAACCGTGTTAGTTAGCTAGCTGTAGCTGAAGCCTTTCCAGACATAACCGTTTTAGTTAGCTAGTTGTAGCTGAAGCCTTTCCAGACATAACCGTGTTAGTTAGCTAGTTGTAGCTGAAGCCTTTCCAGACATAACCGTGTTAGCTGGTTAGCTTATTTTAGCTGAAACCTGGTATTTCCAGTGTCAGGCTGGTGATGAGAATAGCATGGCATGCAGCCCAGCTGGGCCGGGAGAGTCCCGAATGACTGTGTCAGGGGCAAGGGGCAGGGAAGGGTTACATGACACCCCCTAAAGGAGGAATGTTCTGGCTAGGCCAATAACCCTATATTATAACACCCCCCCCCCATCTCCCCCAGCCTGGTTTGAACCAAGGTTTATATAGATGTCTCTTAACACACCTGTCCCTCCATACCCACCCACTCCACTGGTCTAATTGACATAGATCATTCTAGATTGAGTTTGATTTTTTACCCAGGGATCTGAGGCCCACGCTATTTCAGCCTGGTACTAAAAGCTGTGTCGTTTTGCCAACTGTCTCCTACGAATTGGCAAGGCAGCACAAACAGATCTGGGATCAGACTACTGAATTGATCTCCTTTCACCATTACTAGCTACTCAATACACAAACTGATGGTGGTGGTGAAGGTGATTGTTATTATGACAATTTGTTCAAATAACTAAAACACAAATTCTGTTTCCTTGTTTGAAACCTTGCTGGATGTTGAGAAAAGGTAGGTTTACTATTCTCTGTATTTGTTGTTGTTCTGTTATGTGGCAGATCATATGATGGGATGTGATTGGTTGTAACACTTTTATTTATTTACTCCGTCTCCGGGTGTCACTGTAACTCTCTCTGGGTGTCACTGTACTTCTCTCTGGGTGTCACTGTAACTCTCTCTGGGTGTCACTGTACTTCTCTCTGGGTGTCACTGTAACTCTCTCTGGGTGTCACTGTACTTCTCTCTGGGTGTCACTGTACCTCTCTCTGGGTGTCACTGTATCTGGGTGTCACTGTACCTCTCTCTGGGTGTCACTGTACCTCTCTCTGGGTGTCACTGTACCTCTCTCTGGGTGTCACTGTACTTCTCTCTGGGTGTCACTGTACCTCTCTCTGGGTGTCACTGTACCTCTCTCTGGGTGTCACTGTATCTGGGTGTCACTGTACCTCTCTCTGGGTGTCACTGTACCTCTCTCTGGGTGTCACTGTACCTCTCTCTGGGTGTCACTGTACCTCTCTCTGGGTGTCGCTGTACCTCTCTCTGGGTGTCACTGTACCTCTCACTGGGTGTCACTGTATCTGGGTGTCACTGTACCTCTCTCTGGGTGTCACTGTACCTCTCACTGGGTGTCACTGTATCTGGGTGTCACTGTACCTCTCTCCGGGTGTCACTGTACCTCTCTCTGGGTGTCACTGTACCTCTCTCTGGGTGTCACTGTACCTCTCTCTGGGTGTCACTGTATCTGGGTGTCACTGTACCTCTCTCTGGGTGTCACTGTACCTCTCTCTGGGTGTCACTGTACCTCTCTCTGGGTGTCGCTGTACCTCTCTCTGGGTGTCACTGTACCTCTCTCTGGGTGTCACTGTATCTGGGTGTCACTGTACCTCTCTCCGGGTGTCACTGTACCTCTCTCTGGGTGTCACTGTACCTCTCTCTGGGTGTCACTGTATCTGGGTGTCACTGTACCTCTCTCTGGGTGTCACTGTATCTGGGTGTCTCTGTACCTCTCTCTGGGTGTCACTGTACCTCTCTCCGGGTGTCTCTGTACCTCTCTCTGGGTGTCACTGTACCTCTCTCCGGGTGTCTCTGTACCTCTCTCCGGGTGTCACTGTATCTGGGTGTCACTGTAACTCTCTTTGGGTGTCACTGTACCTCTCTCTGGGTGTCACTGTAACTCTCTCTGGGTGTCACTGTACCTCTCTCTGGGTGTCACTGTAACTCTCTCTGGGTGTCACTGTAACTCTCTCTGGGTGTCACTGTAACTCTCTTTGGGTGTCACTGTATCTGGGTGTCACTGTAACTCTCTCTGGGTGTCACTGTATCTGGGTGTCACTGTAACTCTCTCTGGGTGTCACTGTACCTCTCTCTGGGTGTCACTGTATCTGGGTGTCACTGTACTTCTCTCTGGGTGTCACTGTATCTGGGTGTCACTGTAACTCTCTCTGGGTGTCACTGTACCTCTCTCTGGGTGTCACTGTACCTCTCTCTGGGTGTCACTGTACCTCTCTCTGGGTGTCACTGTAACTCTCTCTGGGTGTCACTGTAACTCTCTCTGGGTGTCACTGTAACTCTCTCTGGGTGTCACTGTACCTGTATCTCTGGGTGTCACTGTAACTCTCTCTGGGTGTCACTGTACCTCTCTCTGGGTGTCACTGTACCTCTCTCTGGGTGTCACTGTACCTCTCTCTGGGTGTCATCGTACCTCTCTCTGGGTGTCACTGTACCTCTCTCTGGGTGTCACTGTAACTCTCTCTGGGTGTCTCTGTAACTCTCTCTCTCTGGGTGTCACTGTAACTCTCTCTGGGTGTCACTGTAACTCTCTCTCTCTGGGTGTCACTGTAACTCTCTCTCTCTGGGTGTCACTGTACCTCTCTCTCTGTGGGTGTCACTGTACCTCTCTCTGGGTGTCACTGTATCTGGGTGTCACTGTACCTCTCTCTGGGTGTCACTGTATCTGGGTGTCACTGTAACTCTCTCTGGGTGTCACTGTACCTCTCTTTGGGTGTCACTGTACCTCTCTCTGGGTGTCACTGTATCTGGGTGTCACTGTACCTCTCTCTGGGTGTCACTGTATCTGGGTGTCACTGTACCTCTCTCTGGGTGTCACTGTAACTCTCTCTGGGTGTCACTGTACCTCTCTCTGGGTGTCACTGTAACTCTCTCTGGGTGTCACTGTAACTCTCTCTGGGTGTCACTGTAACTCTCTCTGGGTGTCACTGTAACTCTCTTTGGGTGTCACTGTATCTGGGTGTCACTGTAACTCTCTCTGGGTGTCACTGTATCTGGGTGTCACTGTAACTCTCTCTGGGTGTCACTGTACCTCTCTCTGGGTGTCACTGTATCTGGGTGTCACTGTACTTCTCTCTGGGTGTCACTGTATCTGGGTGTCACTGTAACTCTCTCTGGGTGTCACTGTACCTCTCTCTGGGTGTCACTGTACCTCTCTCTGGGTGTCACTGTACCTCTCTCTGGGTGTCACTGTAACTCTCTCTGGGTGTCACTGTAACTCTCTCTGGGTGTCACTGTAACTCTCTCTGGGTGTCACTGTACCTGTATCTCTGGGTGTCACTGTAACTCTCTCTGGGTGTCACTGTACCTCTCTCTGGGTGTCACTGTACCTCTCTCTGGGTGTCACTGTACCTCTCTCTGGGTGTCATCGTACCTCTCTCTGGGTGTCACTGTACCTCTCTCTGGGTGTCACTGTAACTCTCTCTGGGTGTCTCTGTAACTCTCTCTCTCTGGGTGTCACTGTAACTCTCTCTGGGTGTCACTGTAACTCTCTCTCTCTGGGTGTCACTGTAACTCTCTCTCTCTGGGTGTCACTGTACCTCT
>NC_059450.1:156607870-156622870 GCF_905237065.1 Salmo salar | reverse complement strand
TGTTGTTGTTCTCTGCAGGCTTCCTGGCCGGTGGTCAAGTCCTCAGACTGTTCCACGGTCACATGGATGAGTGTCTGGCCATCTCCATGCCTGACGACGGGGACGACAAACGCAGGTGAACAAAACAGCTGTCCTCCTGTTATTCTGTCCTCCTGTTACCATGTCCCTGTCCCCCTGTCCCTCTGTCCTCCTGTTACCATGTCCCCCTGTCCTCCTGTTACCATGTCCCTCTGTCCTCCTGTTACCATGTCCCTCTGTCCTCCTGTTACCCTGTCCTCCTGTTACCATGTCCCCCTGTCCTCCTGTTACCATGTCCCTCTGTCCTCCTGTTACCATGTCCCTCTGTCCTCCTGTTACCATGTCCCTCTGTCCTCCTGTTACCATGTCCCTCTGTCCTCCTGTTACCCTGTCCTCCTGTTACCATGTCCCTCTGTCCTCCTGTTACCATGTCCCCCTGTCCTCCTGTTACCATGTCCCTCTGTCCTCCTGTTATCATGTCCCTCTGTCCTCCTGTTACCATGTCCCTCTGTCCTCCTGTTACCATGTCCCTCTGTCCTCCTGTTACCATGTCCCTCTGTCCTCCTGTTACCATGTCCCCCTGTCCTCCTGTTACCATGTCCCTCTGTCCTCCTGTTACCATGTCCCCCTGTCCTCCTGTTACCATGTCCCTCTGTCCTCCTGTTACCATGTCCCTCTGTCCTCCTGTTACCATGTCCCTCTGTCCTCCTGTTACCATGTCCCTCTGTCCTCCTGTTACCATGTCCCTCTGTCCTCCTGTTACCATGTCCCTCTGTCCTCCTGTTACCATGTCCCTCTGTCCTCCTGTTACCATGTCCCTCTGTCCTCCTGTTACCATGTCCCTCTGTCCTCCTGTTACCATGTCCCTCTGTCCTCCTGTTACCATGTCCCTCTGTCCTCCTGTTACCCTGTCCTCCTGTTATTCTGTCCTCCTGTTACAATGTCCCTCTGTCCTCCTGTTACCCTGTCCTTCAGTCCTCTTGTTACCCTGTCCTCCTGGTACCATGTCCCTCTGTCATCCTGTTACCCTGTCCTCCTGTATTCCTGTCCTGCTGTTGTCCTGTTGTCCTGCAACCCTGTCCTCCTTTTACCCTGTCCCTCTGTCTTCCTGTCCCTCTGTCCTCATGTTACCATTTCCCCCTGTCCTCCTGTTATCATGCTCCCTGTCCTTCTGTTACCCTGTCAAATCTGTTACCATGTCCTTCTGTCCTCATGTTACCCTGTCCTCCTGTTTCAGTCTCCTGTTATCCTGTCCCTCTGTCCTCTTGTTACCATGTCCCTCTGTCCTCCTGTTACCATGTCCCTCTGTCCTCCTGTTATCCTGTCCCTCTGTCCTCTTGTTACCATGTCCCCCTGTCCTCCTGTTACCATGTCCCCCTGTCCTCTTGTGTCCATGTCCCCCTGTCCTCCTGTTACCATGTCCCCCTGTCCTCCTGTTACCATGTCCCCCTGTCCTCCTGTTACCATGTCTCCCTGTCCTCCTGTTACCATGTCCCCCTGTCCTCCTGTTACCATGTCCCCCTGTCCTCCTGTTACCATGTCCCCCTGTCCTCTTGTCCCCCTGTCCTCCTGTTACCATGTCCCCCTGTCCTCTTGTTACCATGTCCCCCTGTCCTCTTGTGACCATGTCCCCCTGTCCTCCTGTTACCATGTCCCCCTGTCCTCTTGTCCCCCTGTCCCCCTGTTACCATGTCCCCCTGTACTCTTGTCCCCCTGTCCCCCTGTCCTCCTGTTACCATGTCCCCCTGTCCTCTTGTTACCATGTCCCCCTGTCCTCCTGTTACCATGTCCCCCTGTCCTCTTGTCCCCCTGTCCCCCTGTCCTCCTGTTACCATGTCCCCCTGTCCTCCTGTTACCATGTCCCCCTGTCCTCTTGTTACCATGTCCCCCTGTCCTCTTGTTACCATGTCCCTCTGTCCTCTTGTTACCATGTCCCCTGTCCTCTTGTTACCATGTCCCCCTGTCCTCCTGTTACCATGTCCCCCTGTCCTCTTGTTACCATGTCCCCCTGTCCTCTTGTTACCATGTCCCTCTGTCCTCCTGTTACCATGTCCCCCTGTCCTCTTGTTACCATGTCCCCCTGTCCTCCTGTTACCATGTCCCCCTGTCCTCTTGTTACCATGTCCCCCTGTCCTCCTGTTACCATGTCCCCCTGTCCTCTTGTTACCATGTCCCCCTGTCCTCCTGTTACCATGTCCCTCGAACATCAACAGATACACACCTGTCATGTGTTCCTGCTGTTATTACTTTTTGTATTTGCCACTCTTCCTCCTTCTCTACCTCCTCTTCCGCCTCCTCCTTCTCTACCTCCTCTTCCTCCTCCTCCTTCTCTACATCCTCTTCCTCCTCCTTCTTCTCTACATCCTCCTCCTCCTCCTCCTCCTCCTCCTTCTCTACCTCCTCTTCCTCCTGCTACTCCTCCTTCTCTACATCCTCTTCCTCCTCCTCTTCCTCCTTCTCTACCTCCTCTTCCTCTTCCTCCTCCTCCTTCTCTACCTCCTCTTCCTCCTCCTCCTTCTCTACCTCCTCTTCCTCCTGCTCCTCCTCCTTCTCTACATCCTCTTCCTCCTCCTCCTTCTCTACATCCTCCTCCTCCTTCTCTACCTCCTCTTCCTCTTCCTCTTCCTCCTCCTCCTTCTCTACCTCCTCTTCCTCCTGCTTTTCCTCCTTCTCTACCTCCTCTTCCTCCTCCTTCTTCTCTACCTCCTCTTCCTCCTCCTTCTTCTCTACCTCCTCCTCCTTCTCTTCTCCTTCCTCCTCCTTCTCTATCTCCTCCTCCTCCTCCCCTTCCTCCCCCCTCCAACCTGCACCTCCCTCCTCCTCCTCCTCTTCCTCCTACTTTTGCTCCTCCTCCTCCTCCTCCTCCTCTCTGTAGCACCGCCCACTATGAAGGAGGAGCTGTGTGTAGCCAGGCCCGTTCATTATGGAGACTGGAGCCTCTGAGAATCAGGTTACTGGCTCTTCTGTCTGTTCCCCATGACATAAAAACACAACTGTGTTGTTTTCATAAAAACTCCAATTCACTACTTAAAGGGATTCTTCTGGATTTTAACAATAAAGCCCTTTATCTACTTCCCCGGAGTCATGCCTCTGCGCGCTGTTTGTTTGAAGGAAGTTGCAAACTAGCGATTAGTCAATTGCTAACTACCATTAGCACAATGACTGGAAGTCAATGGTAACTGCTAGCATGCTAGTCTTTGCGCTAACTCTAGTTAGCATTGGCTTTAGAAAACTACCTCTAACTTCCTTCATTCTGGACTCAGATACATAACAATGGTATCCACGAGCTCATCTGACTCTGAGGAAGTAAATAAATTGCTTCATTGCAAAAATCCCAAAGTATCCCTTTAATTGATTAACCGTCCATGGACGTGTTGTACCTTCCTGTGCGTTTTGAAAGGTACTGTATGCAGTCAAATCAAATGAAATGAAATGTATTTATATAGCCCTTCTTACATCAGCTGATATCACAAAGTGCTGTACAGAAACCCAGCCTAAAACCCTAAACAGCAAGCAATGCAGGTGTAGAAGCACGGTGGCTAGGAAAAACTCCCTAGAAAGGCCAGAACCTAGGAAGAAACCTAGAGAGGAACCAGGCTATGAGGGGTGGCCAGTCCTCTTCTGGCTGTGCCGGGTGGAGATTATAACAGCACATGGCCTAGATGTTCAAATGTTCATAAATGACCAGCATGGTCAAATAATAAAAATCATAGTGGTTGTCGAGGGTGCAACAAGTCAGTAACACAAGAGTAAGTGTCAGTTGGCTTTTTCATAGCCGATCTTTGAGAGTAACTATACTGTATGCAGTGTCAGTGTGCTTCAATTTGATCCAAAATAAAGCATGAATCCATGTAGCAGTACCATGTTGAGGCTAAGTGTGTCCCTTGTCTGCCCCGGTAGCTGGAGCGGCAGCCACATGAAGTGTGGCCAGTCGTTCCGTGTGCGCCACATCACCACGGGCCGCTACCTCTGTCTGGACGAGGAGAAGGGCCTAATGGTCCTCGACCCTGAGAGGGCCAACACCAAACTGTCTGCCTTCAGCTTCCGCGTGTCAAAGGTCAGATACCCTCACTGTTATTCTATTGTCAATGTTCTGGTCGTTGCTCAGTTGTTTTAGTGTTGTTCTAGTGTTTTTTTTTTGTTACTATAAACTCAGAACTCATGGTCATAACTAGGGACTTTCCCTAGACCACGTGACCTGAACAGGAAAAACTCTGGGTCTTCATTGGTCAGGTGACAGATCAGAACTCAGGGACCTAGTCGTAGCCTATGATGCTCTCTCTCATATTTCCTTCTTCTTCTTCTCTTCTTTCTCTCTTCTTCTTCTCTTCTTTCTCTCTCTTCTTCTTCTCTTCTTTCTCTCCTACATTGCCCCCAAACTGGTTCCCTTGAACAGGAGAAGGTGGAACAGGCCCGTAAGCGAGACGTGGAGGGAATGGGTATCCCAGAGATCAAGTATGGAGAGTCCATGTGTTTTGTCCAACACGTGTCCACCAGCCTGTGGCTTACCTACGCATCCCTGGATGCTAAGGCTGCTCGTTTGGGGACCATGAAGAGGAAGGTAGGGGCTGGGTTTAAGGTTTATTTAAAGGTATAGTTTGAGATTTTGTCAGGTAAGTCATAGTAACCCAGAGTCAGGTGAAGTCATTGATAACATTTTTATGTCTCGTCGTGCAGTTTGAAGAAAGTTGAAGGAATATTTCCGGAGCCATTGCTAGCTGGCGTTAGAGCAAAGACTAGAAGTCTATGGGATTAGCTAGTGTTAGCGCAATCAGCTAGTTGATTCCATAGACTTCCAGTCATTGTGCTAGCTCTAGATAGCAATGTCTACAGAAACTACCTTCAACTTCCTTCAAAATGCATGCAGAAACAAAAATGGTATCTATGAATTCATCTGACTCTGGGTAAAAAAAAGTATTTTACCATTATTTAACTAGGCAAGTCAGTTACAAACAATTTCTTATTTCCTAGGTTACTGCTAGCATGCTAGTCTTTGCGCTAACTCTCGTTTGCCTTGTTCAGGGGCAAAACAACATATTTTTACCTTGTCAGCTTGGGGATTTGATCTTGCAACCTTTTGGTTACTAGTCCAACACTCTAACCACTAGGCTACCTGCCGCCCCACATATTTATGAGTTCATCTGACTCTGGGCAAATGGCTTAATTTACAAAATCTTAAACTATCCCTTTAACAGACAGAAACATACCCCTAGTGAAAAAGAAGGCAGAGGCTTAGGTTCATTCAACATGGACATATATAGAAACATAGCCCTAACCCTGGGGCCCATGAAGAGAAAGGTACTGTCCGGTGCAGTTACCATTGAATGCTCCTGCAGACCGCTGTTCTCTGGACCACCAAGGACCACTGTTCTCTGGACCACTAGGGACCACTAGGGACCACTGTGACTGAGTGGCGCAGCGGTCTAAGACACTGCATCTCAGTGCAAGAGGTGTCACTACAGTCCCTGGTTTGGATCCAGGCTGCATCACATCCACCCATGACTGGGAGTCCCATAGGGCGGTGCACAATTGGCCCAGCGTTGTCTGGGTTTGGCCAGAGTAGGCCGTCACTGTAAATACGAATTTGTCCTTAACTAACTTGCCTAGTTAAGATAAAGGTTAAAATAAAAAAATACTTTATTGCATTAATTAGTTGTCTCTGTGATAATAAACCAAGCTTCCAGACTTACTCACCAGCCGATGCTGGGCGTGTGTGTACACTACTTGATGGAAAACTTGTGCACTGTCTTTCAGGGTTAGTTCTAAATGCTGTCCCCCCCCCTTCTCTTGTCCCCAGGCCATTCTGCACCAGGAGGGGCACATGGACGATGCCCTGTCCGTGGCCCGGTCCCAGACAGAGGAGTCTCAGGCTGCTAGAATGATCTTCAACACCACGGGACTCTTCAGGCAGTTTATCAAGTACGACCAGCACACACGCACACGCACACGCGCACACACACACACACACACACACACACACACACACACACACACACACACACACACACACACACACACACACACACACACACACACACACACACACACAGTTCTATGCTCTTGTGTAGTTTTTTGGACGTTTCCACTGGAAGGTATTTTGTAAAGGACGACAAATAGTGTGCAGATATCTCTATTCTTCTCATGATATTTTTGTACCCTGCGGGGATAATTGTTGGACGTACTTTTGATTTTATGTCTGTGTGCTCTGTCCCAGGGGTCTGGACTCCCTGCAGGGGAAGAATAAGTCCCCTGTCCCCGTGTCTCTACCCCTGGACGGGGTCGTCCTCTCCCTGCAGGACCTTATCTTCTACTTCCGTCCCCCTGAAGACGAGCTGGAACACGAGGAGAAACAGACAAAGCTACGCTCCCTTCGAAACCGACAGAACCTCTTCCAAGAGGAGGTCAATATCAATAACCCTTTCAGATTTAAAGTCCATAGAGTGCCTACTTAGATGTTCTTGAGATGTTTGGCTTCAACTCGACTGAAGCGCTGTCCATTCACCTCCTGAAGAGTAGATTCACCATGAACTAACCCTATATGGTCTAACCCTATGACCACGTGGGTATATGATCTAACCATATGACCACGTGGGTATATGAACTAACCCTATGACCGCGTGGGTACAGGATCTAACCCTATGACCGCGTGGGTACAGGATCTAACCCTATGACCACGTGGGTACAGGATCTAACCCTATGACCACGTGGGTACAGGATCTAAACCCTATGACCACGTGGGTATATGATCTAACCCTACGTGTGTTGACCTCTCCATCAGGGTATGATCACCATCGTGCTAGAGTGTATCGACCGTCTGAATGTTTACAACACTGCTGCTCACTTCTCTGAGTTCGCTGGAGAGGAGGCCGCTGAGTCCTGGAAGGAGATTGTCAACTTGCTCTATGAGCTGCTGGGTATGACAAAAATAGTTTTTATTATACAGTCCACAGAAATGTGTCTTGTGCTTTATCCCACTGTTTATCAGTGCATAGCTTGAAGAAATGTATCGTGGAGCAAAACACTATATATACACAAAAGCACAAACATTGAATCACTCATACTAAAAATAAAAACTCAAAAAAAACTGTAAAAAAAAACAATGCATGAAGAGGTGGAGGCATGATGAATATTGTTGATGTTAATGATTCAACATATCTCTCCCTCCCTCCACCTGTTCTCTCCCTCCACCTGTTCTCCCTCCCTCCACCTGTTCTCTCCCTCCACCTGTTCTCCCTCCCTCCACCTGTTCTCTCTCCCTCCACCTGTTCTCTCTCCCTCCACCTGTTCTCTCTCCCTCCACCTCTTCTCTCTCCCTCCACCTGTTCTCCCTCCCTCCACCTGTTCTCTCTCCCTCCACCTGTTCTCTCTCCCTCCACCTGTTCTCCCTCCCTCCACCTGTTCTCCCTCCCTCCACCTGTTCTCCCTCCCTCCACCTCTTCTCCCTCCATCCACCTGTTCTCTCTCCCTCCACCTGTTCTCCCTCCCTCCACCTGTTCTCTCCCTCCACCTGTTCTCCCTCCCTCCACCTGTTCTCTCCCTCCACCTGTTCTCCCTCCCTCCACCTGTTCTCTCTCCCTCCACCTGTTCTCTCTCCCTCCACCTGTTCTCCCTCCCTCCACCTGTTCTCCCTCCATCCACCTGTTCTCTCCCTCCACCTGTTCTCTCTCCCTCCACCTGTTCTCTCTCCCTCCACCTGTTCTCTCTCCCTCCACCTGTTCTCTCTCCCTCCACTTCTTCTCCCTCCCTCCACCTGTTCTCCCTCCCTCCACCTGTTCTCTCTCCCTCCACGTGTTCTCTCTCCCTCCACCTGTTCTCCCTCCCTCCACCTGTTCTCCCTCCCTCCACCTGTTCTCTCCCTCCACCTGTTCTCCCTCCCTCCACCTGTTCTCCCTCCATCCACCTGTTCTCTCCCTCCACCTGTTCTCCCTCCCTCCACCTGTTCTCTCCCTCCACCTGTTCTCTCTCCCTCCACCTGTTCTCCCTCCCTCCACCTGTTCTCTCTCCCTCCACCTGTTCTCTCTCCCTCCACCTGTTCTCCCTCCATCCACCTGTTCTCCCTCCCTCCACCTGTTCTCCCTCCCTCCACCTGTTCTCTCTCCCTCCACCTGTTCTCTCTCCCTCCACCTGTTCTCTCCCTCCACCTGTTCTCTCTCCCTCCACCTGTTCTCTCTCCCTCCACCTGTTCTCCCTCCCTCCACCTGTTCTCCCTCCCTCCACCTGTTCTCTCCCTCCACCTGTTCTCTCTCCCTCCACCTGTTCTCCCTCCCTCCACCTGTTCTCTCCCTCCACCTGTTCTCTCTCCCTCCACCTCTTCTCCCTCCCTCCACCTGTTCTCTCCCTCCACCTGTTCTCCCTCCCTCCACCTGTTCTCTCCCTCCACCTGTTCTCTCTCCCTCCACCTGTTCTCTCTCCCTCCACCTGTTCTCTCCCTCCACCTGTTCTCCCTCCCTCCACCTGTTCTCTCTCCCTCCACCTGTTCTCCCTCCATCCACCTGTTCTCTCCCTCCACCTGTTCTCTCTCCCTCCACCTGTTCTCTCTCCCTCCACCTGTTCTCTCCCTCCACCTGTTCTCTCTCCCTCCACCTGTTCTCCCTCCATCCACCTGTTCTCTCCCTCCACCTGTTCTCTCTCCCTCCACCTGTTCTCCCTCCATCCACCTGTTCTCTCCCTCCACCTGTTCTCTCCCTCCACCTGTTCTCTCCCTCCACCTGTTCTCCCTCCCTCCACCTGTTCTCTCCCTCCACCTGTTCTCCCTCCCTCCACCTGTTCTCTCCCTCCACCTGTTCTCTCTCCCTCCACCTGTTCTCTCTCCCTCCACCTGTTCTCCCTCCCTCCACCTGTTCTCTCCCTCCACCTGTTCTCTCTCCCTCCACCTGTTCTCCCTCCCTCCACCTGTTCTCTCTCCCTCCACCTGTTCTCCCTCCCTCCACCTGTTCTCTCCCTCCACCTGTTCTCTCTCCCTCCACCTGTTCTCTCCCTCCACCTGTTCTCTCTCCCTCCACCTGTTCTCTCTCCCTCCACCTGTTCTCTCTCCCTCCACCTGTTCTCTCCCTCCACCTGTTCTCTGTTCTCCCTCCCTCCACCTGTTCTCCCTCCATCCACCTGTTCTCTCCCTCCACCTGTTCTCTCCCTCCACCTGTTCTCTGTTCTCTCTCCCTCCACCTGTTCTCTCTCCCTCCACCTGTTCTCCCTCCCTCCACCTGTTCTCTCTCCCTCTACCTCTTCTCTCTCCCTCCACCTGTTCTCTCCCTCCACCTGTTCTCTCCCTCCACCTGTTCTCTCTCCCTCCACCTCTTCTCCCTCCCTCCACCTGTTCTCTCCCTCCACTTCTTCTCCCTCCCTCCACCTGTTCTCTCTCCCTCTACCTCTTCTCTCTCCCTCCACCTGTTCTCTCCCTCCACCTGTTCTCTCTCCCTCCACCTCTTCTCCCTCCCTCCACCTGTTCTCTCTCCCTCTACCTCTTCTCCCTCCCTCCACCTGTTCTCTCCCTCCACCTGTTCTCTCTCCCTCCACCTCTTCTCCCTCCCTCCACCTGTTCTCTCCCTCCACTTCTTCTCCCTCCCTCCACCTGTTCTCCCTCCCTCCACCTGTTCTCTCTCCCTCCACCTCTTCTCCCTCCCTCCACCTGTTCTCTCCCTCCACCTCTTCTCCCTCCCTCCACCTGTTCTCCCTCCCTCCACCTGTTCTCCCTCCATCCACCTGTTCTCTCCCTCCACCTCTTCTCCCTCCCTCCACCTGTTCTCTCTCCCTCCACTTCTTCTCCCTCCCTCCACCTGTTCTCCCTCCCAGCCTCTCTGATCAGGGGGAACCGCTCTAACTGCGCGCTGTTCTGTGATAACCTGGACTGGCTGGTCAGCAAACTGGACCGGCTGGAGGCCTCTTCAGGTACCTGGAGTTCTGCTCAATGCCACTCACCATGGCTAGGGGCAGGAGTTTTTCCTGGTTTAGGCTACTGATTAGGAAAAACTCAGGGCACTACCCATTTTCATATCTGACTTGAAGGTTCTTTCAGCACAGGACCGTGTTCATCACCCATTTCTCCCTCTTTCTCTTTTTACCTTTATTTAACTAGGCAAGTCAGTTAAGAACAAATTCTTATTTTCAATGACAGCCTAGGAACAGTGGGTTAACTGCCTTGTTCAGGGGCAGAACGACAGATTTGTACCTTGTCAGCTCGGGGATTCAGACTTGCAACCTTTCGGTTACTGGCCCAATGCTCTAACCACTAGGCTACCCTGCTGCCCCTCCTCCCTCTCCTCCCTCTCTCCAGGTATCTTGGAGGTGTTGCACTGTGTTCTGATTGAGAGTCCAGAGGTTCTGAACATCATTCAGGAGAACCACATCAAATCCATCATCTCTTTGCTGGACAAACATGGCAGAAACCACAAGGTCAGTGATGTCTGCAGATGTTTCGATGTTTGCACATCTGTAGGGTCTGGTTAGGTGTTAGCAGTGTAGTGGTGGAACTTCCATCATATAGCTGCCACTTTAAATATCTGCAAATATCAAACGGTCAAGAGGCCAAGGGGAAGAGGTAGGGAGTGAATCGGGACCAGCTGAGTTACTTCCCAGTTTGGAACCAACACTTCCTTGAACTTTCCTCACATTTCCCTGTCTCTGTCTCTCTCTGTCTCTCTCTGTCTCTGTCTCTGCCTCTGTCTCTCTCTGTCTCTCTCTTTGTCTCTCTCTCTGTCTCTCTCTGTCTCTCTCTCTCTGTCTCTCTCTCTGTCTCTCTCTCTGTCTCTCTCTGTCTCTCTCTGTCTCTCTCTGTGTCTCTCTCTGTCTCTCTCTGTCTCTGCCTCTGTCTCTCTCTGTCTCTGTCTCTTTCCTCTAGGTGTTGGACGTCCTCCGGTCTCTTTGTGTGTGTAACGGTGTCGCTGTAAGGTCCAATCAGAACCTCATCACAGAGAATCTATTTCCAGGTCGCGATCTCCTATTGCAGACCAACATCGTCAACTACGTAACCAGGTAATGTATAATATAATATATAACATATATAGTGTTAACATATCATTCAGAATATATAATATATACTGTTAAGAAATCATTCATACCCTTTGACTTATTTCACATTTTGTTGTGTTACAGCCTGGATTCAAAATTGATTAAATAAAATTTTTGTTCTCACCCATCTACACTCAAATCTAAACTCAAAGTGAAAAAATGTTTTTAGATTTAAAAAAAAAATAAAAAATCTCAGTTTTACTGAAAATGAAATACAGAAATATCAAATTTACATAAGTATTCACACCCCAACAACTTTCTACCTAAAGTAGAAACTTATAATATCTGTAAAATCTAACTAGACTCTTACCCGTATACATGGATGAACAATTCACGGCAGACTGGAACCATTTTACTCTGTTTTCTTTGGCCAGCGTTGTGTCAAGTCACTCTGGTTCACAATGACCGTGGCGTGTGCAGTTAGTAGCCCATCACAACTTTTATGAACTGATCTGTCGATAGCGCCCGCTAAATTCAGGGCATCCATGTTGTTGAGAAAAGTAGGAAAAACTTTTATAGTTTCTATTTGAGATTCTTCAAAGTAGCCACCCTTTGCCTTGATGACAGCTTTGCACACTCGAGGCATTCTCTCAACCAGCTTCACCTGGAATGCTTTTCCAACAGTCTTGAAGGTGTTCCCACATATGCTGAGCACTTGTTAGCTGCTTTTCCTTCACTCTGCGGTCCAACTCATCCCAAACATTCTCAATTGGGTTGAGGTCGGGTGATTGTGGAGGCCAGCTCATCTGATGCAGCACTTCATCCCTCTCCTTCTTGGTCAAATAGCCCTTACACAGCCTGGAGGTGTGTTGGGTCATTGTCCTGTCGAAAAACAAATGATAGTCCCACTAAGCCCAAACCAGATGGGATGGCATATCGCTGCAGAATGCTGTGGTAGCCATGCTGGTTAAGTGTGCCTTGAATTCTAAATAAACCACTGACAGTATCACCAGCAAAGCACCATCACACCTCCCCCTCCATGCTTCACGGTGGGAACCACACGCAGAGATCATCCGTTCACCTACTCTGCTTCTCTCAAAGACACGGCGGTTGGAACCAAAAAATCTCAAATTTGGACTCAGAACAACCTACCTACCTCATGAAGCTGCTTGAGAGAATGTCAAAGAGTGTGCAATGCTGTCATCAAGGCAAAGGGTGGCTACTCTGAAAAATCCAAAATATATTTTGATTTGTTTAACACTTTTTTTTGTTTACTAAATTATTCCATATGTGTTATTTTATAGTTTTGATGTCTTCACTATTATTCTACAATTGTAGAAAATAGTAAAAATAACGAAACTGTATGTATAGTTTCCTGAAACGGGTCACATTTCAGCTCTTCATTTTTAAATCATTTGTATAAATGTCTGAAAAAAACAATTCCACTTTGACATTATTGTGGAGTATTATTTGTAGGCCAGTGTCACAAAATCTCAATGTAATCCATTTTTAATTCAGGCTGTAACACAACAAAATCTGGAAAAAGTCAAGGGGTGTGAATACTTTCTATAGGCACTGTAAAAAAAAAAAAAATATATATATATATATATGTGTGTGTAGATTATATATAGATACTGTATAGATATAGTAATAGATACTGTATAGATATAGTGATAGATACTGTATAGATATAGTGATAGATACTGTATAGATATAGTGATAGATACTGTATAGATATAGTAATAGATACTGTATAGATATAGTGATAGATACTGTGTAGATTATATATAGATACTGTATAGATATAGTGATAGATACTGTATAGATATAGTAATAGATACTGTATAGATATAGTAATAGATACTGTATAGATATAGTGATAGATACTGTATAGATATAGTGATAGATACTGTATAGATATAGTAATAGATACTGTATAGATATAGTGATAGATACTGTATAGATATAGTAATAGATACTGTATAGATATAGTGATAGATACTGTATAGATATAGTGATAGATACTGTATAGATATAGTGATAGATACTGTATAGATATAGTAATAGATACTGTATAGATATAGTGATAGATACTGTGTAGATATTGTGATAGATACTGTGTAGATATTGTGATAGATACTGTGTAGATATAGTGATAGATACTGTGTAGATATTGTGATAGATACTGTGTAGATATAGCGATAGATACTGTATAGATATAGTAATAGATACTGTATAGATATAGTGATAGATACTGTATAGATATAGTAATAGATACTGTATAGATATAGTAATAGATACTGTATAGATATAGTGATAGATACTGTATAGATATAGTAATAGATACTGTATAGATATAGTGATAGATACTGTGTAGATATTGTGATAGATACTGTGTAGATATAGTGATAGATACTGTGTAGATATTGTGATAGATACTGTGTAGATATAGTGATAGATACTGTGTAGATATTGTGATAGATACTGTGTAGATATAGTGATAGATACTGTATAGATATAGTGATAGATACTGTATAGATATAGTAATAGATACTGTATAGATATAGTAATAGATACTGTATAGATATAGTAATAGATACTGTATAGATATAGTAATAGATACTGTATAGATATAGTAATAGATACTGTATAGATATAGATATACAGTGCATTTAGAAAGTATTCAGACCCCTTGACTTTTTCCACATTTTGTTACGTTACAGCCGTATTCTAAAATGGATTAAATAAAAACAAATCCTCATCAATCTTCAAAGAATTCACCATAATGACAAAGTGAATTTTTTTATTGTTTTAAATGTTTATTTTGTATTAAATAAAATAAAAACAAATACCTTATTTATATAAATATTCAGACCCTTTGCTATGAGACTCGAAATTGAGCTCAGGTACATCCTGTTTCCATTGATCATCTTTGAGATGTTTCTACAACTTGATTGGAATCCACCTGTGGTAAATTCAATTGATTGGACATGGAAAGGTACACAGCTGTCTATATAAGGTCCCACTGTTGACAGTGCATGTCACAGCAAATACCAAGCCATGAGGTCGAAGGAATTGTCTGTAGAGCTCTGAGACAGGATTGTGGCGAGGCACAGATCTGGTGAAGGGTACCAACAAATCTACAGCATTGAAGGTCCCCAAGAATGTAGTGGCCTTCATCATTCTGAAATGGAAGACATTTGGAACCAACAAGACTCTTTCTAGAGCTGGCCTCCCGGCCAAACTGAGCAATCGGGGAGAAGGGCCTTGTTCAGGGAGGTGACCAAGAATCTTATGGTCACTCTGACAGAGCTTCAGAGTTCCTCTGTGGAGAGAGGAGAACATTCCAGAAGGACAACCATCTCTGCAGCACTCCACCAATCAGGCCTTTATGGTAGAGTGGCCAGACAGAAGCCACTCCTCAGTAAAAGACATGACAGCCCGCTTGCAGTTTGACCAAAAGGCACCTAAAGGACTCTCAGACCATGAGAAACAAGATTCTCTGGTCTGATGAAACCAAGAATGAACTCTGGAGGAACATCACATCACATCTGGAGAAAACCTGGCACCATCCTTACGGTGAAGCATGGTGGTGGCAGCATCATGCTGTGGTGATGTTTTTCAGAAGCAGGGATTGAGAGACTAATCAGGTTTGAGTGAAAGATGAACGGAGCAAAGTACAGAGAGATCCTTGATGAAAACCTGCTCCAGAGCGCTCAGGACCTCAGACTGGGGTGAAGGTTCACCTTCCAACAGGACAACGACCCTAAGCACACAGCCAAGACAACGCAGGAGTGGCTTAAGGACAAGTCTCTGAATGTCCTTGAGTGGCCCAGCCTGAGCCAGGACTTGAACCCAATCCAACATCTCTGGAGAGACCTGAAAATAGCTGTGCAGCGACGCTCCCCATCCAACCTGACAGAGCTTGAGAGGATCTGCAGATCTTGTAGCGTCATACCCAAGAAGACTCAAGGCTGTAATCACTGCCAATGATGCTTCAACTAAATGCTGATTAAAGGGTCTGAATACTTATGTAAA
>NC_059450.1:156550370-156602870 GCF_905237065.1 Salmo salar | reverse complement strand
GAGAAGATCAGGGAGAAGCTGGCAGAGAATATCCACGCGCTGTGGGCCATCACGCGCATCGAGCAGGGCTGGACTTATGGAATAGTGAGTATATTACCCCTTTAATAACAGACAAGAAATACTGATACAGCAACGCTTGGATAATGGCACTGATCGCCGGCCAGACAGAGAAAAAAAGGGGCCCTTAGGGGCCATTAGTCAAAAGTACTGCGCTGGGATGTAATGACCCTCTCTGTCTGTTTTCTCCCTTCCTACAGTTCAGAGACGACAACAAGAAGCTGCATCCCTGTCTGGTAGACTTCCAGACCCTTCCTGAACCTGAGAGGAATTACAATCTGCAAATGTCTGGGGAAACACTTAAGTAATAATCGAATAATGTAACATAATACAATGTAATGTAATATAATAATATCATATAATAAAATAATACAATATAATGTAATATAATAATATAATATAATAAAATAATACAATATAATGTAATATAATAATATAATATAATAAAATAATACAATATAATGTAATATAATAATATAATATAATAAAATAATACAATATAATGTAATATAATAATATAATATACTAAAATAATACAATATAATGTAATATAATAATATAATATAATAAAATAATACAATATAATGTAATATAATAATATAATAATGTAACATAATACAATGTAATGTAATATAATAATATAATAATGTAATATAATACTATAATGTATTATAATAATGTAATATAATAATATAATAATGTAATATAATACTATAATGTAATATAATAATGTAATATAATACTATAATGTAATATAATAATGTAATATAATAATATAATATAATAATATAATGTAATATAATAATATAATTGAATAATATAATATTATAATATAATAAAATAATACAATGTCATGTAATGTAATATAATAATGTAATATAATCATATAATCATATAATCATATAATAATGTAATATAATAATATAATGTAATATAATAAAATAATACAATGTAATGTAATATAATTATATAAAACAAAATATAATATAATAATAGAATAATTGAATAATATAATAAAATAGTATAATAAAATAATACAATGTAATATAATAATGTTATATAATAATATAATGCAATATAATAATACAATATAATAGTTTCATGCAATATAATAATGTAATATAATAACATAATAATGTAATGTAATATAAGGGAGGAACTATAACCTGCAGATGTCTGGGGAAACACAGTGTCCTTGTCCTTAGTCGTCTACCCCTTCCAGCTACGCCCTGCCATAAATACATGTGCTGAGCCCTTGGCTGGTTTCCTATAGCCAGAGAATGGTAATCGGAAGTGCTTTTTAGTCCAGGAATAATGTAAAGGTAATGTCATGTAAAGGTCCCCAATTGGTCTGTAATGTCTGTAAAGTGTGTATCCTTTGTGTGTGTAAAGGTCTTCAGTTGGTTTCTAATGTGTGTTTAAAATGTCCTGAGTTGGTCTCTGTGTTTAGAGGGGCCAGTTAGCTTGTAATGTGTGTATCTCTGTGCTCTTCCAGGACTCTGCTGGCCCTGGGCTGCCATGTGGGCATGGGGGATGAGAAGGCAGAGGAGAACCTGAAGATCATTAAAATGCCAAAGACGTAAGTCCCATCTTCCCTCCCTCACACTACAGCCAATATACATCTATATCTCACCCTCTCCTCTCCTCCCCTCCCTGAATTCTCTCTCTCTCTCTCTCTCTCTCTCTCTCTCTCTCTCTCTCTCTCTCTCTCCTCCCCTCCCTGAATCTCCTCTCTCTCTCCTCCCCTCCCTGAATCTCCTCTCTCTCCCTCTCTCTCTCTCTCTCTCTCTCTCTCTCTCTCTCTCTCTCTCTCTCCTCCCCTCCCTGAATCTCCTCTCTCTCTCTCTCCTCCCCTCCCTGAATCTCTTCTCTCTCTCTCTCTCTCTCTCTCCTCCCCTCCCTGAATCTCCTCTCTCTCTCTCTCCTCTCTCTCTCTCCTCCCCTCCCTGAATCTCCTCTCTCTCTCTCTCCTCCCCTCCCTGAATCTCTTCTCTCTCTCTCTCTCTCTCTCTCTCCCCTCCCTGAATCTCCTCTCTCTCTCTCTCCTCTCTCTCTCTCCTCCCCTCCCTGAATCTCTTCTCTCTCTCTCTCTCTCTCTCTCTCTCTCTCTCTCTCTCCTCCCCTCCCTGAATCTCCTCTCTCTCTCTCCTCCCCTCCCTGAATCTCCTCTCTCTCTCTCCTCCCCTCCCTGAATCTCCTCTCTCTCTCTCTCCTCCCCTCCCTGAATCTCCTCTCTCTCTCTCTCCTCTCTCTCTCTCCTCCCCTCCCTGCTCTTCCCTCTCTCCTCTCTCAGCTATATAATGAGCAATGGATTTAAGCCCGCCCCCCTGGACCTGAGCCACGTCAAACTGACGCCCAATCAAAACCAGCTGGTGGAGAAGCTGGCAGAGAACGGTCACAATGTGTGGGCACGTGACCGCGTGCGCCAGGGATGGACGTACAGCATTGTGCAGGTAATAAAATCCCCCCATTAGGAAAAACAATGTTAGGTCTGCAGTAGTTTTGGTCAGATCAGGTCTGTGTGTAAGCTTTCCTCCATTACCACAGCATTATCACCCTCTCTCTCCTTCAGTCTATATTGTGTTATTAGCATAAATCCAAATAGTGTGTCCATAGCTGATACTACAAAAAACACTCCCCCTACAGGTGTTGATATAGGTAACACTATACATGTAAACAAATAAATAAATATGATGGTGAATTATATTATTGTTTTCTTCCTGTGCCCAGGATATCATGAACAAGCGTAACCCACGTCTGGTTCCTTATAACCTGCTGGATGAGAGAACCAAGAAGACCAACCGAGACAGCGTCAACAACGCCGTACGCACTCTCATTGGCTACGGATACAACATCGAGCCTCCAGACCAGGAGAGCAGTGAGTCTATAGTGTTGTCTTACTCTAAACGAAGGACAGGAGGAGAATTTACGTCTCCATACTTAAATATCTCACTCCTTCTCTCTCACACTGTCTCTCTCTCTCTCTCTCTCTCTCTCTCTCTCTCTCTCTCTCTCACACTGTCTCTCTCTCTCTCTCTCTCTCTCTCACACTCTCTCTCTCTCTCTCTCTCTCTCTCTCTCTCACTGTCTCTCTCTCTCTCTCTCTCTCTCTCACACTCTCTCTCTCTCTCTCTCTCTCTCTCACACTGTCTCTCTCTCTCTCTCTCTCTCTCACTGTCTCTCTCTCTCTCTCTCTCTCTCTCTCTCTCTCTCTCTCTTCACACACTGTCTCTCTCTCTCTCTCTCTCTCTCTCTCTCTCTCTCTCTCTCTCTCTCTCTCTAGCTGGCCTTGGCCTGGATGACGTGCGTGGGGATAAGGTGCGCATCTTCCGTGCTGAGAAGTCATACGCGGTCACGTCTGGGAAGTGGTACTTTGAATTTGAGGCGGTGACGACCGAAGAGATGAGAGTGGGTTGGGCCCGACCCAACGTCAGGGCTGACAATGAGCTGGGAGCAGACGAGCTGGCCTGGGTCTTCAACGGAAAAACGGTATGTCACAAACACTGCCAGTCTAAAGAACTCAATCACATTGGCTGTCTGGGTTAGACTAGGGTCACACAGGGATTTTTTACCCATGCTACCCAAACAAATGATGAAAGCATACGAGTTCATGTCTCTCTCGCCCCAAACAAATGACGAAAGCATACGAGTTAATGTCTCTCTCACCCCAAACAAATGACGAAAGCATACGAGTTAATGTGTCCCTCGCCCCAAACAAATTATGAAAGCATACGAGTTAATGTGTCTCTCGCCCCAAACAAATGATGAAAGCATACGAGTTAATGTCTCTCGCACCAAACAAATGACGAAAGCATACGAGTTCATGTCTCTCTCGCCCCAAACAAATGATGAAAGCATACGAGTTAATGTGTCTCTCGCCCCAAACAAATGATGAAAGCATACGAGTTCATGTCTCTCTCGCCCCAAACAAATGATGAAAGCATACGAGTTAATGTGTCTCTCGCCCAAACAAATGATGAAAGCATACGAGTTAATGTGTCTCTCGCCCCAAACAAATGATGAAAGCATACGAGTTAATGTGTCTCTCGCCCAAACAAATGATGAAAGCATACGAGTTAATGTGTCTCTCGCCCCAAACAAATGATGAAAGCATACGAGTTAATGTGTCTCTCGCCCCAAACAAATGATGAAAGCATACGAGTTAATGTGTCTCTCGCCCCAAACAAATGATGAAAGCATACGAGTTAATGTGTCTCTCGCCCCAAACAAATGATGAAAGCATACGAGTTAATGTGTCTCTCGCCCCAAACAAATGATGAAAGCATACGAGTTAATGTGTCTCTCGCCCCAAACAAATGATGAAAGCATACGAGTTAATGTGTCTCTCGCCCCAAACAAATGATGAAAGCATACGAGTTAATGTGTCTCTCGCCCCAAACAAATGATGAAAGCATACGAGTTCATGTCTCTCTGTGTAACCTTATTCCTATACTCTTTATGAAGGCACTTACCATTAGTCCAGACATGTTGTTTTTTTTAACAAATGTTTTACCAAACCAATATATTAACACATTTTATTTTACTTTCTCATAGTTTCATATTTATATAACTTTGTTTTTATCTAACTTTGAGTTTGTTTGTCCCTCCAGGCCCAGCGCTGGCACGTGGGTAATGACCCGTTTGGTCGCCAGTGGCAGTCAGGTGATGTGGTGGGGTGTATGATCGACCTGACCGAACAAAACATTATGTTCACCCTGAACGGAGAGATGCTCATCAGCGACTCTGGCTCAGACATGGCTTTCAAGGACATAGAGATAGGAGAAGGTAATAGTGGTGTTGTCATGGTTCAATATACACAATGTAGGGGTCTGGTGAGCTACAGGATGGTTTAATACAGGCTCTATAGGTCTGGGGAGCTAATGGGTGGTTTAATACAGGCTCTATAGGTCTGGGGAGCTAATGGGTGGTTTAATACAGGCTCTATAGGTCTGGGGAGCTAATGGGTGGTTTAATACAGGCTCTATAGGTCTGGGGAGATAATGGATGGTTTAATACAGGCTCTATAGGTCTGGGGAGCTAATGGATGGTTTAATACAAGCTCTATAGGTCTGGGGAGCTACAGGATGGTTTAATACAGGCTCTATAGGTCTGGGGAGCAACAGGGTGGTTTAATACAGGCTCTATAGGTCTGGGGAGCTACAGGGTGGTTTAATACAGGCTCTATAGGTCTGGGGAGCTAATGGGTGGTTTAATACAGGCTCTATAGGTCTGGGGAGCTAATGGGTGGTTTAATACAGGCTCTATAGGTCTGGGGAGCTACAGGGTGGTTTAATACAGGCTCTATAGGTCTGGTGAGCTAATGGGTGGTTTAATACAGGCTCTATAGGTCTGGGGAGCTAATGGGTGGTTTAATACAGGCTCTATAGGTCTGGGGAGCTACTGGGTGGTTTAATACAGGCTCTAGAGGTCTGGGGAGCTAATGGGTGGTTTAATACAGGCTCTATAGGTCTGGGGAGCTAATGGGTGGTTTAATACAGGCTCTATAGGTCTGGGGAGCTACTGGGTGGTTTAATACAGGCTCTAGAGGTCTGGGGAGCTAATGGGTGGTTTAATACAGGCTCTATAGATCTGGGGAGCTACAGGGTGGTTTAATACAGGCTCTAGAGGTCTGGGGAGCTACAGGGTGTGCAGCAGGAACAAACATTGTTCCATTAAAGCAGTAACACAGATGGTTCAACCATTAGTTGATTGGTTAAACCTGGTGCTCCAGTGCTGGGCCGGAATAAAATGCTGAATGCACTATAGATCTCCAGGACCTGCTTCAGAACCTGAAGAGAAGCTCCACTTCCCTATGGGCCCTGGTCAAATGAACTCTCCTGCAGCTCCACTTCCCTATGGGCCCTGGTCAAATGAACTCTCCTGCAGCTCCACTTCCCTATGGGCCCTGGTCAAATGAACTCTCCTGCAGCTCCACTTCCCTATGGGCCCTGGTCAAATGAACTCTCCTGCAGCTCCACTTCCCTATGGGCCCTGGTGTAATGTAGTGCACTGCTGTATGTAGTGAACCTAACTCTCCCCTTCTACCTCTTCAGGCTTCATCCCAGTGTGTACCCTGGGCCTGTCTCAGGTGGGCAGGATCAACCTGGGTCAGAACGTCAGCAGTCTGCGCTACTTCGCCATCTGTGGTCTCCAGGAGGGATTCGAACCATTTGCCATCAACATGAAGAGAGACATTACCATGTGGTTCAGCAAGAGCCTGCCACAGTTCGCCCCTGTGCCAACTAACCACCAACACATTGAGGTACTGAACCCAATAACCACCAACACATTGAGGTACTGACCCAATAACCACCAACACATTGAGGTACTGACCCAATAACCACCAACACATTGAGGTACTGACCCAATAACCACCAACACATTGAGGTACTGAACCCAATAACCACCAACACATTGAGGTACAGACCCAATAACCACCAACACATTGAGGTACTGACCCAATAACCACCAACACATTGAGGTACTGACCCAATAACCACCAACACATTGAGGTACTGAACAATAACCACCAACACATTGAGGTACTGACCCAATAACCACCAACACATTGAGGTACTGACCCAATAACCACCAACACATTGAGGTACTGACCCAATAATCACCAATACATTGAGGTACTGACCCAATAACCACCAACACATTGAGGTACTGACCCAATAACCACTAACACATTGAAGTACTGACCCAATAACCACTAACACATTGAAGTACTGACCCAATAACCACCAACACATTGAGGTACAGACCTACTAACCACCACCAACACATTGAGGTACTGACCCAATAACCACCAACACATTGAGGTACTGACCCAATAACCACTAACACATTGAGGTACTGACCCAATAACCACCAACACATTGAGGTACTGAACCCAATAACCACCAACACATTGAGGTACTGACCCAATAACCACCAACACATTGAGGTACTGACCCAATAATCACCAATACATGGAGGTACTGACCCAATAACCACCAACACATTGAGGTACTGACCCAATAACCACTAACACATTGAAGTACTGACCCAATAACCACCAACACATTGAGGTACTGACCCAATAACCACCAACACATTGAGGTACTGACCCAATAATCACCAATACATGGAGGTACTGACCCAATAACCACCAACACATTGAGGTACTGACCCAATAACCACCAACACATTGAGGTACTGACCCAATAACCACCAACACATTGAGGTACTGACCCAATAACCACCAACACATTGTGGTAGTTGACTTAATGACCAGGATAATAAGATTTGGGGAATCATGTATCTGACAGGGTTCGTTGAGTCTAACTTATTGAAATCAAATCAAACTTTATTTATATAGCACATTTCTTACAAAAAGTGCATTTCAATATGCTTTCGGCTTGATTTAGAGAGGAAATCATCCTTATTTAGTTAGAGAGGCTTTATTTAGAGAGGAAATCATCCTTATTTAGTTAGAGAGGCTTTATTTAGAGAGGAAATCATCCTTATTTAGTTAGAGAGGCTTTATTTAGAGAGGAAATCATCCTTATTTAGTTAGAGAGGCTTTATTTAGAGAGGAAATCATCCTTATTTAGTTGGAGGCTTTATTTAGAGAGGAAATCATCCTTATTTAGTTAGAGAGGCTTTATTTAGAGGGATTCATCCTTATGTAGTTAGAGGCTTTATTTAGAGAGGGAATCATCCTTATTTAGTTAGAGAGGCTTTATTTAGAGAGGAAATCATCCTTATTTAGTTAGAGAGGCTTTATTTAGAGAGGAAATCATCCTTATTTAGTTAGAGGCTTTATTTAGAGGGAATCATCCTTATTTAGTTAGAGAGGCTTTATTTAGAGAGGAAATCATCCTTATTTAGTTAGAGAGGCTTTATTTAGAGAGGAAATCATCCTTATTTAGTTAGAGAGGCTTTATTTAGAGAGGAAATCATCCTTATTTAGTTAGAGAGGCTTTATTTAGAGAGGAAATCATCCTTATTTAGTTGGAGGCTTTATTTAGAGAGGAAATCATCCTTATGTAGTTAGAGAGGCTTTATTTAGAGAGGAAATCATCCTTATTTAGTTAGAGAGGCTTTATTTAGAGAGGAAATCATCCTTATTTAGTTAGAGAGGCTTTATTTAGAGAGAATCATCCTTATTTAGCGATAGAGAGGGAATCATCCTTATTTAGCGATAGAGAGGGAATCATCCTTATGTAGTTAGAGAGGCTTTATTTAGAGAGAATCATCCTTATTTAGCGATAGAGAGGGAATCATCCCGCCACATTGTGTTAATGTACCGGACCTCTAAAATGATATGCGACTGAAGTGCTCTGTTTCAAGTGTTTCTTATATACAGGTGAAGCTACATGTATTCAGTAATCCATTGTAGAAATATGATACTTCCAGAGTATGTTGATTGCGGGTAGGTATGACTTGAGATACGCAACAATAGTAAGTGATACTTGGCATTTGCAGGGAATAAGTTTAGCAGGAGGTTCTAGTGAGGAGACTGGAGATTTCTTTAGTGAGGAGTTATCCAGTATTTCCCTGTCACTGTTGTTCATGGAGCTCTCTTCCTCTTCGCTGTTCTTCTCTCTTCTTTGCTCTTCTTCGCTCTTCTTCTCTCTTCTCCTCCTCTTTGCTCTTCTTCTCTCTTCTCCTCCTCTTTGCTCTTCTTCTCTCTTCTCCTCCTCTTTGCTCTTCTTCGCTCTTCTTCTCTCTTCTCTCTTCTTCGCCCTTCTCTCTTCTTCGCTCTTCTTCGCTCTTCTTCGCTCTTCTCTCTTCTTCGCCCTTCTTCTCTCTTCTTCGCTCTTCTTCTCTCTTCTTCGCTCTTCTCAATTCTTCGCTCTTCTAACTTCATCGATCTTCTTCTCTTCTTCTCTCTTCTTCGCTCTTCTTCGCTCTTCTTCTCTCTTTTTTACTCTTCATCTCTCCCCCTCCAGGTGTCCCGCGTGGACGGGACAGTGGACAGCGCTCCCTGCCTGAAGTTGACCCACAAGACGTTCGGCTCCCAGAATGCCAACACTGACATGCTGTTCCTCCGCCTGAGCATGCCCGTGGAGTTTGACGAGGTCTTCAAGATAACAGCCGGGACCACGCCGCTGACCCGCACGTTGACCATCCACGAGGACGAGGTTCTGGAGGTGGAGCCGGACTCGGAGTTTGAGGTTCTGAAGAAGTCGGCCAGTAAGAAGGAGCAGGAAGAGAAGGAAAAGGAACCGTCTGTCGCCAAGGAGACGCCCGAGATAGAGAAGGACGCGATGTCAGAGAAGGGCAAGAAGAGAGGGTTAGTATTGACCGATGGGGATGTGTAGAGGAGAACAGAGGGTTAGTAGTGACCGATGGGGATGTGTAGAGGAGAACAGAGGGTTAGTAGTGACTATAGGGATGTGTAGAGGAGAACAGAGGGTTAGTAGTGACTATGGGGATGTGTAGAGGAGAACAGAGGGTTAGTAGTGACTATAGGGATGTGTAGAGGAGAACAGAGGGTTAGTAGTGACTGATGGGATGTGTAGAGGAGAACAGAGGGTTAGTAGTGACTATAGGGATGTGTAGAGGAGAACAGAGGGTTAGTAGTGACTATGGGGATGTGTAGAGGAGAACAGAGGGTTAGTAGTGACTATAGGGATGTGTAGAGGAGAACAGAGGGTTAGTAGTGACTATGGGGATGTGATGAGGAGAACAGAGGGTTAGTAGTGACTATAGGGATGTGTAGAGGAGAACAGAGGGTTAGTAGTGACTATAGGGATGTGTTGAGGAGAACAGAGGGTTAGTAGTGACTGATGAGGATGTGTAGAGGAGAACAGAGGGTTAGTAGTGACTATAGGGATGTGTAGAGGAGAACAGAGGGTTAGTAGTGACTATAGGGCGTGATGAGGAGAACAGAGGGTTAGTAGTGACCGATGAGGATGTGTAGAGGAGAACAGAGGGTTAGTAGTGACTATAGGGATGTGTAGAGGAGAACAGAGGGTTAGTAGTGACTATAGGGATGTGTAGAGGAGAACAGAGGGTTAGTAGTGACCGATGGGGATGTGTAGAGGAGAACAGAGGGTTAGTAGTGACTGATGAGGATGTGTAGAGGAGAACAGAGGGTTAGTAGTGACTATAGGGATGTGTAGAGGAGAACAGAGGGTTAGTAGTGACTGATGGGGATGTGTAGAGGAGAACAGAGGGTTAGTAGTGACCGATGGGGATGTGTAGAGGAGAACAGAGGGTTAGTAGTGACTATAGGGATGTGTAGAGGAGAACAGAGGGTTAGTAGTGACTATAGGGATGTGTAGAGGAGAACAGAGGGTTAGTAGTGACTGATGGGGATGTGTAGAGGAGAACAGAGGGTTAGTAGTGACTGATGAGGATGTGTAGAGGAGAACAGAGGGTTAATAGTGACTGATGAGGATGTGTAGAGGAGAACAGAGGGTTAGTAGTGACTATAGGGATGTGATGAGGAGAACAGAGGGTTAGTAGTGACTGATGGGGATGTGATGAGGAGAACAGAGGGTTAGTAGTGACTATAGGGATGTGATGAGGAGAACAGAGGGTTAGTAGTGACTATAGGGATGTGTAGAGGAGAACAGAGGGTTAGTAGTGACTATAGGGATGTGATGAGGAGAACAGAGGGTTAGTAGTGACTATAGGGATGTGTAGAGGAGAACAGAGGGTTAGTAGTGACTATAGGGATGTGTAGAGGAGAACAGAGGGTTAGTAGTGACTATAGGGATGTGTAGAGGAGAACAGAGGGTTAGTAGTGACTGATGAGGATGTGTAGAGGAGAACAGAGGGTTAGTAGTGACTATAGGGATGTGTAGAGGAGAACAGAGGGTTAGTAGTGACTATAGGGATGTGATGAGGAGAACAGAGGGTTAGTAGTGACTATAGGGATGTGTAGAGGAGAACAGAGGGTTAGTAGTGACTGATGGGGATGTGTAGAGGAGAACAGAGGGTTAGTAGTGACTATAGGGATGTGTAGAGGAGAACAGAGGGTTAGTAGTGACTGATGAGGATGTGTAGAGGAGAACAGAGGGTTAGTAGTGACTATAGGGATGTGTAGAGGAGAACAGAGGGTTAGTAGTGACTGATGAGGATGTGTAGAGGAGAACAGAGGGTTAGTAGTGACTATAGGGATGTGTAGAGGAGAACAGAGGGTTAGTAGTGACTATAGGGATGTGTAGAGGAGAACAGAGGGTTAGTAGTGACTATAGGGATGTGATGAGGAGAACAGAGGGTTAGTAGTGACTATAGGGATGTGTTGAGGAGAACAGAGGGTTAGTAGTGACTATAGGGATGTGTAGAGGAGAACAGAGGGTTAGTAGTGACTGATGGGGATGTGTAGAGGAGAACAGAGGGTTAGTAGTGACTATAGGGATGTGATGAGGAGAACAGAGGGTTAGTAGTGACTGATGAGGATGTGTAGAGGAGAACAGAGGGTTAGTAGTGACTATAGGGATGTGTAGAGGAGAACAGAGGGTTAGTAGTGACTATAGGGATGTGATGAGGAGAACAGAGGGTTAGTAGTGACTATAGGGATGTGTAGAGGAGAACAGAGGGTTAGTAGTGACTGATGAGGATGTGTAGAGGAGAACAGAGGGTTAGTAGTGACTATAGGGATGTGTAGAGGAGAACAGAGGGTTAGTAGTGACTGATGGGGATGTGTAGAGGAGAAGAGAGGGTTAGTAGTGACTGATGGGGATGTGTAGAGGAGAACAGAGGGTTAGTAGTGACTATAGGGATGTGTAGAGGAAAACGGAGGGTAGAGATGAGGATCATTAAGGAAAGAGATAGCAGAGACCTAGTGGTATATTTGAGTCAGCTACAGCTAAAAGATCGACAAGTCAAAGACGATGTGTTCTGTTATCTGGTTACACTAAAGGTAAATAAATTCCCCGTTATACAGGTTGTTTGCTAGGGCTAAGAAGGCAGCTACGATCAACCCTCCTCCAACCCCTCCGTTGGTGCCACGGTTACAGCAGGACGTGGTCCCAGATGACAGAGATGACGTGGAGATTATCCAGAACACCACCACGGTGCACACACACACACACACACACACACACACACACACACACACACACACACACACACACACACACACACACACACACACACACACACACATCACACACACACACACACACACACACACACACACACACACACACACACACACACACACACACACACACACACACACACACACACACACACACACACACACTGAGACACAAACACACACTCAGACACACACACACACTCAGACACACGCTCACACACACACACACACACACACACACACACACACACACACACACACACACACACACACACACACACACACACACACACACACACACTCAGACACACACACACTGAGACACAAACACACACTCAGACACACACACACTCAGACACACACACACACTCAGACACACACACACTCAGACACACACACACTCAGACACACACACTCAGACACACACACTCAGACACACACACACACACACACACACACACACACACACACACACACACACACACACACACACACACACACACACTCAGACACACACACTCAGACACACACACACACACGCTCAGACACACACACTCAGACACACACACTCAGACACACACACTCAGACACACACACACACTCAGACACACACACACACTCAGACACACACACACACACACTCAGACACACACACACACACACACACACACACACACATCAGACACACACACTCACACACACACACACACACACACACACACACACACACTCAGACACACACACTCAGACACACACACTCAGACACACACACACACACGCAGACACACACACTCAGACACACACACTCAGACACCCACACACACTGAGACACACACACACACTCAGACACACACACACACACACACTCAGACACACACACACACACACTCAGACATACACACACACACACACACACACACACACACACACACACACACACACACACACACACACACACACACACACACTACAAACTCAAGGCAATCCTGTGAAGGAACATTTTTAATTGGAAGGTTTACTGGAACCCCAAATCCTGACCGTTCCCTAGTTCCGTGGTCTCTTCTTAGTATTCCCAGCATGCACCTTACCTCTGAACGTCCCTCCCCCTCCTCTATCTCTGCAGTACTACTACTCAGTGAGAATCTTTGCTGGCCAGGAGCCCACTGGGGTGTGGATCGGCTGGGTTACCCCCGACTACCACATGTACGACCCCACCTTTGATCTCTCCAAGGTGCGGAACGTGACCTTAACCGTGGGAGACGACAAGGGCAACATCCACGACAGGTGAGTGACATCACACGTCTACCTGGATGGACGTTATATACCCATGTTTCACTGTCTCTGTGTTAAATTTAGGGATTTCTGGAAACACATTGTAGTGATCTCTTTGTCCCTAGAATATGAATTTTTATTTTATTTTAACCTTTATTTAACTAGCCAAGTCAGAACAAATTCTTATTTTACAATGACGGTCTAGGAATAGTGGGTTAACTGCCTTGTTCAGGGGCAGAACGACATATTTTTACATTGTTAGCTCAGGGATTCGATCCAGCAACCTTTCGGTTACTAGGCCAATGCTCTACCTATCGCCCCAATGAAGCATAGTAACTGATATATGGTCTGAGGCAGAGAGGTTATGGATGCTAACAACAGGTTATAACTGGTCTGTGTCTACAGTATGAAGCATAGTAACTGATATATGGTCTGGAGAGGAGAGGTTATAGATGTCAACAACAGGTTATAACTGGTCTGTGTCTACAGTATGAAGCATAGTAACTGATATATGGTCTGGGGCAGAGAGGTTATGGATGCTAACAACAGGTTATAACTGGTCTGTGTCTACAGTATGAAGCATAGTAACTGATATATGGTCTGAGGCAGAGAGGTTATGGATGCTAACAACAGGTTATAACTGGTCTGTGTCTACAGTATGAAGCATAGTAACTGATATATGGTCTGGGGCAGAGAGGTTATGGATGTCAATAACAGGTTATAACTGCTCTGTGTCTACAGTATGAAGCATAGTAACTGCTACATGGTGTGGGGAGGAGAGGTTATAGATGTCAATAACAGGTTATAACTGCTCTGTGTCTACAGTATGAAGCATAGTAACTGATATATGGTCTGGAGAGGAGAGGTTATAGATGTCAATAACAGGTTATAACTGCTCTGTGTCTACAGTATGAAGCATAGTAACTGATATATGGTCTGGAGAGGAGAGGTTATAGATGTCAATAACAGGTTATAACTGCTCTGTGTCTACAGTATGAAGCATAGTAACTGATATATGGTCTGGAGAGGAGAGGTTATAGATGTCAACAACAGGTTATAACTGCTCTGTGTCTACAGTATGAAGCATAGTAACTGATATATGGTCTGGAGAGGAGAGGTTATAGATGTCAATAACAGGTTATAACTGCTCTGTGTCTACAGTATGAAGCATAGTAACTGATATATGGTCTGGAGAGGAGAGGTTATAGATGTCAATAACAGGTTATAACTGCTCTGTGTCTACAGTATGAAGCATAGTAACTGCTACATGGTCTGGAGAGGAGAGGTTATAGATGTCAATAACAGGTTATAACTGCTCTGTGTCTACAGTATGAAGCATAGTAACTGCTACATGGTGTGGGGAGGAGAGGTTATAGATGTCAATAACAGGTTATAACTGCTCTGTGTCTACAGTATGAAGCATAGTAACTGCTACATGGTGTGGGGAGGAGACTTCGGCAACAGCTCCCAGCAGGCCAGGTTCAGCCAGGAGGACACTGTGGTTGGCTGCCTGGTCGACCTGGCAACAGGCCTCATGACATTCACAGCCAATGGGAAGGAGATAAACACCTTCTACCAGGTGTGTGTGTGTGTGTGTGTGTATTTGTGTGGGTGTGTGTAGTATCAGGTGTGTGTGGTGAGACTCCTAGGCACATGTTGGCTATGTCACTGAGGATGACTGGGGGTGGGATGTTGTTGACAGAGGAATTTTGTTTCTTCCAGGTGGAGCCCAACACAAAGCTGTTTCCTGCTGTGTTCGTCCAGCCCTCCAGTCAGAACATGGTACAGCTGGAGCTGGGGAAACTCAAGGTCAGAATTCTCCTCCTCCTTCCTCTTCCTCATCCTCTTTCTCCTCTTTCTCCTCCTCCTCCTCTTCATCATGTTCATCCTCTTCCTCATCCTCCTCCTCCCTTCCCACTCCCTTAAAGTACTCCAAGTACTCCATACTCACAAGTCTGACCTTGTCCCATTCTCTAAACTACACCATTTTCCTTTCTATTCTGCTGTTTTCTCTCCTGGACCCCTCAGTATGAGTTCCTGTTGATAATGACCTGCTGTTTTCTCTCCTGAACCCCTCAGTATGAGTTCCTGTTGATAATGACCTGCTGTTTTCTCTCCTGAACCCCTCAGTATGAGTTCCTGTTGATAATGACCTGCTGTTTTCTCTTCTGGACCCCTCAGTATGAGTTCCTGTTGATAATGACCTGCTGTTTTCTCTCCTGAACCCCTCAGTATGAGTTCCTGTTGATAATGACCTGCTGTTTTCTCTCCTGGACCCCTCAGTATGAGTTCCTGTTGATAATGACCTGCTGTTTTCTCTCCTGAACCCCTCAGTATGAGTTCCTGTTGATAATGACCTGCTGTTTTCTCTCCTGAACCCCTCAGTATGAGTTCCTATTGATAATGACCTGCTGTTTTCTCTCCTGAACCCCTCAGTATGAGTTCCTGTTGATAATGACCTGCTGTTTTCTCTCCTGAACCCCTCAGTATGAGATCCTGTTGATAATGACCTGCTGTTTTCTCTCCTGAACCCCTCAGTATGAGTTCCTGTTGATAATGACCTGCTGTTTTCTCTTCTGGACCCCTCAGTATGAGTTCCTGTTGATAGTTCCTGTTTTCTCTTCTCTTCTTCTTTTGATCTGTCTTATTACTCTCCTCCTACCAGAAAAAAAATCTCTCCCTTTATTGAGATGTCTTTGACCAAGACATCATATCATGTCTTCTTCTTCTTCTCCTCTCAGAACATCATGCCCATCTCAGCAGCCATGTTCCGGAGTGAGCGTAAGAACCCAGTGCCCCAGTGCCCGCCCAGGCTGGACATCCAGATGTTGACCCCTGTCATCTGGTCCCGCATGCCCAACCACTTCCTGAACCCAGAGGTCGGCAGGGTCAGCGAGAGGCTGGGCTGGATGGTGGAGTGTACCGAACCACTCACCATGATGGCCCTGCATATACCTGAGGAGAACAGGTTAGATACAGCAAACACAGTGTTCACGTTAAGCCTAACCCTTTGCCATGATGGCCCTGTATATATACCAGTGGAGAACTGGTTAGAGATAGACTGTACACTACAGGGTTGAACTCAATTCAGTTAGCAATATTTGGATATTGTTATAGACAATAATGGGCCAGTTTCAGTGAATTACTTTTCATATTGTTTTAATCATTTAAAAATTTTTTTTTTTCAAATGCTGTAAACATACAACAGTTGATTGAGATGTTAAGGTATAGCTCAAGTTCAAGTTTTTTTTAATATCCATATGACAGTCATAGACACTGAAATACGTGGATTTGGACTAAATAAACAATTACATTATCAACGGTCATAAACAATTCTAATAAATGCAACAGTTGGACAATGGATGAAGGTACTCCAAACTTTTAGAATGTTTATAATCCATCAGATATTGATTTCGGACATAAAACATTTTACTGCCACAGAAAACACTTTATCGACTGCCTCGATTCGGTCTTATGTAACAGCATCTGAAATTGTGGTTTTTTTTTTACATTGGATAAAAGTACAGACTCAGAGCTTCAAAATGGTATATCATACACTGCAGTTGAGGAACAATGGGAAAGTAATTCTACTTTGAAAGTTGATAAACTTTTAACCCCACTTTTGAGAAAATGACCCTTGAATCTTTTGGGTACCTACTGGAGAGCCTTTCTTTGTCTCTACCCATTCAGCATCGTTCCCACCCTCTTAAGCCTTAGCCCCACCCATCTCTTTAAGGATTCACATGTGAGGCCATGTGCTAAACAGAGGGAGTAAGGTAGTGTAGTAAAAAACATCCAAAGATTTTAAGACTAAAAGTGATGAAAGTAGAAGCCTACAATAAGTTAAAACTTCAGGTAAAAATACACTTTATCTAGTCCTTATCTTTATCTCATCCTATATCCTAATCTGACTTTGGTGCAGGTCCTGTTGTTCTTCACATTACCGTCTCTGGTAAACTCACACTATATCAAATAAAATCTAAGTTTATTTGTCACATGCGCAGGATATACAGAAGGTGTAAACGGTACAGTGAAGTGGTTACTTGCATAGTACCAAAAATAAAAAACAGAAAGTGTCCAGATAAAAATATTTTATAAATATTTTATAATTATTAGATGACGCTTACCAGACACACTTGTCAAAATTGAATGTTTATGTGAAGGATATGCTATAACCACGCCCCAGTCACACCTAGATAAGTGGATGGGTCACTATTGTCTAGACATGTACACATGTTCATGAAATACAGTAGATGGCCATAATCACCCTCAGACACACTTTTTGTTTAGACATGTAGCTAGCTAGCTAGCGAAACAATGAACCGGCATAATCTCAACTCATACTATTACCAATACAAAACATTGTCGTAGCTGTAGTATGAATCTGCAGGAAGCTAAAGCTAACAAACTAGGTTCAATGTTAGTCTACCTAACATTAGGCCATATCTAGCAATGCAAATGGGTTTCTGATTTAAATAATAATAATACTACACAGATTATACATGTAACATTAGCTAGCGAGCCACCAAGCTAACGTTCGCTACCTAGCTAACAGTATGATTTAACTTGCAATGAAAACGATTTTCTGACTAAATTAGAAACGTATAGAAACGTTTTCATTGCAAGTTAGACTCTTACCCGTATATATTGATGAACGCTTCACGGCAGACTGGAACCATGTAACTCTGTTTTGTTTGTAGCTACATCTTGTTTGGCCGGCGTTGTGTCAAGTCACTCCAGGTTCACACTGACCTTGGTCTGAGCAGAAAGTAGCCCATCACTTTTTCCAACTGATCTGTCGATAGCGCCCGCTAAAATTCAGGACATCAATGTTGTTGAGAAAAGTAGGAAAACTTTTGTAGTTCTCGATGGCTAACGTTATATCTTTCAAAAACCGCGTGGTAGAAAGGACTATCAATTTTTAAAGGAACTGTTTGACTTTGTTTTAGCTAGCTAGGTCTTTTTATTTTGTCTAAATTTGCACTAAGAATGGCATAATCAAGTTACTGTTGTATTTATAGACAGTTATTTATTTAGTTTATTTTACCTTTATTTAACTAGGCAAGTCAATTCAGAACAAATTCTTAATTACAATGACGGCCAGGCCAAACCCTGGGCCAATTGTGCGCCGCCCTATGTGATACAGCCTGGAATCGAACCAGGGTCTGTAGTGACGCCTCTAGCACTGAGAGGCAGTGCCTTAGACCGCTGCGCTACTCGTAGCATCCAATCCAAACTCATCTCTCGGCATGTCCAGCCCATCCATTATCTCAGCCAATCACGGCTAGCGGGAAGGTTCCTCGCTTTTTCCGTGGCTAAACCAACTAGGCTAGTATTTACGGATGGAATACACGTTTGTTATTAAGGCACATGAAAGTTCACATGTTCCAGAAGGCAGTTCTGCCAAAAAACACATTTTGATCAAAAATATATGTTTTTTTTTTTAAAATGTTCAAATGGCTCTCCTGTGAAGTAGAGACGTGCGACATATGTCTAGTTTCCTGAAACGAGTGGAACATTTCTAGGATCTTTTATTTCAGCTCATAAAATAGGGAACCAACACTTTACAATGTTGTGTTTATATTTTTGTTCCGTATTCAACAAATAATGCAGGGTTTTTGGTTGGAATTCAAGTATTCAATATATTAGCAAAATTGAAAGAAATTCTTAGAATGCAGTCATATATTATTTTATTGTATTAGGTATTTAGAAAAACATTTTGTGTTAAAATAAATACATTTATACAGTGCCTTTGGAAAGTATTCAGACCCATTGACGTTTTTCACATTTTGCTACGTTACAGCCTTATTCTAAAATTTATTAAATCGTTTTTTTTCTCTCATCAATCTACACAGAATACCCCATAATGACGTCACAATACCCCATAATGACATCACAATACCCCATAATGACAATACCCCATAATGACAAAACCAAAATGGTAAAAAAAATGTTTTGCTAATAAAAAATAAAAAATTCAATATTACATTTACATAACTATTCAGACCCTTTACTCAGTACTTTGTTGAAGCACTTTTGGCAGTGATTACAGCATCAAGTCTTCTCGGGTATGACGCTACAAGACTGGAACACCTGTATTTGGGGAATTTCTCCCATTCTTCTCTGCAGATCCTCTCAAGCTCTGTCAGGTTGTAATAGGGAGGGTTGATGCACAGCTATTTTTAGGTCTCTCCAGAGATGTTTGATCGGGTTCAAGTTCCGGGCTCTGGCTGGGCCACTCAAGGACATTCAGAGACTTGTCCCAAAGCCACTCCTGCGTTGTCTTGGCTGTGTGCTTAAGGTCGTTGTCCTGTTGGAAGGTGAACCTTTGCCCCAGTCTGAGGTCCTGAGCGCTCTGGAACAGGTTTTCATCAAGGATCTCTCTACTTTGCTCCGTTCATCTTTGAATAGTCTCCCAGTCACTGCCACTGAAAAAAACGTATGCTGCCACCACCATGCTTCACCGTAGAGATGGTGCCAGGTTTACTCCAGACGTCACACTTGGCATTCAGGCCAAAGAGTTCAATCTTGTTTTCATCAGACCAGAGAATCTTTGCCTTTTGCCAAACTCCAAGCGGGCTGTCATGTGCCTTTTACTGAGGAGTGGCTTCGGTCTGGCCAGTCTACCATAAAGTCCTGATTGGTGGAGTGATGCAGAGATGGTTGTTCTTCTGGAAGGTTCTCCCATCTCCACAGAGGAACTCTGGAGCTCTGACAGAGTGACAATTGGGTTCTTGGTCACCTCCCTGACCAAGCCTTTCTTCCCCGTTTGCTCACTTTGGCCGGGCGGCCAGCTCTAGGAAGAGTCTTGGTTGTTCCAAACTTCTTCCATTTAAGAATGATGGAGGCCACTGTGTTCTTTTGGACCTTCAATGCTGCAGAAATGTTTTGATACCCTTCCCTAGATCTGTACCTCGACACAATCCTGTCTTGGAGCTCTGTGGACAATTCCTTCGACCTCATGGCTTGATTTTTGCACTGACATGCACTGTCAACTGTGGGACCTTATATAGACAGGTGTGTACCTTTTTAAATCATGTCCAATCAATTCAATTTACCACAGGTGGACTCCAATCAAGTTATAGAAACATCTCAAGAATGATCAATGGAAACAGAATGCACCTGAGCTCAATTTTGAGTCTCATAGAAAAGGGTCTGAATACTTATGTATTTATGTTTAAAAAAATATATATATATTGTAAACATTTCTAAAAATATGTTTTCACTTTGTCATTATGGGGTGTTGTGGGTAGATTGCTGAGATTTTAGAAAATATTTTATCCATTTTAGAATAATGCTGTAATCTAACAAAATGTGGAAAAAGTCAAAGGGTCTGAATGTTTTCAGAAGGATTAGTATTTGCATATATGAATATGTGAAACATTAACATAAAGGGGTGGAGCAGGGCTGCAACCGTCAAGCACTTGATCTGTCCACCTGTCTAGACGGCCTCATTAATTATTGTTGTTGTCACATTCTGTTGTATAATTCAACAAGTGTGTCAATAATAGGATACTATAACTCTGATTAAAAATCAACAGGCCTGGTTCATGATTACACCTATCTAAACATACTTTACAAATGTTTGCGAGATCAGACATAATATCCCTATAATAAGAGGGTTAATTTTCGGAAGTTGCTTTCATTTCATCTAATTTGTAAAAAAAAATGTCAACTGTATTAAATGATTACTTTTTCCATTCCACCCAAAAAAAATGTACACCCATGAAAATAAAGTTATCTTTCTTCTCTTTCTTGTGATGTAAGTGTCGAGACGGTGCATTAAATCCCCGACGAAAACTTTCAAGGGAAAGACAATGTATTCCACAGAACACATCTCAGCCTTTACCCGGGGTGTGTTTGACAGGTCGTTAAAAACAATTATGCGGTCGTAACGTTAATAACGGGGGAAAAAAAAACGAAAGGCACAACCCAAGAGTATGAAAGAGTCGAAGGAGTACAATGAAAAGCAATCAATCCAGCAAGATTTATGTGATTTAAGTGTATTTCGTATCCCTCAAACACAGAAAATAGATGACAGATAAAGACAGATCCTCAGGAGGGCGGGTCACGCGCATTTTGAACTGAACACAATTTAGATGAGAAGACTCAAATAGTCTTATTGATCATTTGGGCCTTCCCTGTGGCTCAGTTGGTAGAGCATGGTGTTTGCAACGCCAGCATGGTGTGTGCAACTCCAGGGTTGTGGGTTCGATTCCCATGGGGGGTGGCCAGTACAAAAAAAAAAAAAAATGCATAAAATGAAATGTATGTATTCACTACTGTAAGTTGCTCTGGATAAGAGCGTCTGCTAAATGATGTAAATGTTAGATGTAGAGTATGGGGCATTTCCTGTACGTTATCTCTCAGTCCTGGCGTTTGGAACAGAGTAGGTGGGTGGTCCTAGACAGACAGGTACTGTATGTGTATTCAGGGTCGGGTAAGTTACTTTTCTAAATGTAATCCATTACAGTTACTAGTTACCTGTCCAAAATTGTAATCGGTAAAGTAACTTTTGGATGTTAAATATTACTTTATGGGTTGGTTATGTAGGCTTTTTCTAACCCATTACTTTCGGATAATAAAACAGATAATAATATAATCAGTCAATATCTTTACATTAAAAACCCAAAGTCTATCAGATTTCCAGTCATAACAATCAATTTAATACCACTCGATCTTCAAGAATATTAATTGGAAATATGGAAATTTAGATTAGCCAAATTGTTTTACCTGAGCAAAACCCAAAAACGATATAATAAATGGAACAGATGTATTTAATGTTCTCCTTAACACGTTACAGTCGACTACTCTCTCTAGTGTCTTCAGGCGAAATCTCCAACACATCATTGGACTTTTACCTCCCTTGCATCTCGTAATCCAATCACTTCAATGCAAGAACGGAAACCCCATTGTCCGTTCCTGTAGATTACAGGACCAAGTAGCCTTTTTCACAACCACTGGTACTCATTTCTCTCTTTCTCTCCTCCCCGGTAAATCTCGAACAAACACTGTTTGTTCCCGACTGAGAAAAAACCCGAAGGCGCTTGTCCTGTATCTTAGACTGTATGTCAGCTGAAAAAACTGGATTTAACCAGTGATAACCTTGTTCTAACCTGCCGTTTTAGGAACAACTCTGCCGGAGTTTTCCCCAGTTGTGGCATGTGGCGTACTCCTGTAGGCAAACAGAAAGTTGTCCACAATATGCTGTACAGACCGTCCTGATGCACTTGGTCCTTCTCTAGAGCCTGTTTTAGATTCTGTACAAGTCGCTCTGCTACGCCTTTTTGAAGCTGCACGATATGGAACCTACTTGACGCATTCAACTGGAAGAATGTCTCCATCTCTTTTTGACACCAGCTGTGGCTCATTGTCTGAAACTACACTCCTCAACTAACCCGTAGGCTGAGAACATTCAGTGTCTCTACCGTGGCTGTAGCTAAAGTGTTACTAATACACTTCCCTTCTGGTCAGCGTGAGTCCGTAACTACCAACAACTGGGTGCTTTTCCTTTTGAGAAAAACCTATATGGTGCCAAGTACCCCCTCTCAGGCCATTTCCAACGATGCACTGGTGCAAAGTTCGGGCGTATGTCTATTAGACTGACACGACTGGCATCTCCTTACCATGTTTTTATTTATTTTTATTTATTTATTTTATTACACCTTTATTTAACCAGGTAGGCTAGTTGAGAACAAGTTCTCATTTACAACTGCGACCTGGCCAAGATAAAGGTAAAGCAGTGTGACAAAAACAACAACACAGGGAGTTACACATGGAATAAACAAACATACAGTCAATAACACATTAGAAAAATCTATGTACAGTGTGTGCAAATGTAGAAGAGTAGGGAGGTAAGGCAATAAATAGGCCATAGAGGCGAAATAATTACAATTTAGCATTAACACTGGAGTGATAGATGTGCAGATGATGATGTGCAAGTAGAGATACTGGGGTGCAAAGGAGCAAGAGGATAAGTAATAATATGGGGATGAGATAGTTGGATGGGCTATTTACAGATGGGCTGTGTACAGATGCAGTGATCTGTGAGCTGCTCTGACAGCTGATGCTTAAAGTTAGAGAGGGAGATATAAGTCTCCAGCTTCAGTGATTTTTGCAATTCGTTCCAGTCATTGGCAGCAGGGAACTGGAAGGAAAGGCGGCCAAAAGAGGAATTGGTTTTGGGGGTGACCAGTGAAATATACCTGCTGGAGCGCGTTCTATGGGTGGGTGTTGCTATGGTGACCAGTGAGCTGAGATAAGGCGGGGCTTTACCTAGCAAAGACTTATAGATGACCTGGAGCCAGTGGGTTTGGCGACGAATATGAAGCGAGGGCCAAGGATCGGAAGGATGGTCAGTTTTACGAGGGTATGTTTGGCAGCATGAGTGAAGGAGGCTTAGTTGCGAAATAGGAAGCCGATTCTAGATTTAATTTTGGATTGGAGATGCTTAATGTGAGTCTGGAAGGAGAGTTTACAGTCTAACCAGACACCTAGGTATTTGTAGTTGTCCACATATTCTAAGTCAGAACCGTCCAGAGTAGTGATGCTGGACGGGCGGGAGGGAGCGGGCAGCGATCGGTTGAAGAGCATGCATTTAGTTTTACTAGCATTTAGGAGCAGTTGGAGGCCACGGAAGGACTGTTGTATGGCATTGAAGCTCGTCTGGAGGTTTGTTTAACACAGTGTCCAAAGAAGGGCCAGATGTATACAGAATGTATACCATGTCCTCTATGTCTGAGTCTAACCTGGGCCCCCAAAAGTGGCTCCTTTGCAAGACCTTCCATGTTGACCCAGTGGGGTTTTCATGTAACTCCTTCAGTAGGTCCCTCTGTAGAGTAGCCGACACCACCACTCTCATAACCCCATAACACACAATCACTTTCTACAGTGAGCTCATCCCTTCTCACCCAATAAGGCTTTAGTTCAGCATCAGTAACATTGGTTAGGCCATCCTGTAAGTGTGAAATGCTTGACTTTTTGCCAAACCCTTGTCCTTGTCCTTGTTTTGCCTGGCTATGTTCTTCGCTAAAATGGGAAGTACATCTAAAGCCGACACTCGATAGTTTTGGATTGCTTGAAGCAAATGCAATAGGCCTCTCTCACGCTACCGTCAGGCACCGTGTGTGTGTGTGAGATGGCATCATCCCGCCCCGTTATGGTGAGGCATCACAAGCCGATATTACTGCCGTGTGTGGGTCATAGTGCACTAACACTGAGGAGGGACACAACTGCGTCTTCGTCGTTTCAAATGCCGGCTGACATTGCTCTGACCCACACCCAAGGTGCTCTCTTTCTGTTAATAAGAGCTCTGTCATAGAGCTCTGATGAGAATAGAGAGATTCTCCCTTGAACTTGACCATAGTAGGTAAGGAAAGACAGATACGCTCTGAGTTCTGCCTTTGCTATGGCTTCAGTCTTGTACTGCACTGGATGTGGCCCCCTGTTCATCTATCCTGGATGTAGCCCCCTGTTCGTCTATCCTGGATGTAGCCCCCTGTTCGTCTATCCTGGATGTAGCCCCTGTTCGTCTATCCTGGATGTGGCCCCCTGTTCGTCTATCCTGGATGTAGCCCCCTGTTCGTCTATCCTGGATATAGCCCCCTGTTCGTCTATCCTGGATATAGCCCCCTGTTCGTCTATCCTGGATGTAGCCCCCTGGTCATCTATCCTGGATATAGCCCCCTGTTCGTCTATCCTGGATGTAGCCCTTGTTCGTCTATCCTGGATATAGCCCCCTGTTCGTCTATCCTGGATGTAGCCCCCTGTTCGTCTAACCTGGATGTAGCCCCCTGTTCGTCTATCCTGGATGTAGCCCCCTGTTCATCTATCCTGGATATAGCCCCCTGTTCATTTATCCTGGATATAGCCCCCTGTTCATCTATCCTGGATATAACCCCCTGTTAATCTATCCTGGATCTAGCCCCTGTTCATCTATCCTGGATGTAGCCCTTGTTCGTCTATCCTGGATTGAGCCCCTGTTCGTCTATCCTGGATGTAGCCCCCTGTTCGTCTATCCTGGATATAGCCCCCTGTTCATCTATCCTGGATATAGCCCCCTGTTCGTCTATCCTGGATGTAGCCCCCTGTTCGTCTATCCTGGATATAGCCCCCTGTTCATCTATCCTGGATATAGCCCCCTGTTCGTCTATCCTGGATGTAGCCCCCTGTTCGTCTATCCTGGATGTAGCCCCCTGTTCATCTATCCTGGATGTAGCCCCCTGTTCGTCTATCCTGGATGTATCCCCCTGTTCGTCTATCCTGGATATAGCCCCCTGTTCCTCTATCCTGGATGTAGCCCCCTGTTCGTCTATCCTGGATGTAGCCCCCTGTTCATCTATCCTGGATGTAGCCCCTGGTCGTCTATCCTGGATGTAGCCCCCTGTTCGTCTATCCTGGATGTAGCCCCCTGTTCGTCTATCCTGGATATAGCCCCCTGTTCGTCTATCCTGGATATAGCCCCCTGTTCGTCTATCCTGGATGTAGCCCCCTGTTCATCTATCCTGGATATAGCCCCCTGTTCGTCTATCCTGGATGTAGCCCTTGTTCGTCTATCCTGGATATAGCCCCCTGTTCGTCTATCCTGGATGTAGCCCCCTGTTCGTCTATCCTGGATGTAGCCCCCTGTTCATCTATCCTGGATATAGCCCCCTGTTCATTTATCCTGGATATAGCCTCCTGTTCATCTATCCTGGATATAGCCTCCTGTTCATCTATCCTGGATGTAGCCCCCTGTTCATCTATCCTGGATGTAGCCCCGTTTGTCTATCCTGGATGTAGCCCCCTGTTCGTCTATCCTGGATATAGCCCCCTGTTCGTCTATCCTGGATGTAGCCCCCTGTTCGTCTATGCTGGATGTAGCCCCTGTTCGTCTATCCTGGATGTAGCCCCCTGTTCGTCTATCCTGGATATAGCCCCCTGTTCATCTATCCTGGATATAGCCCCCTGTTCGTCTATCCTGGATGTAGCCCCCTGTTCGTCTATCCTGGATGTATCCCCCTGTTCGTCTATCCTGGATATAGCCACCTGTTCCTCTATCCTGGATGTAGCCCCCTGTTCGTCTATCCTGGATGTAGCCCCCTGTTCATCTATCCTGGATGTAGCCCCTGGTCGTCTATCCTGGATGTAGCCCCCTGTTCATCTATCCTGGATGTAGCCCCCTGTTCATCTATCCTGGATGTAGCCCCTGTTAGTCTATCCTGGATGTAGCCCCCTGTTCATCTATCCTGGATATAGCCCCCTGTTCGTCTATCCTGGATGTAGCCCCCTGTTCGTCTATCCTGGATATTCTCCCCTGTTCGTCTATCCTGGATATATCCCCCTGTTCGTCTATCCTGGATATAGCCCCTGTTCGTCTATCCTGGATATAGCCCCCTGTTCGTCTATCCTGGATGTAGCCCCCTGTTCATCTATCCTGGATATAGCCCCCTGTTCGTCTATCCTGGATGTAGCCCCTGTTCGTCTATCCTGGATGTAGCCCCCTGTTCGTCTATCCTGGATGTAGCCCCCTGTTCGTCTATCCTGGATGTAGCCCCCTGTTCATCTATCCTGGATATAGCCCCCTGTTCATCTATCCTGGATCTAGCCCCTGTTCGTCTATCCTGGATGTAGCCCTTGTTCGTCTATCCTGGATATAGCCCCCTGTTCATCTATCCTGGATGTAGCCCCCTGTTCATCTATCCTGGATGTAGCCCCCTGTTCGTCTATCCTGGATGTAGCCCCCTGTTCGTCTATCCTGGATATAGCCCCCTGTTCGTCTATCCTGGATGTAGCCCCCTGTTCGTCTATCCTGGATGTAGCCCCTGTTTGTCTATCCTACATATAGCCCCCTGTTCATCTATCCTTGATGTAGCCCCCTTGTTCGTCTATCCTGGATGTAGCCCCCTGTTCGTCTATCCTGGATGTATCCCCCTGTTCGTCTATCCTGGATATAGCCCCCTGTTCGTCTATCCTGGATGTAGCCCCCTGTTCGTCTATCCTGGATGTAGCCCCTGTTAGTCTATCCTGGATATAGCCCCCTGTTCCTCTATCCTGGATGTAGCCCCCTGTTCGTCTATCCTGGATATAGCACCCTGTTCGTCTTTCCTGGATATAGCCCCTGTTCGTCTATCCTGGATATAGCCCCTGTTCGTCTATCCTGGATATAGCCCCTGTTCGTCTATCCTGGATATAGCCCCTGTTCGTCTATCCTGGATATAGTCCCTGTTCGTCTATCCTGGATACAGCCCCTGTTCGTCTATCCTGGATATAGCCCCTGTTCGTCTATCCTGGATGTAGCCCCCGGTTCGTCTATCCTGGATATAGCCCCTGTTCGTCTATCCTGGATATAGCCCCTGTTCGTCTATCCTGGATATAGCCCCTGTTCGTCTATCCTGGATATAGCCCCCTGTTCGTCTATCCTGGATATAGCCCCCTGTTCGTCTATCCTGGATATAGCCCCTGTTCGTCTATCCTGGATATAGCCCCTGTTCGTCTATCCTGGATATAGTCCCTGTTCATCTATCCTGGATATAGCCCCGTTCGTCTATCCTGGATATAGCCCCTGTTAGTCTATCCTGGATATAGCCCCTGTTCGTCTATCCTGGATGTAGCCCCTGTTCGTCTATCCTGGATGTAGCCCCTGTTCGTCTATCCTGGATGTAGCCCCCTGTTCGTCTATCCTGTGACCTAAGTAAGTGACACTAGACTGAAAAGATGCACACTTGTCCCTGTTTACTCTTAACCCACGTTCTTGCAGCCAACTTTAACACTGCTTCTAAGTTCTGTAAGTGGTCCTCTGTCGATTTCCCTGTGATAAGAATGTCATCTAGGTTAACAGGTTAACCCTGTAAGACCTGGTCCATAATACGCTGGAATACAGTTGGAGCGCTTGATACTCTATAAGGCAGTCTATTAATCTGGTATAAACCCTTCAATGTGTTTATAGTCAGGAAATGCATTGCCTCTTGATCTACGTCCACTTGCTGGTCGGCCTGTTGTAAGGTCTAACTTTGAACTGTTTTACCCCAGGCTAAAGTTGATGCTTCTTTAAATGTGCTGTTGTACAGCTTCTCTGAGATAATAGAAATGGGCAGACCTATTATCTACCTCCTCCATCTTTATCTTTTCCCCCCTGTTACATCTCACCATGACCATATAAGGTTTCACATACTCACGATCACTACACACAGTAAAAAAAGTCCTACGTTCTTTTCTGACTGGTGATTTCTGACAACTTCATAAACTTGCTGCTCCCTCATCTGCTCCTCTAGTGCAGCCCCAAACTCACATGTAGCTGCCAGTCCCTTTAGCGATGCAATATACACAGCTAACGTCTCTCCCACCAAATGTTTCCTATTACAAAAAACATACCCCTCGCTCAACACATCAGAGCTGAAATTAGCTCCTGGAAGCTAGCCTCTGCCGGCTTCTTCGGCGCTACCAAATCTTTCAGCAGCGTAAATGTCTTTGAACCAACGGCTGATAGAAACAACGCTCTTCCGCGGTCGTCAGCTATCCCGTTGGCCTCCAAAAAACGGCTAATAATCGCTCCTCATATGTGCTGAAGCTCTCGTTAATCCTCCTGGAAACACAAACCGGTCTCACTACTGAAATGTACCATAGCTCTCATTAGCCCACGCGTCATTTCTTCCCAGCTGACCAGCTAATTTACTACCGTTAGCACTAGCTAACTTTCTAGCTCGTTCACTCGGTTGGTCGTCAGGAGTCTGAGGATTTTGCCTCGGAATTCCGTTATCCTCGTCACCAGTTGTCGCATCCTAAGAATGCTGGGTTCTTTTACTGAAGACTCAGAAGCGTACTGATAATAAACTGAACAGATTTATTTAATGTTTAAATTAAGATTGAATTATTGAATCCGTAACACGTTACAGTCGACTACTCTCTAGTGTCTTCAGGCGAACTCTCCAACACATCACTGAACTTTTATCTACCTTGCATCTTGTAATCCAATCACTTCGATGCAAGAACGGAAACCCCATTGTCATTTGTTAATTCAAATAACTCAACCCCCTGCATACAAATCCCATTGGCTATTTGCAACCGTTTTACTTCTAAACTCATTAACACATTATACATTTCTCAATACACCACACTTATCGGTCCACTGTGTCCGCATTGTGACCAGATTTCCTGGTGCCTCCCTGTCTACAGATTATTTGACAGATTTTCTTTCAAAATAATATGAATTTGCCTCCTGAGTGGCGCAGCTGACTAAGACACTGCATCGCTGTGCTTGAGGCATCACTACAGACCCTGGTTCGATCCCAGGCTGTGTCACAGCCGGCCGTGACCGGGAGACCCATGAGGCGGTGCACAATTTTAGTCCGGGTTAGGGGAGGGTTTGGCCGGTCAGGATTTCCTTGTCCCATCGCGCTCTAGCGACTCCTTGTGGTGGGCCGGGCACCTGCAAGCTGGCTACGGTTAGCCATCTGGACGGTGTTTCCTCCGATACATTGGTGCGGCTGGCTTTCCTGGTTAGGCGAGCAGTGTGTCAAGAAACAGTGCGGCCTGGCAGGGTCGTGTTTCGGAGGACGCACGGCTCTCAACATTTGCCTCTCCCGAGTTCATAGAGGAGTTGCAGCTATCGGACAAGACTGTAACTACCAATTTGGGGAGAAAAAGGGGTAAAAGTACCAAAACAATTTCAATGGTTTTAAAGTTGTGATGATTTAAGTGATTTGACCATCCAGATCTGTTTACACTAGATTGATATGCAGGAACAATGGGTCCCTGACTACCCCCCTGGAGGTGGTCACGAAGATCACATCACAATGTGTCTTTTAATCGTCTTCACCTGTCAAAAAATGTGGTCAACAATCAGAATGTAGAAAAGATTAAAAAAAAGGATGCATGTTAGAACCAGGTATAAACAGGGCCATGGAGGACTGATTGGGCCTCATTGCTTCGAGTTTACATTATCTTTACATGTAGTACTTTACTCCCCAACCCTATGTAAAGGTTTTAAACCCTCCCTGTAGGTGTATAGACATCCTGGAGTTGTCTGAGCGCCTGGATCTACTGAAGTTCCACTTCCACACTCTGATGCTGTACTGTGCTGTCTGCGCTCTGGGCAACAACCGTGTAGCACACGCCCTCTGTTCACACGTTGACGAATCACAGCTCTTCTACGCCATGGAGAACACCTACCTGCCCGGCCCCCTTCGCAGCGGGTACAGATCTGATTGGTTGATTGTTTTATCTCAGTGTCTTCTTACACATTAGGTGCCCAGCCCAAGTGGGCTTACACAAGACACTATTCAAAAAATACTTGTGTACAAAATTAATTTACAATGTAATAATTGTTATTGTCAACCTCTCTGTCTCCAGGTAATATGACCTTTTTACCTTTAACCTCTACCTGTCCAGGTTCTACGACCTACTGATCTCCATCCACCTGGAGTCAGCCAAGCGGGCACGGCTGGGCACCAACCGTGAGTTCATTGTGCCCATGTCCGCCGAGACGCTGAGCATCACCCTGTACCCTGATGCTGAGAAGGCTTCTGACCTTCCGGGTGTGGGGTTAACTACCTGTCTTAGACCCAAGCTGCACTTCTCAACCATTAACTTTGTTGGGACGGATCCCGACCTGTACACTCTCAGTCCCATCTTCCCTCTTCAGGTAATTCACTTAAATTCAAATCAAATCACTGTATTGTTCCTATCTGTAACGATCGTCTGACAGAGGGGACCAAGACGCAGCGTGGAGAGTGTTCATATTGAAGTTTTAATAATACGAAACACTTGAACTTAAGAAACAAACAAAAGCCAACAGTTCTGTCAGGTGCAAACCACACAACAGAAATAACTACCCACAAAAACCCAAAGGAAAACAGGCTGTCAAAGTTTGACTCCCAATCAGCGACAACGATGTACAGCTGTCCCTGATTGAGAGCCATACCAGGCCAAAACAAAGAAATACAAAAACATAGAAAAAAGGACATAGAATGCCCACCCTAGTCACACCCTGGCCTAACCAAAATACAGAACAAAAACCTCTATGGCCAGTGAGTCAGCTTCTTGTGTGGCTTTGTTACATGCAACAAGACACATGATGAACAAATGAAGGTAAATGAAGGTAAAGGGCTCTTTTGCCTGAATCTGGTGTATGTACAGACATTTGTTTAAACCCCTGTGGGTCTAAGCCAGTGGTAAACCCCTGTGGTAAACCCCTGTGGTAAACCCCTGTGGTAAACCCCTGTGGGTCTAAGCCAGTGGTAAACCCCTGTGGTAAACCCCTGTGGTAAACCCCTGTGGTAAACCCCTGTGGGTCTAAGCCAGTGGTAAACACTAATATTCCTGAGGGAGCCACTTTGTTAATCAAAATCACTGTGCGAGTCTCCATACCCATCGGAGAGCGAGGGCTTGGGGGTCACAATGTCAAATGGATTCATACATGATATTTAAGATACTGTTAGCTTGGACGATCACGCTACACTACATGACCAAAAATATGTGGACATCTGCTCGTCGAAAATCATGGGCATTAATATGGAGTCGGTCCCCCCTTTGCTGCTATAACAGCCTCCACTCTTCTGGGAAGGATTTCCACTAGATGTTGGAACATTGCTGCGGGGACTTGCTTCCATTCAGCCACAAGAGCATTAGTGAGGTCGGGTACTGATGTTGGGCGATTAGGCCTGGCTCGCAGTCGGTGTTCCAATTCATCCCAAAGGTGTTCAATGGCGTTGAGGTCAGGGTTCTGTGCAGGCCAGTCAAGTTCTTGTACACCGATCTTGACAAAACATTTCTGTATGGACCTCGCTTTGTGCATGGGGGCATTGTCATGCTGAAACAGGAAAGGGCCTTCCCCAAACTGTTGCCACAAAGTTGGAAGCACAGAATCATCTAGAATGTCATTGTATGCTGTAGAGTTAAGATTTCCCTTCACTGGAACTAAGGGGCCTTACCCAAACCATGAAAAACAGCCCCAGAACATTGCTCCTCCACCAAACTTTACAGTTGGCACTATGCATTAGGGCAGGTAGCGCTTTCCTGGCATCCACCAAACCTAGATATGTCTGTCAGGACTGCCAGCTGGTGAAGTGTGAATCATCACTCCAGAGAACGCGTTTCCACTGCTCCATAGTCCAATGGTAGTGAGCTTTACACCACTCCAGCCGACGCTTGGCATTGCACATGGTGATCTTAGGCTTGTGTGCGGCTGCTCGGCCATGGAAACCCATTTCATGAAGCTCCCGATGAATAGTTATTGTGCTGACTTTGCTTTCAGAGGCAGTTTGGAAACTTGGTAGTGACTATTTTTACGCACTACGCGCTTCAGCAGTCCCGTTCTGTGAGCTTGTGTAGCCTACCACTTTGTGGATTAACCGTTGTTGCTCCTAGACGTTTCCACTTCACAATAACAGCATTTACATTTGACCCGGGGCAGCTCTAGCAGGGCAGAAATTTGACGAACATTGAAAATCACTACGCTCTTCCGTAACGCCATTCTATTGCCAATGTTTGTCTATGGAGATTGCATGGCGGTGTGATCGATTTTATACAATTGTCAGCAACGAGTGTGGTTGAAATAGCCGAATCCACTCGTTTGAAGGGTTGTGTCCACATACTGCTGTATTGGGTTCTTTGACTCTATTTCACAATAATATAATGAATCTTTTGAATGTGAACCTATTGCCATTATCTTAAAAGTAATAGCACAAGATATGTCAAATCAGGTAATGAAACATTTCCTTCTGGAGGAAGCTTTGGAGTGATTGAAATGCATTGGAAAGGTATTGAAAATGTTCAGGGAAAGTTCAGGGACGAACATCAAACATTCTTTGTGTATGGTTGTCTTGTGGAGAATCAATTCATTGCCCTCAGTTATTCTGTGCAGATTCATCACTCTTCCTTCCAACGAGTCAGCTTGTGTCATAAACAGAAGAAACAGACCTGTTTCAGGGAGTGCTAGCTTTCAGGATTGGGGTCACAGTTGGTAATTGCTACAACCGTTCAAAATCTAGAGAAGGAAAAATATTTAAAGATGATCCAGAAGCTGTTTGTCCCGGCTTTTACCGCTCTGTTTGTCCCGGCTTTTAACGCTCTGTTTGTCCCTGATTTTACCACTCTGTTTGTCCCAGATTTTACCACTCTGTTTGTCCCAGATTTTACCACTCTGTTTGTCCCGGCTTTTACCACTCTGTTTGTCCCAGATTTTACCGCTCTGTTTGTCCCAGATTTTACCGCTCTGTTTGTCCCAGATTTTAACGCTCTGTTTGTTCCAGCTTTTAACGCTCTGTTTGTCCCAGATTTTACCACTCTGTTTGTCCCAGATTTTACCACTCTGTTTGTCCCGGCTTTTACCACTCTGTTTGTCCCAGATTTTACCGCTCTGTTTGTCCCAGATTTTACCGCTCTGTTTGTCCCAGATTTTAACGCTCTGTTTGTTCCAGCTTTTAACGCTCTGTTTGTCCCAGCTTTTAACGCTCTGTTTGTCCCAGCTTTTAACGCTCTGTTTGTCCCAGCTTTTTACCGCTCTGTTTGTCCCAGCTTTTTACCACTCTGTTTGTCCCAGCTTTTACCACTCTGTTTGTCCAGGCTTTTACCGCTCTGTTTGTCCCAGATTTGACCACTCTGTTTGTTCCAGATTTTACCGCTCTGTTTGTCCCAGCTGCTGAAATCAATGGTTACTCACCAGTCGCGTTCGGTGCCGTTTAAGATGGAGGATCATTTATTTTTTTACATTTTTGTTATGAGCATGGCCTTATTTCTATTACAGCATATTGGATGACTGTCATTGATATTCCATTCACCCAGCTCAATGTAACATCGATAGGTTTAGGCTACCAATACTATAATGTACTCATCATGAGAATAAATGTTTTTCAACAGAATCCCTTTAGCCCTGATCACCTGCATACACAGCTCACTTTCATAGCAGCCACATACAAACACCATGATCACTTTGCTCGTTGTATAATTCCTCCTCGCAACTATCTACGCATTCTCCTTCTCTCACCTTTTCCCTTGGCTTGTGGACTTCAGTGCACAAAACATCAGCTCTCTGTGACCAGGCAAAAAAAAACTTTCCAAGCCAAACCTTCATATCATAACTGCTAACCGCTACACACAGCCTACATCATTGTCACCATATTAACATCACAGTCAACATAGCTACTAGAACTAACATGTTAGTTAACCGCTACAATCATGCAGTACAGTGTACAGTCAGCAAGCAGTTTAGCAGTTACACAGGAGAGCCCCGGTGGCAATAAATTAATAAATCCAAAAGCTTACCTTGACTTGGAAGAGACCCAGTGTTGGATAGCCATAGCCAGTTAGCTAACATAGTATCCCTCTCTGTTTGAGCGGGGTGTTTGTGTAGGCTAAACTAGCTAGCTGCATTCAACTAGCTAATTGAAAGTTTTACAAAATACAACCAAATATAGCTAGCGTTCTCTCTATCTCTCTCTTACTTCTCCTTAATTTAGGAAGAAATTCATTTGTTCAACTATTGTCTTTCTCTCTCTTTGAGTCAATTACTCATCACATTTTATGCACTGCAGTGCTAGCTAGCTGTAGCTTATGCTTTCAGTACTAGATTCAAGAGCTCTGATAGGTTGGAGGACATTCTCCAGAAGTTGTCATAATTACCATGATAATTAGAAACATATTTGGTCACTTTAATCGTGGCACTTTTTTAACCCCTATTCACGTTGTCATTTTCACCGCCCTGTACAGGGTTACTTTCAGACGACTTGTGTGCGTCGTAGAGCAAAACAAGTTAGTGTTAAATGTTCCTGAGAGTCTCAGCTTTCGATGGTGTGTTCGTATAAGTTTGTAGCTTAAACCGTCTGGACAGTCAGTTTTGTGAGAAGAATTGGGATGTCTGCATCAGCGACTTCAGACAACTGTCGTAGTACTAAACAACCAACACCCTCTTGTCCGTGAGTCTCAGCTTCGATGGTGGAGTTTAGTTAGTTTGGGTTTTACAGATGATTTCGTGGCGATTTTCTTGTCCGAATCCTGTCGTGTCTGGAAAAAACACTGTCTAGACGCATTGCTGCTATTCGGTAAACTCAGTACAGTCTCACGGAGCCTATGCAAGAAACAGGAAGTCTCTAGCGTAAACACACGGGGAGCTATTTAATAAAACACGCATCAATCGACTTAAGGGGGTTTATTTGCTCCCATCCAATACATCTAACAATTCAGAGTCAAGTGAAATAAGGCTGGAGACTAGGGTTAGGTGGATTGGTAAAGCAGCTAGTTAGTAACTCATTTTAAGTAATGTTCTTTGTAACCCACGCCTCTTCTCTCCTGCCCTTTCCTCAGGAACTGAAGACCAAAGCCATCAGCATGTTGACAGAGGCGGTGCTAGATGGTAGCCAGGCTATGAGGGACCCAGTAGGGGGCAGCGTAGAGTTCCACTTCGTCCCCATCCTGAAGCTCATCAGCACTCTCCTCATCATGGGCATCTTCAACGATGAAGACGTTAAACACATCCTCAAGATGATTGACCCAAATGTGTTCGCTGGGAAGAAAGAAGAAGTGGAAGAGGGAGACAAGGCAGAGGATGCTACCGCCAAGGAAGAGGGTGAAGAAGTGAAGGAGAAAGAAGAAGAGGAGGAGGAAGAGGAGGCAGATGATGAAGGAGTAGGGGAGGAGGAAGAAGAGGATGAGGAACTGAAACACCTAGAGAAAGAAGAGGGGGAGGAGGAGGAGGAGGAGGAGGAAGGGGAGAAGGAACACGAGGAGGAGGAGAAGGAGAAAGAGGAAGAGGTGGAGGAAAAAGAGATGACAGAAGAGGAGGAGGCAGCGGCGATTGAATTGGAGCTAGAGAAGGAAGAGGCGGCTTTGGAGGAGGGACTACTGCAGATGAAGCTGCCAGAATCTGTTAAACTGCAGGTGAGTCTCTTCTGACAGCCATGTGAGTACTAAGGCTGGTATTAGTGATTAGGAGGCCGCAGTCAGAGGCCCCTAATATGTCCATTTATTAACACAATCATGGCGACTGAACGAAAAGCTATTCGGAGCCGGCTCTTTTCATGTGAACGAATTAAAAGTCTACCTGAAAAGACTTGAAATGCTCTTCACTAGTAAAGGTCTTTGCGTCACCACATCGGACAGGGATGGGCAATAATGTTGTCTGAAAGGGATTTTAAAATTCAACAGAGGGCCCTCACATACTTTTTTTTTTCAGTCCGCTTTGTTTGTGAAAAGCGATTTGCAGCCCAGAAAAAAAAGGGGCAATTGTTTCGACATATTTATCTGTTTTTTACACTCTCAAGTTATGGATTTACGATGTGTAAATTCTGTACTAATACCTATATCTGATATTTTCTTTGCAATATCGACCAAATGCCGCAACATATTTTTTTCTTCTTCATTTCATACGAACTGTAACCACGTTTCTATGTTCATAGGGCTAATAAGACATTATTTTAAATTACTTTGAAAAGTGTATTTTTTTTTCTCTCTCAAGTGATATCCATTAGAAAGGTATTGGAATGTTCAGGAAAACATCAGAGATCATCAGGTAATAATTTTGTGTGTAGATAAAAAAAATAAAAAATAAAAATCTGCTTTGCCATTGGTTTTCAATTACGTTTTTTTCCCAGGCTCTTTAAACATGTCCTGCGCGGTGGCTTAAGCGCTGTAGAGGGAAATAGAAGACACGTACTGTGTGTGTTCCTGAGAGTCATAGCTTTCAGCCATGGGTCGTAAAAGCTAATATTCCCAAACGTTCAAAAGCTACAGCCAAATTTATAGAACGGCAAGATAACAGCAAACATCGTGAGATTACTCACGAGCTGAGGAGGGCCTCAAGCGGGGGTTGAAGGCAAGATAACAGAAAATGTATGTTTTATTAAACTAAATTATGCCAAGTTCACAAGGCCCCCTCCTGGTGATGTGAGGCAATTGTCTTAGTTGCCTAAATTCGCCACCGCAAATACTTTGCCTCTGTCACGGCTGTCGTAAGGAGAAGCGGACCAAAGTGTAGCGTGTGTGTCGTTCCACATTTTATTTACACTGTGAAACTATGCGATACATAAATAAACTGAATACAAACAACAACAACAACAACAACAAACCGTAATGCAGAGGTCACTCAAAATTAATCTCCCACAAAACCCAGGTGGAAAAAAACCCTACTTAAGTATGATCTCCAATTAGAGACAACGAGGACCAGCTGCCTCTAATTGGAGATCATCCCAAACAAAACCCCAACATAGAAATACAAAACTAGAACCTAAACATAGAAATAGAAAACATAGAGAGAGAAAAAAAACCTGTCGCGCCCTGACCTACTCTACCATAGCATGCATACAAACAAAACCTACAAAAGATGTATGAAATGTTTCTCACGTGCTGAAATCACAGAGAAGACAAAGTACGCACAACGTCATGCTGCTCTGGACTCACAAAGTCATAAAGGCCAGTTGTGAGTCTAATGTTTTGTTTTGCGTACTGATCTCTCTCCTCTTTTATCTCTCCCCCTGTCTTTCTTCACCTTTCAGATGTGTACACTGCTGCAGTACTTCTGTGACTGTGAACTGAGGCACAGGGTGGAGGCTATCGTGGCGTACTCAGATCAGTTTGTCAACGCCATTCAGACCAATCAGAGGGTTCGCTATAACCTGCTGATGCAGGCCTTCACCATGAGCGCTGCCGAGACCGCACGCAAGACACGAGAGTTCCGCTCACCACCTCAGGATCAGGTACAACTAGCCTTGTCCAAGCCAGAACGGTCCATAGGGCAGGATCAGGTACAACTAGCCTTGTCCAAGCCAGAACGGTCCATAGGGCAGGACCAGGTACAACTAGCCTTGTCCAAGCCAGAACGGTCCGTAGGGCAGGACCAGGTACAACTAGCCTTGTCCAAGCCAGAACGGTCCATAGGGCAGGATCAGGTACAACTAGCCTTGTCCAAGCCAGAATGTAGCGTGAGGGCAGCTTGATGTACCAGTACACCCTCTGAACAGCACACCAGTCTATTTCCTGTTTCTGTAGCGTGAGGGCAGCTTGATGTACCAGTACACCCTCTGAACAGCACACCAGTCTATTTCCTGTTTCTGTAGCGTGAGGGCAGCTTGATGTACCAGTACACCCTCTGAACAGGACACCAGTCTATTTCCTGTTTCTGTAGCGTGAGGGCAGCTTGATGTACCAGTACACCCTCTGAACAGCACACCAGTCTATTTCCTGTTTCTGTAGCGTGAGGGCAGCTTGATGTACCAGTACACCCTCTGAACAGGACACCAGTCTATTTCCTGTTTCTGTAGCGTGAGTAATGCCATCTGATGCTGATGATACGTAACTCTGTGTGTTCCTTCCTGTCAGGTGATCCTGTTGACCAACTTCAAGCATGGTCCGGAGGAGGAGGAGTGTCCCGTACCGGAGGAGACCAGAGACACACTGACCGAATTCCACACTGACATCCTTATGCATTGTGGTCAGTAACCCTGACCCCTAACCCTGACCCCTAACCCTGACCCCTAACCCCTAACCCTGACCCCTAACCCTGACCCCTGACTCCTGACCCTGACCCCTGACCCCTGACCCCTAACCCTGAACCCTGACCCCTGAACCCTGACCCCTAACCCCTAACCCTGACCCACAGCACATCATAACAACCTCCTGACCCCTGACCCCTAACCCACAGCACATCATAACAACCTCCTGACCCCTAACCCCTGACCCACATCACATCATAACAACCTCCTGACCCCTAACCCTGACCCACATCACATCATAACAACCTCCTGACCCCTGACCCCTAACCCTGACCCACAGCACATCATAACAACCTTCCAAAACACCACACACACAGAGAGCTAACTATGTATCCTTCTGTCCTCCAGGCGTGCACATCGAGGCGGAAGAGGAGGAGGAGGAGGTCGACACCTCTCTGAGAGGACGCCTTGGCCGGTAGGTAACTCTAAGGAGTTGGACCTTTAGCCGAAAGTTTGCCGGTCCGAATCCCAGCACTCTTCTGTCCTCTTCTCAAGTGTGTGTGTGTGTGTGTGTGTGTGTGTGTGTGTGTGTGTGTGTGTGTGTGTGTGTGTGTGTGTGTGTGTGTGTGTGTGTGTGTGTGTGTGTGTGTGAGAGATGTGTGCTATCTGGGGGGTTGACTGAAGAGAGCAGAATACACATTTCTGTAGATTGCTGCAACATATGGACAATATAAAGTTGTATTGTGTTATAACATACTATAACATACTGACAATATAAAGTTGTATTGTATTATAACATCTATAACATATGTATACATATATGATACATATAACAATGTATCATTGTATTGTGTTGTATCTCGTTATATCGTTGTATTGTGTTGTACCTCGTTGTATCGTTGTATTGTGTTGTACCTCGTTGTATCGTTGTATTGTGTTGTACCTCGTTATATCGTTGTATTGTGTTGTACCTCGTTGTATCGTTGTATTGTGTTGTATCTCGTTATATCGTTGTATTGTGTTGTATCGTTGTATTGTGTTGTATCTCGTTGTATCGTTGTATTGTGTTGTACCTCGTTGTATCGTTGTATTGTGTTGTATCTCGTTATATCGTTGTATTTTGTTGTATCTCGTTATATCGTTGTATTGTGTTGTATCTCGTTATATCGTTGTATTTTGTTGTATCTCGTTATATCGTTGTATTGTGTTGTATCTCGTTATATCGTTGTATTGTGTTGTATCGTTGTATTGTGTTGTATCTCGTTATATCGTTGTATTGTGTTGTATCGTTGTATTGTGTTGTATCTCGTTATATCGTTGTATTGTGTTGTATCGTTGTATTGTGTTGTATCTCGTTATATCGTTGTATTGTGTTGTATCGTTGTATTGTGTTGTATCTCGTTATATCGTTGTATTGTGTTGTATCGTTGTATTGTGTTGTATCTCGTTATATCGTTGTATTTTGTTGTATCTCGTTATATCGTTGTATTGTGTTGTACCTCGTTGTATCGTTGTATTGTGTTGTACCTCGTTATATCGTTGTATTGTGTTGTATCTCGTTATATCGTTGTATTGTGTTGTACCTCGTTATAACGTTGTATTGTGTTGTACCTCGTTGTATCGTTGTATTGTGTTGTATCTCGTTATATCGTTGTATTGTGTTGTACCTCGTTATAACGTTGTATTGTGTTGTACCTCGTTATATCGTTGTATTGTGTTGTATCTCGTTATATCGTTGTATTGTGTTGTACCTCGTTGTATCGTTGTATTGTGTTGTATTGTGTTGTACCTCGTTATAACGTTGTATTGTGTTGTACCTCGTTATATCGTTGTATTGTGTTGTACCTCGTTATAACGTTGTATTGTGTTGTACCTCGTTATATCGTTGTATTGTGTTGTATCTCGTTGTATCGTTGTATTGTGTTGTATCTCGTTATATCGTTGTATTGTGTTGTATCGTTGTATTGTGTTGTACCTCGTTATAACGTTGTATTGTGTTGTACCTTTTGAGGCTGATGGGAAAGGTGAATAACTTGAGGAAGAAAAAGGAGGTGGTGGAGGAGCCAGAAGAGGAGGAGGAGGTCAAACCCAGTAAGAACACATTCACTACCCTGACCCCTAACCCCTAACCCCTAGCCCCGAACCCAGGAGGAACACATTCACCACCCTAACCCCTAACCCCAGGAGGAGGAGGTCAAACCCAGTAAGAACACATTCACTACCCTGACCCCTAACCCCTAACCCCTAGCCCCGAACCCAGGAGGAACACATTCACCACCCTAACCCCTAACCCCTAACCCCTGACCCCTAACCCCTAGCCCCGAACCCCAACCAGGAGGAACACATTCACCACCCTAACCCCTAACCCCTGACCCCTAACCCCTAACCCCTAACCCCAACAACCCCTAGCCCCGAACCCAGGAGGAACACATTCACCACCCTAACCCCTAACCCCTGACCCCTAACCCCTAGCCCCTAACCCCGAACCCCGAACCCCTAACCCCAAACCCCAAACGCAGGAAGAACACATTCACCACCCTAACCCCTAGCCCCTAGCCCCTAACCCCTAACCCAGGAGGAACACATTCACCACCCTAACCCCTAACCCCTAGCCCCTAACCCCTAACCCCGAACCCAGGAGGAACACATTCACCACCCTAACCCTTAACCCCAAACCCTGACCCCTAGCCCCTAACCCCTAACCCCAAACCCCGAACCCAGGAGGAACACATTCACCACCCTAACCCCTAACCCCAGGAGGATCAAACCCAGTAAGAACACATTCACTACCCTGACCCCGAACCCCTAGCCCCGAACCCCTGACCCCGAACCCCTAGCCCCGAACCCCTAACCCAGGAGGAACACATTCACCACCCTAACCCCTAACCCCTAACCCCAGGAGGAGGAGGTCAAACCCAGGAGGAACACAAATCACCACCCTAACCCCTAACCCCTAAACCCAGGAGGAGGAGGTCAAACCCAGGAGAAACACATTCACCACCCTAACCCCTAACCCCTAATCCCGAACCCCTAACCCCTAACCCAGGAGGAACACATTCACCACCCTAACCCCTAACCCCAAAACCCTATCCCTTATATCCATGAGGGCATCTTTATCTGTCTCTGTGGTTAGAACACAGTCTAGACTTGCTGTTTTCACAGCTTCGCACAGTTAAGTGCCTAGTCGAAGTCTGACAGCTCATCAGTTAACTCAAGTATAAACTGACAGACATCCTAGACTCAGTTGACTTATTCCTGTTAACTCCAAGTGGCGCATCGAGGGCCTCAACAGTCAACTTTGCTCTGTTCGGGTTCTTTTCTGGGCAGTTTTCTAGACCTCCTTCCAGGCGATTCCTTCCAGGCGATTCCTTCCAGGTGATTCCTTCCAGGTGACTCCTGTATTAATTCAAGTGGTGGCGTAGTCTAGCACCTCCTAGTTTTATTTATTTCACCTTTATTTCACCTTTATTTAATCAGGTAGGCTAGTTGAGAACAAGTCCTTTATTTAACCAGGTAGGCCAGTTGAGAACAAGTCCTTTATTTAACCAGGTAGGCTAGTTGAGAACAAGTCCTTTATTTAATCAGGTAGGCCAGTTGAGAACAAGTCCTTTATTTAACCAGGTAGGCCAGTTGAGAACAAGTCCTTTATTTAACCAGGTAGGCTAGTTGAGAACAAGTTCTCATTTGCAACTGCGACCTGGCCAAGATAAAGCAATGCAGATTCGACACAATACAACAACACAGAGTTACACATGGAGTTAAACAAAACATACAGTCAATAATACAGTAAAACAAAAGAAAACAAAAAGTCTATATACAGTGAGTGCAAATGAGGTTAAGTTAAGACAATAAATAGGCCATGGTGGCAAAGTAATTACAATATAGCAATTAAACACTGGAATGGTAGAATGTGCAGAAGATGAATGTGCAAGTAGAGATACTGGGGTGCAAAGGAGCAAGATAAATAAATAAATAAATAAATACAGTATGAAGATGAATGTGCAAGTAGAGATACTGGGGTGCAAAGGAGCAAGATAAATAAATAAATAAATAAATACAGTATGAAGATGAATGTGCAAGTAGAGATACTGGGGTGCAAAGGAGCAAGATAAATAAATAAATAAATAAATACAGTATGAAGATGAATGTGCAAGTAGAGATACTGGGGTGCAAAGGAGCAAGATAAATAAATAAATAAATAAATACAGTATGAAGATGAATGTGCAAGTACTAGTGGTCCCTTACACTAGTACTATTTGATCTATTTTTCCCTGTACCCCCCCCCCCAAAAAAAGTCTCTGTAAATGTTCCTATGCCACAAAAGCTTGAGTTGGTGTAGTTCCCGGGCCAACAGACAGTAAAACATATGTCATATCTTGTCCATGCGCTATAACTCCGTGTGTGTCCCTTCCCTTTCCCAAGGCACTCTCCAGGAGCTGATCTCCCATACCATGATCCACTGGGCCCAAGAGGCCTTCATTCAGAACCCTGAGCTGGTGCGTCTGATGTTCAGCCTGCTCCACAGGCAGTATGATGGGCTGGGAGAGCTGACCAGAGCCCTGCCTAAAGCCTACGCCATCAACGCTGTATCTGTCCAAGATACAATGGACTTGTTGGAGTGTTTGGGACAGATCAGATCTCTGCTCATCGTTCAGATGGGCCCCGAGGAAGAGAGGCTCATGATCCAGAGCATCGGGTATGTCTGGTTACTGTACCTTTACGGTTAGGGTGGTTACCGTACCTTTAAGGTTAGGGTGGTTACTGTACCTTTAGGGCTAGGGTGGTTACCGTACCTTTAAGGTTAGTCTGGTTACTGTACCTTTAAGGTTAGGGTGGTTACTGTACCTTTAAGGTTATGGTGGTTACCGTACCTTTAAGGTTAGGGTGGTTACTGTACCTTTAAGGTTAGGGTGGTTACTGTACCTTTAAGGTTAGTCTGGTTACTGTACCTTTAGGGTTAGGGTGGTTACTGTACCTTTAAGGTTAGTCTGGTTACTGTACCTTTAAGGTTAGGGTGGTTACCGTACCTTTAAGGTTAGGGTGGTTACTGTACCTTTAGGGCTAGGGTGGTTACCATACCTTTAGGGTTAGGGTGGTTACTGTACCTTTAAGGTTAGGGTGGTTACTGTACCTTTAGGGCTAGGGTGGTTACCGTACCTTTAAGGTTAGGGTGGTTACTGTACCTTTAAGGTTAGGGTGGTTACTGTACCTTTAAGGTTAGTCTGGTTACTGTACCTTTAAGGTTAGGGTGGTTACCGTACCTTTAAGGTTAGGGTGGTTACTGTACCTTTAAGGTTAGTCTGGTTACTGTACCTTTAAGGTTAGGGTGGTTACTGTACCTTTAGGGTTAGGGTGGTTACTGTACCTTTAAGGTTAGGGTTCTTACTGTACCTTTAAGGTTAGGGTGGTTACTGTACCTTTAAGGTTAGGGTGGTTACTGCACCTTTAAGGTTAGTCTGGTTACTGTACCTTTAAGGTTAGTCTGGTTACTGTACCTTTAAGGTTAGTCTGGTTACTGTACCTTTAAGGTTAGGGTGGTTACTGTACCTTTAAGGTTAGGGTGGTTACCGTACCTTTAGGGTTAGGGTGGTTACTGTACCTTTAAGGTTAGGGTGGTTACTGTACCTTTAAGGTTAGGGTGGTTACTGTACCTTTAGGGTTAGGGTGGTTACTGTACCTTTAAGGTTAGGGTGGTTACTGTACCTTTAAGGTTAGGGTGGTTACTGTACCTTTAAGGTTAGGGTGGTTACTGCACCTTTAAGGTTAGGGTGGTTACCGTACCTTTAAGGTGTGTCTGGTTACTGTACCTTTAAGGTTAGGGTGGTTACTGCACCTTTAAGGTATGTCTGGTTACTGTACCGTGTAAAGGTTAGGGTGGTTACTGTACCTTTAAGGTATGTCTGGTTACTGTACCGTGTAAAGGTTCGGCTCATGACCCAGAGCATCGGGCATCCATTAGGTGGACCCAGTGATTACCAGGGTTGGGGTCAGTTCCATTTCAATTCAGAAACCCCAAACCTGGCAACGATATCTGAAAGAAGAAATGGAAGCACAGCAGGAACAATTCAACTACGATTATTTTAGTTCATTTAAAAGTCTCTTTGTTGTTGTACGCTATCTCCTTCTCCAGGAACATCACGACACACAAAGTGTCCTTGAAAAAGAAAAGCGGAGCCGCACGCTCTAAAGAGCTCAGATGCAATAATTTAATAACCTAATAAACCAACGTTTATCATTAATTTATTTAATTTGAGCTCCTTAGACTGTGCGGCTCTCCTTTTTCAAGTGTTCTACTCCGCTAGCCAGCACCTCGTCTATACAGGTGTGCGAGTCTTTAAACAAAGTGTTCTACCAACAAACCCCCAACCTGATTAGAGCTCTGATTGTTTACCTATTTCATTATTCGTTTGTTTGTTTTCCAGGAACATCATGAACAACAAGGTGTTCTACCAGCACCCTAACCTGATGAGAGCTCTGGGGATGCACGAGACTGTCATGGAGGTGATGGTTAACGTGCTGGGAGGAGGAGGAGGAGATTCCAAGGAGATCCGCTTCCCTCAGATGGTGACCAACTGCTGCCGGTTCCTGTGTTACTTCTGTCGTATCAGCCGTCAGAACCAGAGGTCCATGTTTGATCACCTCAGCTACCTGCTGCAGAACAGCGGCATCGGCCTAGGTACAGAACAATCTGCTGCCTGTCAATCAGAAAAAACACACAAGGGAACTCTGAATCACCTGGTACAGGATCAGTTATGTTTTCATCCCCCCCCACCTAGTGGTAAAGGTTAAGATTGGGGATAGGGAAATCTGATCCTAGATCTATGTTTAATAAACATTCTCCTGGTCTTCTTGTAGGTATGCGTGGCTCCACCCCTCTGGATGTGGCTGCAGCGTCCTGTATCGACAACAACGAGCTGGCCTTAGCCCTACAGGAGCAGGACCTGGAGAAGGTAAACCTAACCCTAACCTGGTACCCTGTATCCCTATTTAACAGGAAACTGCTGAGGTTAGGATGGCTCGTAAAAGTGGCTGGAACGGAGAAAATGGAATTGAATCAATGTATTTGATACCTTTCCACTCTTTCCACTTTAGCCATTACCACGAGCCCGTCCTCCCAAATTTAAGGTTCCACCAACCTCCAGTGTCCTATTCCTTATATAGAGCGGGAAGAATGGTGCTGGAGGGGATGGCTGCCATTTTACAGGCTCCTAACTAACCATGCTATTTTGTGCGTGTTTTTTTTTTTAACGTTGTTTGTAACTTATTTTGTACATAATGTTGATGTTACCGTCTCTTCTGACCGAAAAGAGCTTCTGGATATGACAACAGCGATTATTCACCTTGAACTGGGCAAAGATTTTTTCTTTGAATGAGTTTGACACAAAGGATATAATGCTGCTCCCAGACAAGGCCCAAATTCCCTGTCATTCGCATGAAGAAAAGAAGCGAGATACAGGGGGCGCAGATCAGGGTGCCTTGTGAGAATTTGTCGGCGAGTGGGAAACCCGCCTCTACCATCTGTTCTATTGGCAAACGTGCAATCACTGGAGAATAAACTGGATGAGCTCCGTTCGAGACTATCCTACCAACGGGACATTAAAACCTGTAATATCTTGTGTTTTACCGAGTCGTGGTTGAACGACGACACAGATAATATACAGTTGGCTGTGTTATCTGTGCATCGGCAGGACAGAGAAACTACGTCCGGTAAGACGAGGGGTGGTGGTGTGTGTCTATTGGTCAGTAACAGCTGGTGTGCGATGTCTAATATTAAGGAAGTCTCGAGGTATTGCTCACTTGAGGTAGAGTACCTCATGATAAGCTGTAGACCACACCATTTACCAAGAGAGTTTTCATCTATATTATTCGTAGGCGTCTATTTACCACCACAAACCGATGCTGGCACTAAGACCGCACTCAACCAACTGTATACGGCCATAAGCAAAGAAGAAAATGCTCATCCAGAGGCGGCGCTCCTAGTGGCCGGGGACTTTAATGCAGGCAAACTTAAATCCGTTTTACCTAAATTCTACCAGCATGTGCAACCAGAGGAAAATAACTCTAGACCACCTTTACTCCACACACAGACACATACAAAGCTCTCCCTCTCCATCCATTTGGCAAATCTGACCATAATTATATCCTCTTGATTCCTGCTTACGAGTAAAAACTAAAGCAGGAAGTACCAGTGACTCGCTCAATACGGAAGATGACGTGGATGCTACGCTAGAGGACTGTTTTGTTAGCACAGACTGGAATATGTTCTGGGATTCATCCAATGGCATTCAGGAGTATACCAGAATGCATGAGCGCACCAGCTGTTCTGGACGACTCCATAGCCGATGTGAGCAAGACCTTTAAACAGGTCAATATTCACAAGGCCGCTGGGCCAGATGGATTACCAGGACGTGGACTCAGAGCATGCATGGACCAACTGGCAAGTGTCTTTGCTGACATTTTCAACCTCTCCCTGACCCAGTCTGTAATATTTACATGTTTCAAGCAGACCACTATAGTCCCTGTGCCCAAAAATGTGAAGGTAACCTGCCTAAATGACTACCGCCCCGTAGCACTCACGTCTGTAGTCATGAAGTGCTTTGAAAGGCTGGTCATGGCTCACATCAACACCATCATCCCGGAAACTCTAGACCCACTCCAGTTTGCATACCGCCCCAACAGATCCACAGATTACACAATCTCAACCGCACTCCACACTGCCATTTCCAACCTGGACAAAAGGAACACCTATGTAAGAATGCTGTTCATTGACTACAGCTCAGCATTGAACACCATAGTGACAACAAAGCTCATCACTAAGCTAATGACCCTGGGACTAAACACCTCCCTCTGCAACTGGATCCTGGACATCCTGACGGGCCGCCCCCAGGTGGTAAGGGTAGGTAACAACACATTCGCCATGCTGACCCTCAACACAGGGGCCTCTCAGGGGTGCGTGCTCAGTCCCCTCCTGTATTCCCTGTTCAACCACGACTGCGTGGCCACGCACGACTCCAACGCCATCACTACATTTTCTGACGACATAACAGTGGTAGGCCTGATCACCGACAACGATGAGACAGCCTATAGAGAGGAGGTCTGAGAGCTGGCAATGTGGTGCCAGGACAACAACCTCTCCCTCAACGTCAGCAAGACAAGGGAGATGGTTGTGGACTATAGGAAAAGGAGGGCCGAACAGGCCCCCATTCACATCGGCGGGGCTTTAGTGGAGCGGGTTGAATGCTTCAAGATCCTTGGTGTCCACATCACCAACAAACTATCATGGTCCAAACACACCAAAACAGTAGTGAAGAGGGCACGACAACGCCTTTGTCCCTCAGGAGACTGAAAAGATTTTGCATGGGTCCCCAGATCCTCAAAAGGTTCTACAGCTGCACCATCGAGAGCATCCTGACCGGATAGAACACCTCAGTCACCCTGTACCCCTAGTCCCTATACAGTAGACCCTGGATAGAACACCTCAGTCACCCTGTACCCCTAGTCCCTATACAGTAGACCCTGGATAGAACACCTCAGTCACCCTGTACCCCTAGTCCCTATACAGTAGACCCTGGATAGAACACCTCAGTCACCCTGTACCCCTAGTCCCTATACAGTAGACCCTGGATAGAACACCTCAGTCACCCTGTACCCCTAGTCCCTATACAGTAGACCCTGGATAGAACACCTCAGTCACCCTGTACCCCTAGTCCCTATACAGTAGACCCTGGATAGAACACCTCAGTCACCCTGTACCCCTAGTCCCTATACAGTAGACCCTGGATAGAACACCTCAGTCACCCTGTACCCCTAGTCCCTATACAGTAGACCCTGGATAGAACACCTCAGTCACCCTGTACCCCTAGTCCCTATACAGTAGACCCTGGATAGAACACCTCAGTCACCCTGTACCCCTAGTCCCTATACAGTAGACCCTGGATAGAACACCTCAGTCACCCTGTACCCCTAGTCCCTATACAGTAGACCCTGGATAGAACACCTCAGTCACCCTGTACCCCTAGTCCCTATACAGTAGACCCTGGATAGAACACCTCAGTCACCCTGTACCCCTAGTCCCTATACAGTAGACCCTGGATAGAACACCTCAGTCACCCTGTACCCCTAGTCCCTATACAGTAGACCCTGGATAGAACACCTCAGTCACCCTGTACCCCTAGTCCCTATACAGTAGACCCTGGATAGAACACCTCAGTCACCCTGTACCCCTAGTCCCTATACAGTAGACCCTGGATAGAACACCTCAGTCACCCTGTACCCCTAGTCCCTATACAGTAGACCCTGGATAGAACACCTCAGTCACCCTGTACCCCTAGTCCCTATACAGTAGACCCTGGATAGAACACCTCAGTCACCCTGTACCCCTAGTCCCTATACAGTAGACCCTGGAAAGAACACCTCAGTCACCCTGTACCCCTAGTCCCTATACAGTAGACCCTGGATAGAACACCTCAGTCACTCTGTACCCCTAGTCCCTATACAGTAGACCCTGGATAGAACACCTCAGTCACCCTGTACCCCTAGTCCCTATACAGTAGACCCTGGATAGAACACCTCAGTCACCCTGTACCCCTAGTCCCTATACAGTAGACCCTGGATAGAACACCTCAGTCACCCTGTACCCCTAGTCCCTATACAGTAGACCCTGGATAGAACACCTCAGTCACCCTGTACCCCTAGTCCCTATACAGTAGACCCTGGATAGAACACCTCAGTCACCCTGTACCCCTAGTCCCTATACAGTAGACCCGGGATAGAACACCTCAGTCACCCTGTACCCCTAGTCCCTATACAGTAGACCCTGGATAGAACACCTCAGTCACCCTGTACCCCTAGTCCCTATACAGTAGACCCTGGATAGAACACCTCAGTCACCCTGTACCCCTAGTCCCTATACAGTAGACCCTGGATAGAACACCTCAGTCACCCTGTACCCCTAGTCCCTATACAGTAGACCCTGGATAGAACACCTCAGTCACCCTGTACCCCTAGTCCCTATACAGTAGACCCTGGATAGAACACCTCAGTCACCCTGTACCCTTTGTCCCTATACAGTAGACCCTGGATAGAACACCTCAGTCACCCTGTACCCCTAGTGCCTATACAGTAGACCCAGGATAGAACACCTCAGTCACCCTGTACCCCTAGTCCCTATACAGTAGACCCTGGATAGAACACCTCAGTCACCCTGTACCCCTAGTCCCTATACAGTAGACCCTGGATAGAACACCTCAGTCACCCTGTACCCCTAGTCCCTATACAGTAGACCCTGGATAGAACACCTCAGTCACCCTGTACCCCTAGTCCCTATACAGTAGACCCTGGATAGAACACCTCAGTCACCCTGTACCCTTAGTCCCTATACAGTAGACCCTGGATAGAACACCTCAGTCACCCTGTACCCTTAGTCCCTATACAGTAGACCCTGGATAGAACACCTCAGTCACCCTGTACCCTTTGTCCCTATACAGTAGACCCTGGATAGAACACCTCAGTCACCCTGTACCCCTAGTCCCTATACAGTAGACCCAGGATAGAACACCTCAGTCACCCTGTACCCCTAGTCCCTATACAGTAGACCCTGGATAGAACACCTCAGTCACCCTGTACCCCTAGTCCCTATACAGTAGACCCTGGATAGAACACCTCAGTCACCCTGTACCCCTAGTCCCTATACAGTAGACCCTGGATAGAACACCTCAGTCACCCTGTACCCCTAGTCCCTATACAGTAGACCCTGGATAGAACACCTCAGTCACCCTGTACCCCTAGTCCCTAGACAGTAGACCCTGGATAGAACACCTCAGTCACCCTGTACCCCTATACAGTAGACCCTGGATAGAACACCTCAGTCACCCTGTACCCCTAGTCCCTATACAGTAGACCCTGGATAGAACACCTCAGTCACCCTGTACCCCTAGTCCCTATACAGTAGACCCTGGATAGAACACCTCAGTCACCCTGTACCCCTAGTCCCTATACAGTAGACCCTAGATAGAACACCTCAGTCACCCTGTACCCCTAGTCCCTATACAGTAGACCCTGGATAGAACACCTCAGTCACCCTGTACCCCTAGTCCCTATACAGTAGACCCTGGATAGAACACCTCAGTCACCCTGTACCCCTAGTCCCTATACAGTAGACCCTGGATAGAACACCTCAGTCACCCTGTACCCTTAGTCCCTATACAGTAGACCCTGGATAGAACACCTCAGTCACCCTGTACCCCTAGTCCCTATACAGTAGACCCTGGATAGAACACCTCAGTCACCCTGTACCCCTAGTCCCTATACAGTAGACCCTGGATAGAACACCTCAGTCACCCTGTACCCCTAGTCCCTATACAGTAGACCCTGGATAGAACACCTCAGTCACCCTGTACCCCTAGTCCCTATACAGTAGACCCTGGATAGAACACCTCAGTCACCCTGTACCCCTAGTCCCTATACAGTAGACCCTGGATAGAACACCTCAGTCACCCTGTCAAATGCTCCTGTTTAAGGCCTACCCTGCTAACCCTTACCCCTCTCCTACCTGCCCCTCTCTCCAGGTGGTGACTTATCTGGCGGGCTGTGGACTACAGAGCTGTCCCATGCTTCTATCTAAGGGTTACCCTGACATCGGCTGGAATCCCTGTGGAGGAGAGAAATACCTGGACTTCCTCCGCTTTGCCGTATTTGTCAACGGTCAGTTTCGGTACCTCCAACACCTAGCCTGCGGCAGACACTGAATGTACTTTCTGTTTCACGATTCTGAAGTGTGGATTCTGAGTGGTTTCCAGGCTATCTAATACCTGGACTATATTCCTGATGTTGCTGCCGTTATCCTTGATATTGTTATCGCTGACATGGCTGTAGTCTCTATGGCTGTAGTCTCCACCATGGTAGTCTCCACCGCGGCTGTAGTCTCCACCGTGGCTGTAGTCTCCACCGTGGCTGTAGTCTCCCCCGTGGCTGTAGTCTCCACCATGTCTGTAGTCTCCACCGTGGCTGTAGTCTCCACCGTGGCTGTTGTCTCCCCGTGGCTGTAGTCTCCACCATGTCTGTAGTCTCCACCGTGGCTGTAGTCTCCACTGTGGCTGTAGTCTCCCCCGTGGCTGTAGTCTCCCCGTGGCTGTAGTCTCCACCGTGGCTGTAGTCTCCCCGTGGCTGTAGTCTCCACCATGTCTGTAGTCTCCCCCGTGGCTGTAGTCTCCACTGTGGCTGTAGTCTCCCCCGTGGCTGTAGTCTCCACCGTGGCTGTAGTCTCCACCGTGGCTGTAGTCTCCCCGTGGCTGTAGTCTCCCCCGTGGCTGTAGTCTCCACTGTGGCTGTAGTCTCCACTGTGGCTGTAGTCTCCACCGCGGCTGTAGTCTCCACCGTGGCTGTAGTCTCCCCCCATGGCTGTAGTCTCCATAATAGAGGCGTGCCAGTGCTACAGTGTACCAGTAGCGGTGACACTCACACTCTGTTCTTCTTCTATTCTTTTTCTCTTCCTGTCTGTTCTTACCCTACAGGAGAGAGTGTGGAGGAGAACGCCAACGTGGTGGTGCGTCTACTGATTCGTCGGCCGGAGTGTTTTGGCCCCGCCCTGAGAGGAGAGGGGGGTGCCGGTCTGCTGGCGGCAATAGAGGAGGCCATCAAGATCTCAGAGGACCCAGCCAGGGACGGACCGACTGTCAAGAAGGACCGGCGGTTCCCCATGTAAGACTACTGGAGAGCTGTTGTTGTGGT
>NC_059450.1:156540370-156545370 GCF_905237065.1 Salmo salar | reverse complement strand
TCCCTCTCCCCTCCTCCCCCCCTCCCCTTCCCCCTCTACCTCCCCTCCCCCTCCCCTTCCCCCTCTACCTCCCCTCCTCCCCCTTCTCCCTCTACCTCCCCCTCCCCTTCTCCCTCTCCTCCCTCCCTCCCCCTCTCCCTCTCCTTCCCCCTCCCCTCCTCCCCTCTCCTTCCCTCCCCTCTCCTTCCCTCCCTCTCCCTTTCCTCTCCTCCTCCCTCTCCCTCCACCTCCCCTCCTCCCCCTTCTCCCTCTCCTTCCCCTCTCCCCTCTCCCTCTCCTTCCCTCCCTCTCCTTCCCTCCCTCTCCCTCCCCTCTCCCTCCCCTCTCCCTCCCCTCTCCCTCTCCTTCCCTCCCTCTCCTTCCCTCTCCCTCTCCCTCTACCTCCCCTCCCCTCCCTCCCCTCCCTCCTCCCCCTTCTCCCTCTACCTTTCCCTTCTCCCTCTACCTCCCCCTCCCCTCCCCCTCTCCTTCCCCCTCCCCCTCCCCTTCTCCCTCTCCCTCTACCTCTACCTCTCCGTCTCGCTATCGCTTTTCCCCGCTCCCTCTCCATCTCTTTCTTTCCCTCTCAATCTGTTGTAGAAATTTGATGCTGAGCTGTTTAAGATTGCCATGCCGTGTATCTGTGCCATCGCTGGTGCCATCCCTCCGGACTATGTGGACGCCAGCTACTCTTCCAACACAGAGAAGAAGGCTTCTGTGGACGCTGAGGGAAACTTTGACCCCAAACCCGTGGAGACCACCAAGTGAGGATGAGATGGGGGGGGTCGATGGCAGTCTGGAGATTGGGCCATAAGTTTTCCTGATCACGTGACCTGTCCAGGAGAAACACCAAGCCCTAGTTTAAGGCTAGAGTTTTTCCTGATCACTTCAGCTGGCGTGGAAAACCCTGTCTGTTTACATTGTAGAGTAGTTAGCGGTGTGTCTCCTGCAGCGATAACTCTCCACCTGTTTCGTCCTTCTCAGCACCATTATCCCAGAGAAGCTGGATGCCTTCATCAATAAGTATGCCGAACACACTCACGACAAGTGGGCCTTCGAGAAGGTTAGTTGCTCCTCACCCTCTCCTTCATCCTTCGTCTACGACACCAGAATTCACCATGTACTGATGGAGACGGAGACTTCAGGTAGAAAAAAAACGTTTTTTAGTATAATGATGCTCTATGTATCTTGCTCTCAGATCCAGAACAACTGGTCGTACGGAGAGGTGCTGGATGAAAACGCCAAGACCCACCCCATGCTGCGTCCGTACAAAACCTTCTCTGAGAAGGACAAGGAGATCTACCGTTGGCCCATCAAGGAGTCCGTTAAGGCCATGCTGGCCTGGGAGTGGACGATGGAGAAGGCCCAAGCAGGGGAGGGAGAGAAGGTGGAGCTGAAGACCACCACACGGAAGATCTCCCAGACTGCTCAGGCGACCTACGACCCCAGCCACGGTTACAGCCCTTCGCCTGTGGACATCACTGCCATGGCGCTGTCCAGAGAGCTGCAGGTAAGGAACAAACTGTAAAGACAACTGTAGTCGATGGTGGCTTGGTCAACACACTATGATCAGCAATCTGGTCATGTGGGTTTGGTGGAGGAAACGGTATGGAGGAATAGTTTAACATTGTTCACTTTCACCAGTGACATATAGGTTGATGTACCTTGTGATCCTCTCTCTCTGTCTCTTTCTCCGTCTCTCTCTCTGTCTCTCTCTCTGTCTCTGTCTCTCTCTCTCTCTCTCTCTCTCTGTCTCTCTCTCTGTCTCTCTCTCTGTCTCTCTCTCTGTCTCTGTCTCTCTCTCTCTCTCTCTCTCTCTCTCTGTCTCTCTCTCTGTCTCTCTCTCTGTCTCTGTCTATCTCTCTCTCTCTCTCTCTCTCTCTCTCTCTCTCTCTCTCTGTCTCTCTCTCTCTCTTTCTAGTCCATGGCTGAACAGCTGGCTGAAAACTACCACAACACCTGGGGTAGGAAGAAGAAGATGGAGCTGATGGGAAAAGGTGAGAGGAAAGGGACGGACAGCAGTCAGCGTTTTTAACATTCTACGTCTCTGCCCGTCTCAGTCGAAATTAGAATCTTTAACCCATAATAATTATAATCATAATGCCAGTCTGTTTGCATAGGACACTTTTGAAATAAGTAAAGGTTCTTCACAGCAATAGAAACACCGGCTGATGTGTGTGTTGTCCAGGTGGTGGTGCCCATCCCCTGTTGGTACCCTATGACACCTTGACGGCTAAGGAGAAGGCCAGAGACAGAGAGAAAGCCCAGGACCTTCTCAAGTTCCTGCAGCTCAATGGATATGCTGTCACTAGGTACAGTACTGTAACACTCACTGCTCAGAGAGTTCCCCCCTGTCCGTATTGTACCGACAAGTTGTATCCCATGTAAATAACTCGCTCCCTGTTCCTCTCCTCCTTTCTTCTCCTCTCTCCATCCCTCTCTCACCTCAGGGGGCTGAAGGACATGGAGCAGGACATCTCCTCCATAGAGAAGAGGTTTGCCTATGGTTTCCTCCAGAAGCTGCTGAAGTGGATGGATATTGCCCAGGAGTTCATCGCCCATCTGGGTACTGTAGGGGACTGGGGCAGGAGACAGGAGACCAGGGACTGAGGGCAGAGGGATGGGATGGTTAGGGTAGAATGGGTTTACTGATTCTTCATCTGGCGCATGTCATAAATACTGTCTATCGTACATCATACCAGTAAGTGGAGCCAGAGGAGTTTTTCCTGGTCAGATCATGTGGTTATGATGTCATTTCTGTGTGACTGAGGCCGCTCTCTCTCTCTCTCTCTCTCTTTCTCCTCTCTCTCTCTCTCTTTTTCTCCCTTTCCCTCTTTCTTTCTTTCTTTCTTTCTTTCTTTCTATCTTTCTTTCTTTCTTTCTTTCTTTCTTTCTGAATCTCTCTCTCTCTCTGAATCTCTCTCTCTCTCTGAATCTCTCTCTCTCTCTGAATCTCTCTCTCTGAATCTCTCTCTCTGATCTCTCTCTCTGATCTCTCTCTCTGAATCTCTCTCTCTGAATCTCTCTCTCTGAATCTCTCTCTCTGAATCTCTCTGAATCTCTCTCTGAATCTCTCTCTCTCTGAATCTCTCTCTCTCTGAATCTCTCTCTGAATCTCTCTCTCTGAATCTCTCTCTCTGAATCTCTCTCTCTCTCTGAATCTCTCTCTCTCTCTGAATCTCTCTCTCTCTCTGAATCTCTCTCTCTCTGAATCTCTCTCTCTCTGAATCTCTCTCTCTGAATCTCTCTCTCTGAATCTCTCTCAATCTCTCTCTGAATCTCTCTCTCTCTCTCTCTCTCTCTCTCTCTCTCTCTCTCCCTACAGAGGCTGTGGTTAGCAGTGGCAGAGTTGAGAAGTCTCCACACGAACAGGAGATCAAGTTCTTTGCCAAAGTGAGATGAGGATTAATTATCCTATTAGCCTAGCTATTAGCACATTAGCCCAACTGTTAGCCCGTTATCCCTAGCTGTCAGCCCATTAACCTAGCTGTTAGCACATTAGCCCAACTGTTAACCCGTTATCACTAGCTGTCATCCCATTAACATAGCTGTTAGCACATTAGCCCAACTGTTAGCCCGTTATCCCTAGCTGTCAGCTCAGTAGCCTAGTTGTTAGCCCATTAGCCTAGCTGTTTGACCATTAGCTTAGCTGTTAGCCCAATAGCCTCATTGTTAGCCAATTAGCTTAGCTCATTAGCCTAGCAGTTAGCCCATTAGACCAAGGGTGAGAAACTCATTTTGCACCGGGGGCCACATTCCATCTTCAATGAGGTCCGGAAGCCACACTGAAAATGTGTTATATTTTGTCACCATCAAAATTAGCAAAAGATAGTACTCTATCCATCGTTTTTGGAAACTGTTAGCTTATTATTATCCTAGTTGTTAGCCCATTAGATTATTAGCCCAGCTGTTATCTTATTAGCCTAGTTGTTAGCTTAGTAGCCTAGCTTTTAGCCCAGTAGCCTAACTGTTAGTCTATTAGCCTAGCTGTTAGCATCTTTGGGAGTTCTGCCTCTTTACAAATGAAACATCATAATTTTCTACTTATTTATTTTTTTTAAATTTATTGTGGAGCTCTAACACTGTGATCTGATTGACACTCACCTCTCTGTCTCTGTGTCGTAGATTCTCCTGCCGCTGGTTAACCAGTACTTTAAGAACCACTGCCTTTACTTCCTCTCCACGCCTGCCAAGTTGCTGGGCAGCGGAGGCCACTCCTCCAACAAGGAGAAGGAAATGATCGCCAGGTACGTTGATCGTCAAAGGCTTTGAGAATAATACCAAAGATATACTGTAGTACCAGCTCTAGGGCAAAATCACATGGTAAGTCTTTTATACTCAGAATCGTTGATCTTTCATTAAGAAAAATGATCTGCCTAAAACCTTTCCCACAATACCTTGCTTGTTATACTCTGTCTGCTATACTCCCTATCTCCTTATCTCCTCCTCTCCTTGTTACTCCATTCCTCTCCTCTTTTATGGAATCTACTTCATTTCCTTGGACCTTTTGACCTTAACCAACTTGTTTTTCATTCCGGTCCTCCCTTCCTATCCTCCCATACCCTCCCTTTCCTTTCCTTCTCCACTCCTCCTCCTCCTCTTCCTCCTCCCTCAGTATCTTCTGTAAGTTGGCAGCTCTGGTGAGACACAGAGTATCTCTCTTTGGTAAGGAACCTGAACCTGCATGGTGGACTGATGCCTGTCGGTCACCTCCCAATCTCATCTCTCTTACCATCTCTCTCCGTCAATATCCATCTCTCTCCGTCAATATCCATCTCTTTCCGTCAATATCCATCTCTCTCCGTCAATATCCATCTCTCTCTCTCTGTCTCTCTCCCTCTCAATTTCCCTCTCTCTCAATCCCTCTATCAATAGCTCTACCCCAATCTCTCTCTCTCTACCCCAATCTCTCGCTCTACCCCAATCTCTCTCTCTACCCCAATCTCTGTCTCTACCCCAATCTCTGTCTCTACCCCAATCTCTCTCTCTCTACCCCAATCTCTCTCTCTCTACCCCAATCT
>NC_059450.1:156465370-156535370 GCF_905237065.1 Salmo salar | reverse complement strand
ATACTATATTACAACTCACACATAGTACACTATTATATTAAACACTAACACATACTACAATACTATATTACACACTCACACATACTACAATACTATAATACACACTCACACATATAACAATACTATATTACACACTCACACATACTACAATACTATATTACCACTCACACATACTACAATACTATATTACACACTCACACATACTACAATACTATATTACACACTCACACATACTACAATACTATATTACACACTCACACATACTACAATACTATATTACACACTCACACATACTACAATACTATATTACACACTCACACATACTACAATACTATATTACACGCTCACACATACTACAGTACTATATTACACACTCACACATACTACAATACTATATTACCACTCACACATACTACAATACTATATTACACACTCACACATACTACAATACTATATTACACACTCACACATACTACAATACTATATTACACACTCACAAATACTACAATACTATATTACACACTCACACATACTACAATACTATATTACAACTCACATATACTACAATACTATATTACAAACTCACACATACTACAATACTATATTACACACTCACACATACTACAATACTATATTACACACTCACACATACTACAATACTATATTACACACTCACACATAGTACAATACTATATTACCACTCACACATACTACAATACTATATTACACACTCACAAATACTACAATACTATATTACACACTCACACATACTACAATACTATATTACAACTCACACATACTACAATACTATATTACATACTCACACATACTACAATAATATATTACACACTCACACATACTACAATACTATATTACACACTCACACATACTACAATACTATATTACACGCTCACACATACTACAATACTATATTACACACTCACACATACTACAATACTATATTACACACTCACACATACTACAATACTATATTACACACTCACACATACTACAATACTATATTACACACTCACACATACTACAATACTATATTACACGCTCACACATACTACAGTACTATATTACACGCTCACACATACTACAATACTATATTACCACTCACACATACTACAATACTATATTACACACTCACACATACTACAATACTATATTACACACTCACACATACTACAATACTATATTACACACTCACAAATACTACAATACTATATTACACACTCACACATACTACAATACTATATTACAACTCACATATACTACAATACTATATTACACACTCACACATACTACAATACTATATTACACACTCACACATACTACAATACTATATTACACACTCACACATACTACAATACTATATTACACACTCACACATACTACAATACTATATTACCACTCACACATACTACAATACTATATTACACACTCACAAATACTACAATACTATATTACACACTCACACATACTACAATACCATATTACACACTCACACATACTACAATACTATATTACAACTCACATATTATTTTCTATTATGTATCTATTCAAGCGTACAGTACAGTTTTTACAGAATGATCTCTCTCTCTCTCTTTCCCCCCTTGTCTTTCCTTCTCTCCAGGACGGTAATGAAGTCAGGTCCTGAGATTGTGAAGGCAGGACTGCGTCAGTTCTTTGAGAGCGCTGCAGATGACATAGAGAAGATGGTGGAGAACCTGAAGCTGGGCAAGGTTTCTAGCAGGAACCAGGTCAGATATGATACCTTAATGTTAGTCCTACAGCAGGTGGTTCCTCACAGCTGCCCTTCTGAGTTAACTCCCCCTCTCTTTTTCCCTCTCCCCTCTCCTTCTCTCTCTCCCCTCTCATCTATCTCGCTGACCCCTCTCATTCTCTCTCTCCCCTCTCCTTCTCTCTCCCCCTCTCCATCCTTCTCTCTCTCTCCTCTCTCATCTATCTCGCTGACCCCTCTCATTCTCTCTCTCCCCTCTCATCTATCTCGCTGACCCCTCTCATTCTCTCTCTCCCCTCTCCTTCTCTCTCCCCCTCTCCATCCTTCTCTCTCTCCTCTCTCATCTATCTCGCTGACCCCTCTCATTCTCTCTCCCCTCACTTTCTCTCTTTCCCTCTCCTTCTCTCTCTCCCCTCTCATCTATCTCGCTGACCCCTCTCCTTCTCTCTCTCCCCTCACTTTCTCTCTTTCCCTCTCCTTCTCTCTCTCCCCTCTCATCTATCTCGCTGACCCCTCTCCTTCTCTCTCTCCCTCTCCTTCTCTCTCTCCCCTCTCCATCCATCTCTCTCACCCCTCCTCGTCTCTCTCACCCCTCTCCTTCTCTCTCTCCCCTCTAATCTATCTCGCTGACCCCTCTCATTCTCTCTCTCCCCTCTCCTTCTCTCTCCCCCTCTCCATCCTTCTCTCTCTCCCCTCTCATCTATCTCGCTGACCCCTCTCCTTCTCTCTCTCCCCTCTCCTTCTCTCTCTCCCCTCTCCATCCATCTCTCTCACCCCTCCTCGTCTCTCTCACCCCTCTCCTTCTCTCTCTCCCCTCTAATCTATCTCGCTGACCCCTCTCATTCTCTCTCTCCCCTCTCCTTCTCTCTCCCCCTCTCCATCCTTCTCTCTCTCCTCTCTCATCTATCTCGCTGACCCCTCTCCTTCTCTCTCTCCCCTCACTTTCTCTCTTTCCCTCTCCTTCTCTCTCTCCCCTCTCATCTATCTCGCTGACCCCTCTCCTTCTCTCTCTCCCTCTCCTTCTCTCTCTCCCCTCTCCATCCATCTCTCTCACCCCTCCTCGTCTCTCTCACCCCTCTCCTTCTCTCTCTCCCCTCTAATCTATCTCGCTGACCCCTCTCCTTCTCTCTCTCCCCTCACTTTCTCTCTCTCCCTCTCCTTCTCTCTCCCCCCTCTCCATCCATCTCTCTCACCCCTCTTCGTCTCTCTCACCCCTCTCCTTCTCTCTCCCCTCCATTCCTCTATCTCTTTGTCTCTGTGTGCAGGTGAAGGGTGTGTCCCAGAACATCAACTACACCACCATCGCCCTGCTGCCTGTCCTGACCACCCTGTTCGACCACATCGCCCAGCACCAGTTTGGGGACGACGTCATCTGTGAGTCTGACAGCCTCATCAACTACATCATTACATTATCATAATGATAGAGGGTCAGTCTACATCAATACATTATCATAACGATAGAGGGTCAGTCTACATCAATACATTATCATAACAACAGAGGGTCAGTCTACATCACTACATTATCATAATGATAGAGGGGCAGTCTACATCATTACATTAACATAATGATAGAGGATCAGTCTATATCACCACATTAACATAACGATAGAGGGGCAGTCTACATCACCACATTAACATAATGATCAGTCTATATCACCACATTAACATAATGATAGAGGGTCAGTCTACATCACCACATTAACATAACGATAGAGGGGCAGTCTACATCACCACATTAACATAATGATCAGTCTATATCACCACATTAACATAATGATAGAGGGTCAGTCTACATCACCACATTAACATAATGATAGAGGGGCAGTCTACATCACCACATTATCATAACGATAGAGGGTCAGTCTACATCACCACATTAACATAATGATGGAGGGTCAGTCTACATCACCACATTATCATAACGATAGAGGGTCAGTCTACATCACCACATTATCATAATGATAGAGGGTCAGTCTACATCACCACATCAACATAACAATAGAGGGGCAGTCTACATCACCACATTAACATAACGATAGAGGGGCAGTCTGGTATCTCTATGTCGTAAGATCTCAGCTCTGATAATGATAGGTCAGCCTCCTTGTCTACCGATCCACAATAACAATACATACAGCCTAGTAATAGTATCTCTGTGGTTCCTGTCTTCTGTCTGTCTGTCTGTCCCTGTCTGTCTGTCTGTCTGTCTGTCTGTCTGTCTGTCTGTCTGTCTGTCTGTCTGTCTGTCTGTCTGTCTGTCTGTCTGTCTGTCTGTCTGTCTGTCTGACCCCTGTCTGTCTGTCTGTCTGGCTCCTGTCTTCTGTCTGACCACTGTCTGTCTGTCTGTCTGTCTGTCTGTCTGTCTGTCTGTCTGTCTGTCTGTCTGTCTGTCTGTCTGTCTGTCTGTCTGTCTGTCTGTCTGTCTGTCTGTCTGTCTGGCTCCTGTCTGTCTGTCTGGCTCCTGTCTTCTGTCTGTCTGTCTGTCTGTCTGTCTGTCTGTCTGTCTGTCTGTCTGTCTGTCTGTCTGTCTGTCTGTCTGTCTGTCTGTCTGTCTGTCTGTCTGACCCCTGTCTGTCTGACCCCTGTCTGTCTGACCCCTGTCTGTCTGACCCCTGTCTGTCTGTCTGTCTGTCTGTCTGTCTGTCTGTCTGTCTCTCTGTCTCCTCTCTGTCTGTCTGATTCCTGTCTGTCTCTCTCTGACTCCTGTCTTTCTGTTTCTCTGACTCCTTCCTGTCTGTCTCTCTCTGACTCCTTCCTGTCTGTCTGTTTCTCTTATTCCTTCCTGTCTGTCTGTTTCTCTGATTCCTTCCTGTCTGTCTCTCTCTGACTCCTTCCTGTCTGTCTCTCTGACTCCTTCCTGTCTGTCTCTCTCTGACTCCTATCTTCCTGTCTCTCTCTGACTCCTTCCTGTCTGTCTCTCTCTGACTCCTATCTTCCTGTCTCTCTCTGACTCCTTCCTGTCTGTCTCTCTGACTCCTTCCTGTCTGTCTCTCTCTGACTCCTATCTTCCTGTCTCTCTCTCTGACTCCTTCCTGTCTGTCTCTCTGACTCCTTCCTGTCTCTCTCTGACTCCTTCCTGTCTGTCTCTCTCTGACTCCTTCCTGTCTGTCTCTCTCTGACTCCTCTCCAGTGGATGACCTTCAGATCTCCTGCTACAGGATCATGTGTTCCATCTACTCGCTGGGCACCGTCAAGACGCCTCACGCTGAGAAGTTAGTAAACGCTCACCTCCTTAAAGGGAAACTCCAATCAAAAAAACTCTCTTTTGCTATTTTTTCCATTGACTCGGTCCCAAAATATTTTGCACGTCAGCTAGTCAAATTTTCAAGATATCGGACTTTCAACTTTGCTTCTTGAAAGTCCGATATCTTGAAAATTTGACTAGCTGACATGCAAAATATTTTGGGACCGAGTCAATGGAAGAAATAGCAAAAGAGAGTTTTTTTTATTGAAGTTTTGCTATAAGGGGGTGTGAATATTGAGTATATGAGGGGGGGGTATTGCTATGTTATGGGGAATAGAGGGTTAAAAGTCCTTAAACTGTAATTCTTGTTCTGTTTTTTATGAAGTTGTATGTTTGATGTTATGTCTGGGCTATGCCATGTCTCACCGTATCGAAGTGCATTCTCTTATACGTTAAGCAAATATTTGTGAAACTCTTGTCAATAAAGAAATATCTAATAAAATCGAATCTAAATCGATACTCTCCACCAGCGTCAAAGGGCTCTGGTCAAGAGTAGTTCGCTATATTATGGGCTGAGTGTTTATAGTGGTTATTATCCCTATTGGCTGAGTGTTTATAGAGGTTATAATCCCTATGGGCTGAGTGTTTATAGTGGTTATAATCCCTATGGGCTGAGTGTTTATAGAGGTTATAATCCCTATGGGCTGAGTGTTTATAGTGGTTATAATCCCTATGGGCTGAGTGTTTATAGTGTTTATTACCTCTATGGGCTGAGTGTTTATAGTGGTTATTATCCCTATGGGCTGAGTGTTTATAGTGGTTATAATCCCTATGGGCTGAGTGTTTATAGTGGTTATTATCCCTATGGGCTGAGTGTTTATAGTGGTTATAATCCCTATGGGCTGAGTGTTTATAGTGGTTATAATCCCTATGGGGCTGAGTGTTTATAGTGTTTATAATCCCTATGGGCTGAGTGTTTATAGTGGTTATAATCCCTATGGGCTGAGTGTTTATAGTGGTTATAATCCCTATGGGCTGAGTGTTTATAGTGGTTATAATCCCTATGGGCTGAGTGTTTATAGTGGTTATAATCCCTATGGGCTGAGTGTTTATAGTGGTTATTATCCCTATGGGCTGAGTGTTTATAGTGGTTATAATCCCTATGGGCTGAGTGTTTATAGTGTTTATTACCTCTATGGGCTGAGTGTTTATAGTGGTTATTATCCCTATGGGCTGAGTGTTTATAGTGGTTATAATCCCTATGGGCTGAGTGTTTATAGTGTTTATTACCTCTATGGGCTGAGTGTTTATAGTGGTTATTATCCCTATGGGCTGAGTGTTTATAGTGGTTATAATCCCTATGGGCTGAGTGTTTATAATGGTTATTATCCCTATGGGCTGAGTGTTTATAGTGTTTATTACCTCTATGGGCTGAGTGTTTATAATGTTTATAATCCCTATGGGCTGAGTGTTTATAGTGGTTATTATCCCTATGGGCTGAGTGTTTATAGTGGTTATAATCCCTATGGGCTGAGTGTTTATAGTGGTTATAATCCCTATGGGCTGAGTGTTTATAATGTTTATAATCCCTATGGGCTGAGTGTTTATAGTGGTTATTACCTCTATGGGCTGAGTGTTTATAATGGTTATAATCCCTATGGGCTGAGTGTTTATAGTGTTTATTACCTCTATGGGCTGAGTGTTTATAATGGTTATAATCCCTATGGGCTGAGTGTTTATAGTGTTTATAATCCCTATGGGCTGAGTGTTTATAGTGGTTATAATCCCTATGGGCTGAGTGTTTATAGTGGTTATAATCCCTATGGGGCTGAGTGTTTATAGTGTTTATTACCTCTATGGGCTGAGTGTTTATAATGTTTATAATCCCTATGGGCTGAGTGTTTATAATGGTTATAATCCCTATGGGCTGAGTGTTTATAATGGTTATTATCCCTATGGGCTGAGTGTTTATAGTGGTTATTATCCCTATGGGCTGAGTGTTTATAATGGTTATAATCCCTATGGGCTGAGTGTTTATAGTGGTTATAATCTCTATGGGCTGAGTGTTTATAGTGGTTATAATCTCTATGGGCTGAGTGTTTATAGAGGTTATAATCCCTATGGGCTGAGTGTTTATAGTGGTTATAATCTCTATGGGCTGAGTGTTTATAGAGGTTATAATCCCTATGGGCTGAGTGTTTATAGTGGTTATTATCTCTATGGGCTGAGTGTTTATAATGGTTATAATCCCTATGGGCTGAGTGTTTATAGTGGTTATTACCTCTATGGGCTGAGTGTTTATAGTGGTTATTATCCCTATGGGCTGAGTGTTTATAGAGGTTATAATCCCTATGGGCTGAGTGTTTATAATGGTTATAATCCCTATGGGGCTGAGTGTTTATAGTGTTTATAATCCCTATGGGCTGAGTGTTTATAGTGGTTATAATCCCTATGGGCTGAGTGTTTATAGTGGTTATTATCCCTATGGGCTGAGTGTTTATAATGGTTATAATCCCTATGGGCTGAGTGTTTGTAGTGTTTATTACCTCTATGGGCTGAGTGTTTATAGTGGTTATTATCCCTATGGGCTGAGTGTTTATAGAGGTTATAATCCCTATGGGCTGAGTGTTTATAATGGTTATAATCCCTATGGGCTGAGTGTTTGTAGTGTTTATTACCTCTATGGGCTGAGTGTTTATAGTGGTTATTATCCCTATGGGCTGAGTGTTTATAATGGTTATAATCTCTATGGGGCTGAGTGTTTGTACTGTCTCTGGTTATTATCCCTATGGGCTGAGTGTTTATAGAGGTTATAATCCCTATGGGCTGAGTGTTTATAGTGTTTATTACCTCTTATGGGCTGAGTGTTTATAATGGTTATAATCCCTATGGGCTGAGTGTTTATAGTGGTTATTATCTCTATGGGCTGAGTGTTTATAATGGTTATAATCCCTATGGGCTGAGTGTTTATAGTGTTTATTACCTCTATGGGCTGAGTGTTTATAGTGGTTATAATCCCTATGGGCTGAGTGTTTATAGTGGTTATAATCCCTATGGGCTGAGTGTTTATAGTGGTTATAATCCCTATGGGCTGAGTGTTTGTACTGTCTCTGGTTATAATCCCTATGGGCTGAGTGTTTATAGTGGTTATACTCCCTATGGGCTGAGTGTTTGTAGTGGTTATTATCCCTATGGGCTGAGTGTTTATAATGGTTATAATCCCTATGGGCTGAGTGTTTATAGTGGTTATTATCTCTATGGGCTGAGTGTTTATAATGGTTATAATCCCTATGGGTTGAGTGTTTATAGTGTTTATTACCTCTATGGGCTGAGTGTTTATAATGGTTATAATCCCTATGGGCTGAGTGTTTATAATGGTTATAATCCCTATGGGCTGAGTGTTTATAGTGGTTATACTCCCTATGGGCTGAGTGTTTGTAGTGGTTATTATCTCTATGGGCTGAGTGTTTATAGTGGTTATAATCCCTATGGGCTGAGTGTTTATAGTGGTTATAATCCCTATGGGCTGAGTGTTTGTACTGTCTCTGGTTATAATCCCTATGGGCTGAGTGTTTATAGTGGTTATAATCCCTATGGGCTGAGTGTTTGTACTGTCTCTGGTTATAATCCCTATGGGCTGAGTGTTTATAGTGGTTATAATCCCTATGGGCTGAGTGTTTATAGAGGTTATAATCCCTATGGGCTGAGTGTTTGTACTGTCTCTGGTTATAATCCCTATGGGCTGAGTGTTTATAGTGGTTATAATCCCTATGGGCTGAGTGTTTATAGTGGTTATAATCCCTATGGGCTGAGTGTTTATAGAGGTTATAATCCCTATGGGCTGAGTGTTTGTACTGTCTCTGGTTATAATCCCTATGGGCTGAGTGTTTATAGAGGTTATAATCCCTATGGGCTGAGTGTTTATAGTGGTTATAATCCCTATGGGCTGAGTGTTTATAGTGGTTATAATCCCTATGGGCTGAGTGTTTATAGAGGTTATAATCCCTATGGGCTGAGTGTTTGTAGTGTCTCTGGTTATTATCGCTGATCCTGATGTTTGTTTGTTCAGGTTTCTGTTCTGTTATTATAACACACTGTGCAGTCCATGGGCATCAGACCAATAATGTTTTGTTGTGTCTGTATACAGGCAGAGGCCGGCTCTGGGAGAGTGTTTGGCAAATCTTGCCGCTGCCATGCCTGTAGCCTACCTGGAGCCCGGCCTCAACGAGTACAATGCCTACTCTGTCTACACCACGAAGACACCCAGAGAGAGAGGCAGTGAGTCACAGCTATCTGTATCTATACATGTGTCTCTATGTCTAAATAGCTGTCTCTGAATCTATATATCTATCTCTCTATCTATATCTGTCTCTCTATCTATATCTATATCTGTCTCTCTATCTATATCTATCCCTGTCTCTCTATCTATATCTATATCTATCTCTCTATCTATATCTGTCTCTATCTATATCTATATCTATCTCTCTATCTATATCTGTCTCTCTATCTATATCTATTCCTGTCTCTCTATCTATATCTATATCTATCTCTCTATCTATATCTGTCTCTATCTATATCTATATCTATATCTATCTCTCTATCTATATCTGTCTCTCTATCTATATCTACATCTGTCTCTCTATCTATATCTGTCTCTATTTATATCTATATCTGTCTCTATCTATATCTATATCTGTCTCTCCATCTATATCTGTCTCTATATCTATCTATCTATCTCTCTGTCTCTATATCTATCTATCTATCTATCTATCTATCTATCTATCTATCTATCTATCTATCTATCTATCTATCTATCTATCTATCTATCTATCTATCTATCTATCTATCTATCTATCTATCTATCTCTATATCTGTCTCTATATCTGTCTCTATATCTATATCTATATCTATCTATCTCTCTATCTATATCTGTCTCTATATCTATATCTATCTCTCTATCTATATCTATATATATATCTATATATATATATCTGTCTCTATCTATATCTGTCTCTGTGTCTATATCTGTCGCTCTGTCTATATCTGTCTCTATATCTGTCTCTATATCTGTGTCTCTATCTATATCTATATCTGTCTCTCTATCTATATCTGTCTCTATCTATATCTGTCTCTATCTATATCAATATCTGTCACTATCTATATCTATATCTGTCTCTATCTATGTATATATATCTGTCTCTATCTATATCTATATCTGTCTCTATATCTATATCTGTCTCTATATCTATATCTGTCTCTGTCTATATCTGTCTCTATCTATATCTATATATGTCTCGCTATCTATATCTGTCTCTCTGTCTATATATGTCTCTCTATCTATATCTGTCTATATATCTGTCTCTCTATCTATATCTGAACTCTATCTATATCTATATCTGTCTCTCCATCTATATCTGTCTCTATCTGTCTCTCTATCTATATCGGTCTCTATATCTATATCTGTCTCTCTATCTACATCTGTCTCTATCTATATCTGTCTATCTATAACTCTCTATATGTCTCTATATCTCTCTCTCTCTATCTATATCTGTCTCTCTATCTATGACTCTTTCTCTGTCTGTCTCTATATCAGTCTCTCTCTCTCTCTCTCTCTCTATATATATATCTGTCTCTATCTATATCTATATATATATCTGTCTCTATCTATATCTATATCTGTCTCTATCTATATCTGTCTCCCTATCTACATCTATGTATATCTATATCTGTCTCTCTATCTATCTATAACTGTCTATCTATGTCTGTCTCTCTATCTATGTCTGTCTCTCTATCTATATCTGTCTCTCTCTATATAAATAACTGTCTCTCTATCTATATCTGTCTCTCTATCTATATCTATATCTATCTATCTATCTATCTGTCTCTATCTATATCTATATCTATCTATCTATATCTATATCTACCTATATCTGTCTCTATCTCTAGCTATGTCTGTCTCTCTATCTATATCTGTCTCTCTATCTATATCTGTCTCTATCTATATCTGTCTCTCTATCTATATCTGTCTCTATCTATATCTGTCTCTCTATCTATATCTATATCTGTCTCTCTATCTTTATCTGTCTGTATCTATATCTATATCTATCTCTCTATCTATATCTGTCTCTATCTATATCTGTCTCTCTCTATATCTATATCTGTCTCTCTATCTATATCTGTCTCTCTCTATATCTATATCTATCTCTCTATCTATATCTGTCTCTCTATCTATATCTGTCTCTCTATCTTTATCTGTCTGTATCTATATCTATATCTATCTCTCTATCTATATCTGTCTCTCTATCTATATCTGTCTCTCTCTATATCTATATATATCTCTCTATCTATATCTGTCTCTCAATCTATATCTATATCTGTCTCTCTATCTTTATCTGTCTGTATCTATATCTATATCTATCTCTCTATCTATATCTGTCTCTATCTATATCTGTCTCTCTATCTATATATGTCTCTATCTATATCTATATCTATCTCTCTATCTATATCTGTCTCTCAATCTATATCTGTCTCTCTATCTATATATGTCTCTATCTATATCTATATCTGTCTCTCTATGTATATCTGTCTCTCTATCTATATCTATATCTATATCTATATCTATCTATCTATATCTATATCTACCTATATCTGTCTCTATCTCTAGCTATGTCTGTCTCTCTATCTATATCTGTCTCTCTATCTATATCTGTCTCTCTCTATATCTGTCTCTATCTATATCTGTCTCTCTATCTATATCTGTCTCTCTATCTCTATCTACATCTGTCTCTCTATCTTTATCTGTCTGTATCTATATCTATATCTATCTCTCTATCTATATCTGTCTCTATCTATATCTGTCTCTATCTATATCTGTCTCTATCTATATCTGTCTCTATCTATATCTATATCTGTCTCTATCTATATCTATATCTATCTCTATCTATATCTGTCTCTACCTATATCTATATCTATCTCTCTATCTATATCTGTCTCTATCTATATCTATATCTGTCTCTCTATCTATATCTGTCTCTCTCTATATCTATATCTGTCTCTCTATCTATATCTGTCTCTCTATCTATATCTATATCTGTCTCTCTATCTATATATGTCTGTATCTATATCTATATCTATCTCTCTATCTATATCTGTCTCTCAATCTATATCTGTCTCTCTATCTATATATGTCTCTATCTATATCTATATCTGTCTCTCTATCTATATCTGTCTCTCTATCTATATCTGTCTCTCTATCTATATCTGTCTCTATCTATATCTGTCTCTCTATCTATATCTGTCTCTATCTATATCTGTCTCTATCTATATCTGTCTCTATCTATATCTGTCTCTCTATCTATATCTATATCTGTCTCTATCTATATCTGTCTCTCTATCTATATCTGTCTCTCTATCTCTATCTACATCTGTCTCTCTATCTACATCTGTCTCTCTATCTACATCTGTCTCTCTATCTATATCTATATCTATATCTGTGTCTATCTCTAGCTATATCTGTCTCTCTATCTCTATCTATATCTGTCTCTCTATCTACATCTGTCTCTCTATCTAGATCTATATCTATATCTGTGTCTGTCTCTAGCTATATCTGTCTCTCTATCTATATCTGTCTCTTTATCTATATTTGTCTCTCTATCTATATCTATCTCTCTATCAATATCTGTCTCTCTATCTCTAGCTATATCTGTCTCTCTATCTATATCTGTCTCTCTCTATATCTATATCTATCTCTCTATCTATATCTGTCTCTCTATCTATATCTGTCTCTCTATCTTTATCTGTCTGTATCTATATCTATATCTATCTCTCTATCTATATCTGTCTCTCTATCTATATCTGTCTCTCTCTATATCTATATATATCTCTCTATCTATATCTGTCTCTCTATCTATATCTATATCTGTCTCTCTATCTTTATCTGTCTGTATCTATATCTATCTCTCTATCTATATCTGTCTCTATCTATATCTGTCTCTCTATCTATATATGTCTCTATCTATATCTATATATATCTCTCTATCTATATCTGTCTCTCAATCTATATCTGTCTCTCTATCTATATATGTCTCTATCTATATCTATATCTGTCTCTCTATCTATATCTGTCTCTCTATCTATATCTATATCTATCTATCTATCTATCTATCTATATCTATATCTACCTATATCTGTCTCTATCTCTAGCTATGTCTGTCTCTCTATCTATATCTGTCTCTCTATCTATATCTGTCTCTATCTATATCTGTCTCTCTATCTATATCTGTCTCTATCTATATCTGTCTCTCTCTATATCTATATCTGTCTCTCTATCTATATCTGTCTCTCTCTATATCTATATCTATCTCTCTATCTATATCTGTCTCTCTATCTATATCTGTCTCTCTATCTTTATCTGTCTGTATCTATATCTATATCTATCTCTCTATCTATATCTGTCTCTCTATGTATATCTGTCTCTCTCTATATCTATATATATCTCTCTATCTATATCTGTCTCTCTATCTTTATCTGTCTGTATCTATATCTATCTCTCTATCTATATCTGTCTCTATCTATATCTGTCTCTCTATCTATATATGTCTCTATCTATATCTATATCTATCTCTCTATCTATATCTGTCTCTCAATCTATATCTGTCTCTCTATCTATATATGTCTCTCTATCTATATCTATATCTATATCTATATCTACCTATATCTGTCTCTATCTCTAGCTATGTCTGTCTCTCTATCTATATCTGTCTCTCTATCTATATCTGTCTCTATCTATATCTGTCTCTATCTATATCTGTCTCTCTATCTATATCTGTCTCTCTATCTCTATCTATATCTGTCTCTCTATCTTTATCTGTCTGTATCTATATCTATATCTATCTCTCTATCTATATCTGTCTCTATCTATATCTGTCTCTATCTATATCTGTCTCTATCTATATCTGTCTCTACCTATATCTGTCTCTATCTATATCTATATCTATCTCTATCTATATCTGTCTCTACCTATATCTATATCTATCTATATCTGTCTCTATCTATATCTATATCTGTCTCTCTATCTATATATGTCTGTATCTATATCTATATCTATCTCTCTATCTATATCTGTCTCTCAATCTATATCTGTCTCTCTATCTATATATGTCTCTATCTATATCTATATCTGTCTCTCTATCTATATCTGTCTCTCTATCTATATCTGTCTCTCTATCTATATCTGTCTCTCTATCTATATCTGTCTCTATCTATATCTGTCTCTATCTATATCTGTCTCTCTATCTATATCTATATCTGTCTCTCTATATCTGTCTCTCTATCTCTATCTACATCTGTCTCTCTATCTACATCTGTCTCTCTATCTACATCTGTCTCTCTATCTATATCTATATCTATATCTGTGTCTATCTCTAGCTATATCTGTCTCTCTATCTCTATCTATATCTGTCTCTCTATCTACATCTCTCTCTATCTAGATCTACATCTATATCTGTGTCTGTCTCTAGCTATATCTGTCTCTCTATCTATATCTGTCTCTCTATCTATATTTGTCTCTCTATCTATATCTATCTCTCTATCAATATCTGTCTCTCTATCTCTAGCTATATCTGTCTCTCTACCTATATCTGTCTCTCTCTATATCTATATCTATCTCTCTATCTATATCTGTCTCTCTATCTATATCTGTCTCTCTCTATATCTATATATATCTCTCTATCTATATCTGTCTCTCTATCTATATCTATATCTGTCTCTCTATCTTTATCTGTCTGTATCTATATCTATATCTATCTCTCTATCTATATCTGTCTCTATCTATATCTGTCTCTCTATCTATATATGTCTCTATCTATATCTATATCTATCTCTCTATCTATATCTGTCTCTCAATCTATATCTGTCTCTCTATCTATATATGTCTCTATCTATATCTATATCTGTCTCTCTATCTATATCTGTCTCTCTATCTATATCTATATCTATCTATCTATATCTATATCTACCTATATCTGTCTCTATCTCTAGCTATGTCTGTCTCTCTATCTATATCTGTCTCTCTATCTATATCTGTCTCTATCTATATCTGTCTCTATCTATATCTGTCTCTATCTATATCTGTCTCTCTATCTATATCTATATCTGTCTCTCTATCTTTATCTGTCTGTATCTATATCTATATCTATCTCTCTATCTATATCTGTCTCTATCTATATCTGTCTCTATCTATATCTGTCTCTATCTATATCTATATCTATCTCTATCTATATCTGTCTCTATCTATATCTGTCTCTCTATCTATATCTGTCTCTACCTATATCTATATCTATCTCTCTATCTATATCTGTCTCTATCTGTCTCTCTATCTATATCTGTCTCTCTCTATATCTATATCTATCTCTCTATCTATATCTGTCTCTCTATCTATATCTGTCTCTCTATCTTTATCTGTCTGTATCTATATCTATATCTATCTCTCTATCTATATCTGTCTCTATCTATATCTGTCACTCTATCTATATATGTCTCCAGCTATATCTATATCTATCTCTCTATCTATATCTGTCTCTCAATCTATATCTGTCTCTCTATCTATATATGTCTCTATCTATATCTATATCTGTCTCTCTATCTATATCTGTCTCTCTATCTATATCTGTCTCTCTATCTATATCTGTCTCTCTAGCTATATCTGTCTCTATCTATATCTGTCTCTCTATCTATATCTGTCTCTATCTATATCTGTCTCTATCTATATCTGTCTCTATCTATATCTGTCTCTATCTATATCTGTCTCTCTATCTATATCTATATCTGTCTCTCTATCTATATCTGTCTCTCTATCTCTATCTACATCTGTCTCTCTATCTACATATGTCTCTCTATCTACATCTGTCTCTCTATCTATATCTATATCTATATCTATATCTGTGTCTATCTCTAGCTATATCTGTCTCTCTCTATCTATATCTGTCTCTCTATCTACATCTGTCTCTCTATCTAGATCTATATCTATATCTGTGTCTGTCTCTAGCTATATCTGTCTCTCTATCTATATCTGTCTCTCTATCTATATTTGTCTCTCTATCTATATCTATCTCTCTATCTATATCTGTCTCTCTATCTCTAGCTATATCTGTCTCTCTATCTATATCTGTCTCTCTATCTATATATGTCTCCAGCTATATCTATATCTATCTCTCTATCTATATCTGTCTCTCAATCTATATCTGTCTCTCTATCTATATATGTCTCTATCTATATCTATATCTGTCTCTCTATCTATATCTGTCTCTCTATCTATATCTGTCTCTCTATCTATATCTGTCTCTCTAGCTATATCTGTCTCTATCTATATCTGTCTCTCTATCTATATCTGTCTCTATCTATATCTGTCTCTATCTATATCTGTCTCTATCTATATCTGTCTCTATCTATATCTGTCTCTCTATCTATATCTATATCTGTCTCTCTATCTATATCTGTCTCTCTATCTCTATCTACATCTGTCTCTCTATCTACATATGTCTCTCTATCTACATCTGTCTCTCTATCTATATCTATATCTATATCTATATCTGTGTCTATCTCTAGCTATATCTGTCTCTCTCTATCTATATCTGTCTCTCTATCTACATCTGTCTCTCTATCTAGATCTATATCTATATCTGTGTCTGTCTCTAGCTATATCTGTCTCTCTATCTATATCTGTCTCTCTATCTATATTTGTCTCTCTATCTATATCTATCTCTCTATCTATATCTGTCTCTCTATCTCTAGCTATATCTGTCTCTCTATCTATATCTGTCTCTCTAGCTATATCTGTCTCTCTAGCTATATCTGTCTCTCTATCTCTAGCTATATCTGTCTCTCTATCTATATCTGTCTCTCTAGCTATATCTGTCTCTCTATCTATATCTGTCTCTCTATCTATATCTGTCTCTCTATCTATATCTATATCTGTCTCTATCTATATCTGTCTTTATCTATATCTGTCTCTCTATCTATATCTGTCTCTCTATCTATATCTATATCTGTCTCTATCTACATCTGTCTCTCTATCTACATCTGTCTCTCTATCTATATCTATATCTGTCTCTATATCTGTCTCTCTCTCTCTATATATATATATATATATATATATGTCTCTCTATCTCTATCTGTGTATATATTTGTCTCTCTATCTATATGTATCTCTCTATATCTGTGTCTCTCTATCTGTCTCTCTATCTATATCTATATCTGTCTCTCTATCTATATCTGTCTCTCTATCTCTATCTACATCTGTCTCTCTATCTACATCTGTCTCTCTATCTACATCTGTCTCTCTATCTATATCTATATCTATATCTGTGTCTATCTCTAGCTATATCTGTCTCTCTCTCTATCTATATCTGTCTCTATCTACATCTGTCTCTCTATCTAGATCTATATCTATATCTGTGTCTGTCTCTAGCTATATCTGTCTCTCTATCTATATCTGTCTCTCTATCTATATTTGTCTCTCTATCTATATCTATCTCTCTATCTATATCTGTCTCTTTATCTCTAGCTATATCTGTCTCTCTATCTATATCTGTCTCTCTAGCTATATCTGTCTCTCTAGCTATATCTGTCTCTCTATCTCTAGCTATATCTGTCTCTCTATCTATATCTGTCTCTCTAGCTATATCTGTCTCTCTATCTATATCTGTCTCTCTATCTATATCTGTCTCTCTATCTATATCTATATCTGTCTCTATCTATATCTGTCTTTATCTATATCTGTCTCTCTATCTATATCTCTCTCTATCTATATCTATATCTGTCTCTATCTACATCTGTCTCTCTATCTACATCTGTCTCTCTATCTATATCTGTCTCTATATCTGTCTCTCTCTCTATATATATATATATATATATATGTCTCTCTATCTCTATCTGTGTATATATTTGTCTCTCTATCTATATGTATCTCTCTATATCTGTGTCTCTCTATCTGTCTCTCTATATATCTATATCTGTCTCTCTATATATCTATATCTGTCTCTCTATATATTTATATCTGTCTCTCTATCTATATTTGTCTCTCTATCTATATCTGTTTCTATCTCTGTCTATATCTGTCTCTCTTTCTCTCTATCTAGATCTGTCTCTCTGTATCTCTCTCTCTCTCTCTCTCTATATATATATATATATATATATATATATATATATATAGTTTATATATATAAACTGTCTCTCTCTCTAGATATATATCTGTCTCTCTGTCTATATACAGTTGAAGTCAGAAGTTTACATACACTTAGGATGGAGTCATTAAAACTTGTTTTTCAACCACTCCACATATTTCTTGTGAACAAACTATAGTTTTGGCAAGTCGGTTAGGACATCTACTTTGTGCATGACACAAGTCATTTTTCCAACAATTGTGGACAGGTGCACTTCACAAAATAGATGGCATCATGAGGATGGAAAATTATGTGGATATATTGAAGCAACATCTCAAGACATCAGTCAGGAAGTTAAAGCTTGGTCACAAATGGGTCTTCCAAATGGACAATGACCCCAAGCATATTTCCAAAGTTGTGGCAAAATGGCTTAAGGACAACAAAGTCAATGTATTGGAGTGGCCATCACAAAGCCCTGACCTCAATCCTATAGAACATTTGTGGGCAAAACTGAAAAAGCCTGTGCGAGCAAGGAGGCCTACAAACCTGACTCAGTTACACCAGCTCTGTCAGGAGGAATGGGCCAAAATTCACCCAACTTATTGTGGGAAGCTTGTGGAAGGCTACCCGAAACATTTGACCCAAGTTAAACAATTTAAAGGCAATGCTACCAAATGCTAATTGTGTATATGTAAACTTCTGACCCACTGGTAATGTGAAAGAAATAAAAGCTTAAATATATAATTCTCTCTACTATTATTCTGACATTTCACATTCTTAAAATAAAGAAGTGATCCTAACTGACCTAAAATATATGTATATATATTTCTGTCTCTATCTATTTCTATCTACATCTGTCTCTATATCTATATCTGTCTTTATATCTATATCTGTCTATATCTATATCTGTATATCTATATATCTATGTCTGTCTCTCTATCTACATCTCTATCTTTCTCTATATCTATAAATATCTTCTCTGTATTTTTCACTTCTCTCTCTCTATTTTCTCTCTCTAACGTATCTCTCTCTCTACCTCCCTTTGTCTCTCTCACTTTTGTCTTTTTCTCTTTATTTTCCCCCCTCTCTTTCTCTCTCTCTCTCTCTCTCTCTCTCTCTCTCTCTTCTCTCTCTCCGTAAGTGTAGAAATGACACCATATTTTTCCTCCCTCCCCAGCACGTAGAGGAGCTATCCCAGAGCATTAATGACACAATATGTTTATTCTCTGTCCTTCCTTCCTGTCCTCCTTCTCCTCCCCGTCCCATTCCCTTTTTTTCCCCTCTCCTCTCATCTCTCTACCCCTGCCAGTCCTGGGCCTGCCCAACCAAGTAGAGGAGCTGTGTACTGACATCCCAGAGCTAGATGTCCTGATGAAGGAGATCGGAGACCTGGCAGAGTCAGGGGCTCGCTACACTGAGATGCCCCACGTTATCGAGATCACTCTGCCCATGCTGTGTAACTACCTTCCCCGTTGGTGGGAAAGAGGTCTGGAGAACTACCCCGACCTGGAGGGTCAGCTCTGTACCGACGTCACCTCAGAACAACTCAACCAGTTGCTGGGAAGCATCATGAAGATAGTAGTCAATAACCTGGGGATAGACGAAGCCTCCTGGATGAAACGACTGGCAGGTTGGTAGAGGGGAGGAGAGGGGCGAGGAGAGGGAGATGACTGGCAGGTTGGTAGGGGGGAGGAGAGGGGGGAGGAGAGGGAGATGACTGGCTGGTTGGTAGGGGGAGGAGAGGGGCGAGGAGAGGGGGGAGGAGAGGGAGATGACTGGCAGGTTGGTAGGGGGGAGGAAAGGGGGGAGGAGAGGGGGGAGGAGAGGGAGATGACTGGCTGGTTGGTAGGGGGAGGAGAGGGGGGAGGAGAGGGGGGAGGAGATGTTTTGTTTTAGAAATGATGTCGTGTTCAGTTCATGGTTCTGTGTTCAGAGATCAACTGTTGCTAACCTTGCTTTTCTATGGACGTGAGTAACAAACCTTTCAACAATGGGCCCTGTATGTCCTGCCTGTCCTGTACTTGTCCAGTGTTTGCCCAGCCCATCGTTAGCAGGGCCAAGCCTGAGATGTTGAAGTCTCATTTCATCCCGACCATGGAGAAACTGAAGAAACGTAGTGGGAAGGTAGTGGCTGAAGAGGAGCAGCTGAGACTGGAGGGGAAGTCTGAGGTGGACAGTGAGGAAGGAACCATTAGGGATGAGTTTGCTGTTCTCTGCAGAGACCTCTACGCTCTATACCCTCTATTGATCAGATATGTGGATAACAACAGGTATGTTGGAGTCATAAATAAACACGTGCACACACAAAACGCGCACGCACACATGGAAACACAGAAAAATACAGCTAACCCTTTCTTGTTTTTCCAGGGCTCGATGGTTGACCTGTCCAGACCCAGATGCTGAGGAACTCTTCAGGATGGTTGGAGAGGTGTTTATCTTCTGGTCCAAGTCTCATGTGAGTGTGGCCCTACCTCATTTAACACACACACACCAAGAAGCTGATTAAACAGCATGATTACTGCACAGGTGCACCTTGTGCTGGGGGACAATAAAAGGCCATTCTAAAATGTGCAGTTTTATCTATACAAAACAGATACCTCGAGTTTTGAGGGAGCGTGCAATTGGCATGCTGACTGCAGGAATGTCCACCAGAGCAATTGCCAGATGTCACGTTCGTCGTAAAGGTTGGGACCAAAACGCAGCGGGAATGTGAATACTCATCTTCTTTATTTCGAAGAAAACCAAAATAAACACTTAATCAAAAAACAACAATGAAAAACAGTCCTGTAAGGCACACAGCTATACACGGAACTACCCACAAGAACCCATGGAAAAACACCCCTACTAAATAGGACCTTCAATTAGAGGCAACGAGGAACAGCAGCCTCCAATTGAAGGTCAACCCAATAAGCTAAACATAGAACTAGAAAAACTAGAACAAACATAGAAATATACTAACATAGAACATTAACCAAAAAACCCCGAAACACATAAAACAAACACCCCCTGCCACGCCCTGACCAAACTACAATAACAAATAGTTTGGTGATCTGGTGACACCAGATCATTTATTGTTAATTTCTCTACCATATGCCGCCTCCAATGTCGCAATTGCTGTGCTCTTGGTTAAACCAGGCAATTCAATTATACAATGCATCAATTTTGCTCAAATGTACAAATCTAACAACCCTCGCCATAATGGCTCAATCACATTTTAAGAACTGATTGAGGAATAGATGCAGGAGGAGCGTACGGAGAGAAAGGGGGTGACAATGCTAGCTAATTAGCCTACTTAAACTACGAATGCTAGCCAATTAACCTACTTAAACTAGGAATGCTAGCCAATTAGGCTACTTAAACTAGGAATGCTAGCCAATTTGCCTACTTAAACTATGAATGCTAGCCAATTAGCCTACTTAAACTAGGAATGCTAGCCAATTAGCCTACTTAAACAGATGTGTGACTGGGAAAGGAGGATACCTAGTCAGTTGTCCAACCGAATGCCTTCAACTGAAATGTGTTTTCCGAATCAGAGAGGTGCGGGGGGCTGTCATAATCAACATCCACATCTTCAGCGCCCGGGGAACAGTGGGTTAACTGCCTTGTTCAGGGCCCGGGGAACAGTGGGTTAAACTGCCTTGTTCAGGGGCAGAACGACAGATTTCTACCTTGTCAGCTCGGGGATTCGATCCATCAACCTTTCGGTTACTGGCCCAACGCTCTAACCACTAGGCTACCTGCCTCCACTACACTCTAACCACTAGGCTACCTGCCGCCCCTCTAACCACAAGGCTACCTGCCTCCTCTAACCACTAGGCTACCTGCCTCCACTACACTCTAACCACTAGGCTACCTGCCTCCCCTCTAACCACTAGGCTCCCTGCTGCCCCTCTAACCACTAGGCTACCTGCCGCCCCTCTAACCACTAGGCTACCTGCCTCCTCTAACCACTAGGCTACCTGCCTCCTCTAACCACTAGGCTACCTGCCCCCTCTAACCACTAGGCTACCTGCCGCCCCTCTAACCACTAGGCTACCTGCCGCCCCTCTAACCACTAGGCTACCTGCCTCCCCTCTAACCACTAGGCTACCTGCCTCCCCTCTAACCACTAGGCTACCTGCCTCCCCTCTAACCACTAGGCTACCTGCCTCCCCTCTAACCACTAGGCTACCTGCCTCCCCTCTAACCACTAGGCTACCTGCCGCCCCTCTAACCACTAGGCTACCTGCCTCCTCTAACCACTAGGCTACCTGCCTCCTCTAACCACTAGGCTACCTGCCTCCTCTAACCACTAGGCTACCTGCCTCCTCTAAGCGCTAGGCTACCTGCCTCTAACCGCTAGGCTACCTGCCTCTCTAACCACTAGGGTACCTGCCTCCTCTAACCGCTAGGCTACCTGCCTCCTCTAACCGCTAGGCTACCTGCCTCCTCTAACCGCTAGGCTACCTGCCTAGTGGGTAGAGTGAGGGCTGGAAGGGGCTGTGGCTGGCTGATTACAGCTGAGATGCGTATGATGGTGAAGTGGACATTATTGGACTGGCACATACAAGAGAGTAGTTGCTGTTGCTTCATATTTCTGTTTACTTAATTTATAAACAAAACGTACTTTATAAACATTTTATAACAGGCACCAGCTGGTTCTTCAGATCAGTAGGGCTGAAATATTTGGTAGTGTCATATGAAACGGAACTAAGTTATTCTAAAATATTGGTATCAGAAGTGATGTTTTTGGTACCATGAAACACCACTCACCCATCTCTCTATTCCTTCACTTTTACATTCTTCCTTTTTCGTCAACTAATACACACCTCTGTCTGTCTGTCTGTCTGTCTGTCTGTCTGTCTGTCTGTCTGTCTGTCTGTCTGTCTGTCTGTCTGTCTGTCTGTCTGTCTGTCTGTCTGTCTGTCTGTCTGTCTGTCTGTCTGTCTGTCTCTCTCTCTCTCTCTCTCTCTCTCTCTCTCTCATTCATTCCCTTTTTCTCCTTTCCTGCATTTCAGAACTTCAAGCGTGAGGAGCAGAACTTTGTGGTGATGAACGAGATCAACAACATGTCCTTCTTGACTGCAGACAGCAAGAGTAAGATGAGCAAGGTGAGACTGAATCCACCAGGAAGTTAAGGCTATCACGGTTCATAACATCTTACCATTTATACAATCTACTATGTTTGTTTTTTTACTCCTGTTAATGTAAACAACCCTGGCAGTTCATAATATATCAATATGCCTCCAGTCCTAAGACCTGCTAGATCAGAAGACAAAGATACAGGTGCCTTCAGGAAGTATTCACACCCCTTTTGACTTTTTTCCACATTTTGTTTCTGTTACAACTTGAATTTACAATGGATTAAATTGTTTCACTGGCCTACACACAATACTCCATAATGTCAAAGTGGAATTATGTTTTTAGAAATGTTTATAAGTTAATTAAACATGTAAAGCAGAAATGTATTGGTCAATAAGTATTCAACCCCTTTGTTGTGGTAAGGAGCCTAAATAAGTTCAGGAGTAAAAATGTGCTTAACAAGTCACATAATAAGTTTCATGGACTCACTCTGTGTTCAATAATAGTGTTTAACATGATTTTTTTGAATGACTACCTCGTCTCTGTACCCCACACATACAATTATCTGTAAGGTCCCTCAATTGAGCAGTGAATTTCAAACATAGATTCAACCACACAGACCAGGGAGGTTTTCCAATACCTTGTAAAGGGCACCTATTGATATATGGGTAAAAAAAAAAGCAGACATTGAATATCCCTTTGTGCATGGTGAAGTTATTAACTATGCTTTGGATGGTGTATCAATACACCCAGTCACTACAAAGATACCGGCGTCCTTCCTAACTCAGTTGCCGGAGAGGAAGGAAAACGCTCATGGATTTCACCATGAGGCCAATGCTAACATAAAACAGTTACAAAGTTGAATGGCTGTGATAGGAAAAAACTGAGGATGGATCAACGATAATTCTAGTTATTCCAGAATACTAACCTAATTGACAGAATGAAAAAAAAGGAAGCCTGTACAGAATTAAAATATTCCATAACGTGCGTCCTGTTTGCAATAAGGCACTAAAGTAAAAAATAAAAAATTGCCAACGAAACGAAACAAACTCTATGTCCTGAATACAAAGTGTTATGTTTTGGGGGAAAATCCAACACAAAACATCACTGAGTACCACTCTTCATATTTTCAAGCATTGTGGTGGCTGCATCATCATGTTATATGGTATGCTTGTCATTGGCAAGGACTAGGGAGTTTTTTTTAGGATAAAAAAATGTAGCTAAGCACAGGCAAAATCCTAGTTGAAAACTTGGTTCAGTCTGCTTTCCAACAGACACTGGGAGACGAATGTACCTTTAAGCAGGACAATAACCTACAACACAAGGCCAAATCTACACTGGAGTTGCTTACCAAGACGACATTGAATGTTCCTGAGTGGCCTTGTTAGAGTTTTGACTTAAATCAGCTTGAAAATCTACGGCAAGACATGAAAATGGCTGTCTAGCAATGATCAACAACCAACTTGTCAGTGCTTGAATAATAAATAAAAAAAATGATGTGCAAATATTGTAAAATACATGTTTGCGAAGCTCTTAGATACTTACCCAGAAAGAATCACAGTTCAGGGGTATGAATACTTATGTAAAGTAGGTATTTCTATATTTCATTTTCAATACATTTGCAGAAATGTAATTATGGGGTATTGTGTGTAGATGAGTGAGATCATAAAAAAAAATTTTTAATCCATTTTGAATTCAGGCTGTAACAGCAAAATGTGTAATAAGTCAAGTGGTATAAATACTTTCTGAAGGCACTGTGGGTTTCATCCACAGAAGAAAGACATAAGAAATCTTCTATAACATATCCACTTCCTGGTCTGAGTCTGAGGCCTGAGGAGTTAGGATACCTGGGTGTCGACAGGTCAAAGGTTTCGGAGTTTAGCAGTCTGATCTAGGATCAGATTATAATGAATTAAGCCCTGATCCTAGATCAACACTCTGAGGTGCTTTGTGAATATTTGAAGTCAGGACTAGGATCAGATTATAATGAATTAAGCCCTGATCCTAGATCAACACTCTGAGGTGCTTTGTGAATAGTTGAAGTCAGGAAGTAAGAGGTCAGAGGTGATCTGTTGGATGTTAACGCTGTTCTTTCTCTGTCTTTGTGTGTCTCTGTGGACGCGGGGGGGCTACTAGGCCGGAGGGGAAGAGGTTAGACTTTGTTTGTGCACGCTGACTGTAATGTGACCGCTGTGCTGGCCTGACCGCATGGCACCCTGACTGTTGGGGGCGGGGGGGGTTCTTCATCAAGCTCTCCTAGTGCACAGCTATAGAGCAGAAAACACACAGACCCTGTCGCTCACACACACACACACACACACACACACAGACACACACACACACACACACACACACACACACACACACACAGACACACACACACACACACGGAAAACAAATGCACACACACACAGACACACATACACACCGTCTTCATACACATATACACACTGACTTTCACATGTATAGCCCACACACACATACACACACACATTACAGCACTCGTTAAGCACGCCCTTACTGTACAACACCAGTGACATCCATCTAGTCTATAGCCAGCACATTCTGCAGCAGAGACTGAAACATGGACATTCGAATAAGGTCTTCCTAGGATGGCTTTACTGTGAAATGACGTGTGTGTCTTAATGTAGCTTATGTGTGTGAGTACGAGGGTCTGGAGAGCCTTGATGAAAGCTCTCTGCCGTAGATCGAAGTGCTGGGTTTCATGGCACTCGGCTCAGCACTGGGCTATAGTACGTCAACGACTGCTGCTGCTGTCCAGTCCCATGGGCTGACCTTGGTTTGAGGATTTTCCGATGAGTTTGCCTTCTGACGGTTCCTGATTGGCTAATGATGACGGAGTGTTGCTCACTCTACTTTGTTGATGTTTGTTTTGTTTTGTTGATGTTTGTTTTGTTTTGTTGATGTTTGTTTTGTTTTGTTGATGTTTGTTTTGTTTTGTTGATGTTTGTTTTGTTGATGTTTTGTTTTGTTGATGTTTGTTTTGTTTTGTTGATGTTTGTTTTGTTTTGTTGATGTTTTGTTTTGTTTTGTTGATGTTTGTTTTGTTTTGTTGATGTTTGTTTTGTTTTGTTGATGTTTGTTTTGTTTTGTTGATGTTTTGTTTTGTTGATGTTTGTTTTGTTGATGTTTGTTTTGTTTTGTTGATGTTTGTTTTGTTTTGTTGATGTTTTGTTTTGTTGATGTTTGTTTTGTTTTGTTGATGTTTGTTTTGTTTTGTTGATGTTTTGTTTTGTTTTGTTGATGTTTGTTTTGTTTTGTTGATGTTTTGTTTTGTTTTGTTGATGTTTGTTTTGTTTTGTTGATGTTTGTTTTGTTGATGTTTGTTTTTGTTTTGTTGATGTTTGTTTTGTTTTGTTGATGTTTGTTTTGTTTTGCTGATGTTTGTTTTGTTTTGTTGATGTTTGTTTTGTTGATGTTTGTTTTGTTTTGTTGATGTTTGTTTTGTTTTGTTGATGTTTGTCTCGTTTTTTTATTTTTTTTACAGCTTTGGCGACAAAGTTCACAAATCAGGGGAACTCACAATCAGTCTTCCCTTTGCTCAATCTTTCCATACCTTTAAGTCCTATCGCTGTTGTAGTCACTGTAGTTTACACCTGTAGTCTCCATTACATGTACTTATTACAGTGACTTTCATCTAATTATATACCTTATAAACCTAAAGTATATTATGTTATATACCTTAAACTTAAAGTATAGTCCTGTTATATACCTTATAAACCTAAAGAATATTATGTTATATACCTTATAAACCTAAAGTATATTATGTTATATACCTTAAACTTAAAGTATAGTCCTGTTATATACCTTATAAACTTAAAGAATAGCCCTGTTATATACCTTATAAACCTAAAGTATACTATGTTATATACCTTATAAACCTAAAGTATATTATGTTATATACCTTAAACTTAAAGTATAGTCCTGTTATATACCTTATAAACTTAAAGTATAGCCCTGTTATATACCTTATAAACCTAAAGTATAGTCCTGTTATATACCTTATAAACCTAAAGTATATTATGTTATATACCTTATAAACCTAAAGTATATTATGTTATATACCTTATAAACCTAAAGAATATTATGTTATATAGCTTATAAACCTAAAGTATATTATGTTATATACCTTATAAACCTAAAGTATATTATGCTATATACCTTATAAAACTAAAGTATATTATGCTATATACCTTATAAAACTAAAGTATATTATGTTATATACCTTAAACCTAAAGTATATTATGTTATATACCTTAAACCTAAATTATATTATGTTATATACCTTATAAACCTAAAGTATAGCCCTGTTATATACCTTATAAACCTAAAGTATATTATGTTATATACCTTATAAACCTAATGTATATTATGTTATATACCTTATAAACCTAAAGTATATTATGTTATATACCTTATAAACCTAAAGTATAGTCCTGTTATATACCTTATAAACTTAAAGTATATTATGTTATATACCTTATAAACCTAAAGTATAGCCCTGTTATATACCTTATAAACCTAAAGTATATTATGTTATATACCTTATAAACCTAAAGTATATTATGTTATATACCTTATAAACTTAAAGTATATTATGCTATATACCTTATAAAACTAAAGTATATTATGCTATATACCTTATAAAACTAAAGTATATTATGTTATATACCTTAAACCTAAAGTATATTATGTTATATACCTTAAACCTAAAGTATATTATGTTATATACCTTATAAACTTAAAGTATATTATGTTATATACCTTATAAACCTAAAGAATATTATGTTATATACCTTAAACCTAAAGTATATTATGTTATATACCTTATAAACTTAAAGAATATTATGTTATATACCTTAAACCTAAAGTATATTATGTTATATACCTTAAACCTAAAGTATATTATGTTATATACCTTATAAACTTAAAGTATATTATGTTATATACCTTATAAACCTAAAGAATATTATGTTATATACCTTAAACCTAAAGTATATTATGTTATATACCTTATAAACTTAAAGAATATTATGTTATATACCTTAAACCTAAAGTATATTATGTTATATACCTTATAAACCTAAAGTATAGCCCTGTTATATACCTTATAAACCTAAAGTATATTATGTTATATACCTTATAAACCTAAAGTATATTATGTTATATACCTTATAAACCTAAAGTATAGTCCTGTTATATACCTTATAAACTTAAAGTATATTATGTTATATACCTTATAAACCTAAAGTATAGCCCTGTTATATACCTTATAAACCTAAAGTATATTATGTTATATACCTTATAAACCTAAAGTATATTATGTTATATACCTTATAAACTTAAAGTATATTATGCTATATACCTTATAAACCTAAAGAATATTATGTTATATAGCTTATAAACCTAAAGTATATTATGTTATATACCTTATAAACCTAAAGTATATTATGCTATATACCTTATAAAACTAAAGTATATTATGCTATATACCTTATAAAACTAAAGTATATTATGTTATATACCTTAAACCTAAAGTATATTATGTTATATACCTTAAACCTAAAGTATATTATGTTATATACCTTATAAACCTAAAGTATAGCCCTGTTATATACCTTATAAACCTAAAGTATATTATGTTATATACCTTATAAACCTAATGTATATTATGTTATATACCTTATAAACCTAAAGTATATTATGTTATATACCTTATAAACCTAAAGTATAGTCCTGTTATATACCTTATAAACTTAAAGTATATTATGTTATATACCTTATAAACCTAAAGTATAGCCCTGTTATATACCTTATAAACCTAAAGTATATTATGTTATATACCTTATAAACCTAAAGTATATTATGTTATATACCTTATAAACTTAAAGTATATTATGCTATATACCTTATAAAACTAAAGTATATTATGCTATATACCTTATAAAACTAAAGTATATTATGTTATATACCTTAAACCTAAAGTATATTATGTTATATACCTTAAACCTAAAGTATATTATGTTATATACCTTATAAACTTAAAGTATATTATGTTATATACCTTATAAACCTAAAGAATATTATGTTATATACCTTAAACCTAAAGTATATTATGTTATATACCTTATAAACTTAAAGAATATTATGTTATATACCTTAAACCTAAAATATATTATGTTATATACCTTAAACCTAAAGTATATTATGTTATATACCTTATAAACTTAAAGTATATTATGTTATATACCTTATAAACCTAAAGAATATTATGTTATATACCTTAAACCTAAAGTATATTATGTTATATACCTTATAAACTTAAAGAATATTATGTTATATACCTTAAACCTAAAGTATATTATGTTATATACCTTATAAACCTAAAGTATAGCCCTGTTATATACCTTATAAACCTAAAGTATATTATGTTATATACCTTATAAACCTAAAGTATATTATGTTATATACCTTATAAACCTAAAGTATAGTCCTGTTATATACCTTATAAACTTAAAGTATATTATGTTATATACCTTATAAACCTAAAGTATAGCCCTGTTATATACCTTATAAACCTAAAGTATATTATGTTATATACCTTATAAACCTAAAGTATATTGTGTTATATACCTTATAAACTTAAAGTATATTATGCTATATACCTTATAAAACTAAAGTATATTATGCTATATACCTTATAAAACTAAAGTATATTATGTTATATACCTTAAACCTAAAGTATATTATGTTATATACCTTAAACCTAAAGTATATTATGTTATATACCTTATAAACTTAAAGTATATTATGTTATATACCTTATAAACCTAAAGAATATTATGTTATATACCTTAAACCTAAAGTATATTATGTTATATACCTTATAAACTTAAAGAATATTATGTTATATACCTTATAAACCTAAAGTATATTATGTTATATACCTTATAAACCTAAAGTATAGTCTTGTTATATACCTTATAAACTTAAAGTATATTATGTTATATACCTTATAAACCTAAAGTATAGCCCTGTTATATACCTTATAAACCTAAAGTATATTATGTTATATACCTTATATTATGTTATATACCTTATAAACTTAAAGTATATTATGTTATATACCTTATAAACCTAAAGTATAGTCCTGTTATATACCTTATAAACTTAAAGTATATTATGTTATATACCTTAAACCTAAAGTATATTATGTTATATACCTTAAACCTAAAGTATATTATGTTATATACCTTATAAACTTAAAGTATATTATGTTATATACCTTATAAACCTAAAGAATATTATGTTATATACCTTAAACCTAAAGTATATTATGTTATATACCTTATAAACTTAAAGTATATTATGTTATATACCTTATAAACCTAAAGTATACTATGTTATATACCTTATAAACCTAAAGTATATTATGTTATATACCTTTTAAACCCAAAGTGGAGCCATGTTATATACCTTATAAACCTTAGAAGGCTCATCTATTCTAATCTTCACAGTGATCTTTCCTGGTACCACTCCAGAGTTTCGGAACCACAAAGTTGTCCAAGTAATATACAAATAAATGAAGAATAAATATGTAGCATTATGAATATACCGTTTTATGGCATTATGTAGAGGCATTAAATAGGTTAAGTTGTATATTGTTTTTTTAGCCGACCAGTAAGGGATATTTAAGGCCTGCTATCCCATTTCCTCTCCTCAGCTGTCAGATGGTCATTACTGAAGGAGCCTCTGTTATCTGATCAGTGGTCAGAAATCAGGGGTAATGGAGCTGACCCCAAAGACTGCTGCTATACCTGGTGTGGAGTGGTGGGCTGGGCCTAGCAGAACCCTACTGCACTACTAACACAGGACTGCATTGACTACATAGAACAGCTCTCCCTTGACGAGATAGAGCTCTCCATTGACTAGATAGAACAGCTCTCCATTGACTAGATAGAACAGCTCTCCATTGACTAGATAGAGCAGCTCTCCCTTGACTAGGTAGAGCAGCTCTCCATTGACAAGGTAGAGGAGCTCTCCATTGACTAGATAAAACAGCTCTCCCTTGACTAGATAGAGCAGCGCTCCATTGACTAGATAGAGGAGCTCTCCCTTGACTAGGTAGAGCAGCTCTCCCTTGACTAGGTAGAGGAGCTCTCCATTGACTAGGTAGAGGAGCTCTCCATTGACTAGGTAGAGGAGCTCTCCATTGACTAGATAGAGCAGCTCTCCCTTGACTAGGTAGAGCAGCTCTCCCTTGACTAGGTAGAGCAGCTCTCCCTTGACTAGGTAGAGCAGCTCTCCCTTGACTAGGTAGAGCAGCTCTCCCTTGGCTAGGTAGAGGAGCTCTCCCTTGGCTAGGTAGAGGAGCTCTCCATTGACTAGATAGAGGAGCTCTCCCTTGACTAGATAGAGCAGCTCTCCCTTGACTAGGTAGAGGAGCTCTCCATTGACTAGGTAGAGCAGCTCTCCCTTGACTAGATAGAGGAGCTCTCCCTTGACTAGATAGATCAGCTCTCCCTTGACTAGATAGAGCAGCTCTCCAATGACTAGGCAGAGCAGCTCTCCAATGACTAGGCAGAGCAGCTCTCCAATGACTAGGTAGAGCAGCTCTCCCTTGACTAGGTAGAGCAGCTCTCCCTTGACTAGGTAGAGCAGCTCTCCCTTGACTAGGTAGAGGAGCTCTCCCTTGACTAGATAGAGGAGCTCTCCCTTGACTAGGTAGAGGAGCTCTCCCTTGACTAGGTAGAGGAGCTCTCCCTTGACTAGGTAGATGAGCTCTCCAATGACTAGGTAGATGAGCTCTCCCTTGACTAGGTAGAGGAGCTCTCCCTTGACTAGGTAGAGGAGCTCTCCCTTGACTAGGTAGAGGAGCTCTCCCTTGACTAGGTAGAGGAGCTCTCCCTTGACTAGGTTGAGCAGCTCCCCATTGACTAGGTAGAGCAGCTCTCCCTTGACTAGGTAGAGCAGCTCTCCAATGACTAGGTAGAGGAGCTCTCCCTTGACTAGGTAGAGGAGCTCTCCCTTGACTAGATAGAGCAGCTCCCCCTTGACTAGATAGAGCAGCTCTCCCTTGACTAGGTAGAGGAGCTCTCCTTTGACTAGGTAGAGGAGCTCTCCCTTGACTAGATAGAGGAGCTCTCCCTTGACTAGGTAGAGCAGCTCCCCATTGACTAGGTAGAGCAGCTCTCCCTTGACTAGGTAGAGCAGCTCCCCATTGTCTAGGTAGAGGAGCTCTCCCTTGACTAGATAGAGGAGCTCTCCAATGACTAGGTAGAGCAGCTCTCCAATGACAAGGTAGAGCAGCTCTCCAGCGGACAGACGCAAAGTTAGCACTAACAGCTTCTTACATGCACAAGCTGCATTTTGGTGAGAAAATAAATGTTATGTTTTAGTATTGCTTAGGATTGCAAAATTCCCAAGTTTTCCCAAAATTCTGTTTGGAAGATTCCCAAAATGAGAAGGGATTTAGCAGGAAATCCAGAATCACGTAAACTGGAATTTTGCAACCCTAGTACTGGTGTATTGGTAGATTTTGTGTTTGACGTTAATGATTGCTTTTCTCTTTTTTTCCTTTCCAGCATGTTGCTGTTTTGTTTCTTAGCCCTTAGCCTTGTTCAGTTCAATCACATTTCCCCAATTCCCCACCCCTTTTAAAATGTTTTTAACCTCAACCACCCATAATTAAAGCATATAGCAGCAATGTAGTTTGCTTTCATTTTTGTGAAATGTAATTTCCCTTTAGGGCACCTACCTACATCAGACAGAAATGGGGATATGGGGGTGCCTTGTCTAGTACCTTCCTACAGTAAACATGGGCATAGAGAGCAGCCTTGTCTAGTACCTAAATAAATCAGAAAATGGGGATATTGATGTACCTTGTCTAGTACATACATCAGACGTAAAGACAGAGAGGGGTGGGCAGAGATGGTATTGGCTGACCCAACTCTCTCCTCCTATAGGCTAGAGATGGTATGGTCTCACCCAACTCTCTCCTCCTATAAGCTAGAGATGGTACAGTCTGACCACACTCTCTCCTCCTATAGGCTGGAGGTTCTGACGTGGAGCGTACCAAGAAGAAGCGAAGGGGGGACCGCTATTCGGTGCAGACATCTCTGATCGTAGCAGCGCTGAAGAAAATGCTTCCTATTGGCCTCAACATGTGTTCCCCTGCTGACCAGGAACTGATTAACCTGGCCAAGATACGCTACAGCCTGGTAGTGGAAGACACACGCACACACGCACACACACACACACACACGCACACACACACGCACAAACACAAACACACACACACACAGAAAAACACAAACAAACACACACTCAGAGATCACACATATTTTGCTTTTTAACTTTGATACCTAATGACTGTCCCCTAACAGAAAGACACAGATGAGGAGGTGAGAGAGTTTCTACAGAACAACATGCATCTGCAGGGCAAGGTGAGTAGCACACCTCCACCTAGATTAGGTTTTGTGCCAAACAATACATTACCTGTATATATACAGTACCAGTCAAAAGTTTGGACACACCTGCTCATTAAATTTTTAAATTTTTTTTTAAACTATTTTCTACATTGTAGAATAATAGTGAAAACATCAACACTAGGAAATAACACATATGGAATCATGTAGTAACCAAATAAGTGTTAAACAAATCAAAATATATTTTATATATGAGATTCTTCAAAGTAGCCACCCTTTGCCTTGATGACAGCTTTGCACACTCTTGGCATTCTCGCAACCAGCTTCATCTGGAATGCTTTTCCTACAGTCTTGAAGGAGTTCCCACATATGCTGAGCACTTGTTGGATGCTTTTCCTTCACTCTGCAGAACAACTCATCGAAAAACCATCTCAATTGGGTTGAGGTCGGGTGATTGTGGAAGCCAGGTCATCTGATGCAGCACTCCATCACGCTCCTTCTTGGTCAAATAGCCCTTACACAGACTGGAGGTGTGTTTTGGATTATTGTCCTGTTGAAAAACAAATGATAGTCCCACTAAGCGCAAACCAGATGGGATGGCGTATCACTGCAAAATGCTGTGGTAGCCATGCTGGTTAAGTGTGCCTTGAATTCTAAATAAATCACAGACAGTGTCACCAGAAAAGCACCCCTACACCATCACACCTCCTCCTCCATGCTTCATGGTGGGAACCACACATGCGGAGATCATCCGTTCACCTATTCTGCGTCTCACAAAGACACAGCGGTTGGAGCCAAAAATCTCCAGTTTGGACTCATCAGACCAAAGGACAGATTTCCACCAGTCTAATGTCCATTGCTCGTGTTTCTTGGCCCAAGCAAGTCTCTTCTTATTGGTGTCCTTTAGTAGTGGTTTCTTTGCAGCAATTCGACCATGAAAGCCTGATTCACACAGTCTCCTCTGAACAGTTGATGTTGAGATGTGTCTGTTACTTGAACTCTGTGAAGCATTTATTTGGGCTGCAATTTCTGAGGCTGGTAACTCTAAGGAACTTATCCTCTGCAGCAGAGGTAACTCTGGGTCATCCTTTCCCGTGGTGGTCCTCATGAGGGCCAGTTTCATCATAGTGCTTGATGGTTTTTGCGACTGCACTTGAATAAACTTTAAAAGTTCTTGAAATGTTCCGCGTTGACTGACCTTCATGTCTTAAAGTAATGATGGACTGTCGTTTCCCTTTGCTTATTTGAGCTGCTCTTGCCATAATATGGACTTGGTATTGGCTACTTTGAAGAATCTCAAATATAAAATATATTTTGATTTGTTTAACACTTTTTTGGTTACTACGCGATTCCATATGTGTTATTTCATAATTTTGATGTCTTCACTAATATTCTACAATGTAGAAAATAGTAAAAATAAAGTAAAACTTTTCACTGGTACTTATATATATATATATATATGGGATTAGTATTTCAATGTCGTTGGTCTATACTGTGTGTGCTGTGCTGTGCATGTGGTGTCCATGTGGTGTGTTTGTTGACTCTTTGGCTGTGTGTAGGTGGAGGACCCGTCAATGCGCTGGCAGATGGCGCTGTATAAGGAGACGTCAGGGAAGGCTGAGGACGCTGAGGACCCTGAGAAGGTGGTCAAGAGAGTCCAGGAGGTCTCCGCTGTCCTCTACCACATAGAGGTGGTGAGTACTGTATTCACTCACATACACACACACACCTTTCACACCAGAAGTTTTCACGAACTTGTCATCTGTCCAGGGAAACTCTTGACCCTTGTGATAATCTCTCTCCATATATAGAGATTAATATATATATATTAATATAATCTCTATATCTCTCCCCAGACGGAGCACCCGTACAAGTCTAAGAAGATGGTTTGGCACAAGCTGCTTTCTAAACAACGACGCAAAGCTGTTGTGGCCTGCTTCAGGATGTCACCCCTCTACAACATCCCCAGGTAATCACAATCAAACTCTTCACTACTGCATATCTGTGTAGTAATAGGTTAGTGTGCCTTTTTGTTGTGATTTTTGGTCTCATTTCTAAGTAATTTCTCGGTATTTTGTATTTTTCTGGGATAGATCCGACATTTGCCCGAAATAAGTATCAGATCACAATTCATGCGTAATTTCTATTCATGTAACAAAATATCTGATTGGAGGACTTGGAGGAGGAAAAATAGAATAAAACTATTTTAATTCTATTTTTACAGCTATTTGTCATATGACGGCAAGGTACATGTAATGTACAGATTAAATATATATACAGTGCATTCAGGAAGTATTCAGACCCCTTGACTTCTTTTCCACATTTTGTTACTTTACAGCCTTATTCTAAAATGTATTAAATTGTTGTTTTTCCTCATCAATCTACACACAATACCCCATAATGACAAAGCAAAAACAGGTTTTAGAATTTGTTGTTAAAAAAAAAAACCTTTTTGTTTAAGCACCTTTGGCAGCGATTACAGCATTGAGTCTTCTTGGGTATGACGCTACAAGCTGCAGATCCTCTCAAGCTCTGTTAGGTTGGATGGGGAGCGTCGCTGCACAGCTATTTTCAGGTCTTTCCAGAGATGTTCGATCGGGTTCAAGTCCGGGCTCTGGCTGGGCCACTCAAGGACATTCAGAGACTTGTCCCGAAGCCACTCCTGCGTTGTCTTGGCTGTGTGCTTAGGGTTGTTGTCCTGTTGGAAGTTAAACCTTCCCCCCAGTCTGAGGGCCTGAGTGCTCTTGAGCAGGTTTTCATCAAGGATCTCTCTGTACCTTGCTCTGTTTATCTTTCCCTCGATCCTGACTAGTCTCCCAGTCCCTGCTGCTGAAGAACATCCCCACAGCATGATGCTGCCACCACTATGCTTCACCATAGAGATGGTCCCAGGTTTCCTCCTGATGTGACGCTTGGCATTCAGGCCAAAGAGTTCAATCTTGGTTTCATCAGACCAGAGAGTCTTATTTCTCATGGTCTGAGAGTAATTTAGGTGCCTTTTGGCAAACTCCAAGCGGGCTGTCGTGCCTTTTATCTAGGTGTGGCTTCCGTCTGGCCACTCTACCATAAAGGCCTGATTGGTGGAGTTCTGCAGAGATGGTTGTCCTTTTGGAATGTTCTCCTCTCTCTACAGAGGAACTCTGGAGCTTTGTCAGAGTGACCATCGAGTTCATGGTCACCTCCCTGACCAAGGCCCCTCTCTCCAATTGCTCAGTTTGGCCGGGAAGAGTCTTGGCAGTTCCAAACTTCTTCCATTTAAGAATGATGGAGGCCACTGCAGACATTTTTTGGTACCCTTCCCCAGATCTTTGCCTCGACACAATCCTGTCTTGGAGCTCTATGGACAATTTCTTCTACCTCATGGCTTGGTTTTTGCTCTGACATGCATTGTCAACTGTGGGACCTTATAGACACATTTTTGCCTTTCCAAATCACGTCCAATCAATTGAATTTACCACAGGTTGACTCATATCCAGTTGTAGAAACATCTCAAGGATGATCAATGGAAACAGTATGCACATGAGCTCAATTTCTAGTCTCATAGCAAAGGGTCTGAATACTCATGTAATTAAGGCATTTCTGTTTTTTATTTTTAATACATTTGCAAGAATTTCTAAAAACCTGTTTTCACTTTGTCATTATGGAGTATTGTGTGCATCACACAAAAATTGTAAAGCACCCTTTACTTGTTCTACCAGCCGACCAATCAGCTTGCTGCCGGCTCTTAGCAAACAATGTTATTTCTCTGTGAACCAATGAACAACATACTTTCAGCATGCTTATAGAGGGCACTCAACATGCACTGCACTGACACAAAGGACTGATGATTGGCTGAAAGAAATTGATAATAAGAAGATGGAGGGAGCTGTACTGTTAGACTTTAGTGTGGCCTTTGATACACTACATGACCAAAAGTATGTGGACACCTGCTCTTTGAACATCTCATTCCAAAAATCATGGGCATTAATATGGAGTTGGTCCCCCCTTTGCTGCTATAACAGCCTCCACTCTTCTGGGAAGGCTTTCCACTAGATGTTGGAACATTGCTGCGGGGACTTGCTTCCATTCAGCCACAAGAGCATTAGTGAAGTCGGGCACTGATGTTGGGCGATTAGGCCTGGCTCGCAGTCGGCGTTCCAATTCATAATTCATCCCAAAGGTGTTTGATGGGGTTGAGGTCAGGGTTCCGTGCAGGCCTGTCAAGTTCTGCCACACTGATCTCAACAATCCATTTCTGTATGGACCTCGCTTTGTGCACGGGGGCATTGTCATGCTGAAACAGGAAAGGTCTTTTCCCAAACTGTTTACACCAAGTTGGAAGCACAGAATCATCTAGAATGCCATCGCGTTAAGAACTAAGGGTCCTAGTCCGAACCATGAAAAACAGCCCCAGACCATTATTCCTCCTCCACCAAACTTTACAGTTAGCACTATACATTTGGGCAGGTAGCGTTCTCCTGGCATCTGCCAAACCCAGATTAGTCCGTCGGACTGACAGATGGTGAAGCGTGATTCATAACTCCAGAGAATGCGTTTCCACTGCTCCAGACTCCAATGGCGGCGAGCTTTACACCACTCCAGCCAACGCTTGGCATTGCACATGGTGATCTTAGGTTTGTGTGCGGCTGCTCGGCCATGGAAACAGTTATTGTGCTGACGTTGCCTCCACTCGGTACTGAGTGTTGCAACTTAGTGGCCTACCACTTCCCAACTGAGCCGTTGTTGCTCCTAGACATTTCCACTTCACAATAACAGCACGTACAGTTGACCATGGTAGCTCTAACAGGGCAGAAATTTGACGAACTTGTAACGATATAGGGTGAGACCCAGATGCAGACACGGGAGGCAGATGGTTTGAGTCTCTGATATTTATTATAATCCTAGGGGCAGGCAAGAGATAGGTCATGGACATGCAAAATATCATAAACCAGGTCAGAGTCCAGGAGGTACAGAGTGGCAGGAAGGCTCGAGGTCAGGGCAGGCAGAATGGTCAGGCAGGCGGGCTCAGAGTCAGGACAGGCGAGGGTCAAAACCGGGAGGACTAGAAAAACGGAGATAAGGAAAAAGCAGGAGCACGAAAAAACACGCTGGTTGACTTGACAAGACGAACTGGCAACAGACAAACAGAGAACACAGGAATAAATACCCAGGGACTAATCGGGAAAACAGGTGACACCTGGAAATGGGTGGAGACAATCACAAAGACAGGTGAAACAGATCACGGCGTGACAGAACTGACTTGTTGGAAAGTTGGCATCCTATGACGGTGCCACGTTGAAAGTCACTGAGCTCTTCAGCAAGGCCATTCTACTGCCAATGCTTGTTTAAGGAGATTGCATGGCTGTGTGCTCGATTTTATACACCTGCCAGCAACGGATGTGGCTAAAATAGCCAAATCCACTCATTTGAAGGGGTGGCCACATACTCTTGTGTATGTATATATATATATATATATATATATATATATATATAGTGTAACATGATTTTTTGTTGACGCTTGGTATGCGGTGTAACTTCCTTTGTTGTCACTTCCTGTTCTCTCCAACAGGCACCGGGGGTCCAACATGTTCCTGAATGGGTACAAAAGGAACTGGCTGCAGACTGAAGGATACCAGTTTGAAGACCGCATGATCGACGACTTGTCTGTGAGGGCTTTTCTCCTCGGCTGTGTTGTTTTATATTAGCAACAGTACTCCGTAGAAAATATAGTAATAATTGTATACTACTATATACTGTATTATTGTCATCTTTGTGAGTCTTCGGCATCTTTCTGTAAGGATTTTGTGTTTGTGTGTGTGTGTGTGTGTGTGTGTGTGTGTGTGTGTGTGTGTGTGTGTGTGTGTGTGTGTGTGTGTGTGTGTGTGTGTGTGTGTGTGTAGAAAGCCATGGAGGAGGAGGAGCTGGGAGAGGAGGGAGAGGAGGAGGCAGAAACTAAACCCGACCCTCTGCATCAGCTCATCCTACACTTCAGCCGGACTGCTCTCACAGAGAAGAGGTGAGGCCACCTCCCTCCCTCCCTCCCTCCCTCCCTCCCTCCCTCCCTCCCTCCCTCCCTCCCTCCCTCCCTCCCTCCCTCCCTCCCTCCCTCAACCTGTCACTACAAACGGAGACAAGGGAGAGAAGGAGGAGCATGTCTGTTGTTGACCTATAATCAATTATTCATATCCAACGACTTCTGTATGTAAAACAGTCAAAACCTTCACTTAAGTGTTTCTCAGTTTGTTTGATGGCTAAACATTGTCCTGTTTTCTCTGTTGTTGCAGCAAACTGGAAGTAGACTACTTATACATGGCTTATGCTGATATTATGGCCAAGGTAACATACTGGTTCCCTACTAGATTTGAACTTAATCTCGTGTGCTGTGTTGTATTAGACGTGCTGCTAACTCTCCACCTTCTCTTCTACTTCTATTTCTCTCTTACTCACTCTTTCCTTCTCTCTCTCCCCCCTCTCCCCTCTCCCTTCTGCCCGCTCTCTCTCTCCACTCTCCCTTCTCCCCACTCTCTCTCTCACCACTCTCTCTCTCTCCCCTCTCCCTTCTCCCCACTCTCTCTCTCTCCCCACTCTCTCTCTCCCCCCTCTCCCCTCTCCCTTCTGCCCCATCTCCCTTCTCCCCACTCTCTCTCTCTCTCTCCTCTCCCTTCTGCCCCATCTCCCTCCTCCCCACTCTCTCTCTCTCTCTCTCTCCCCTCTCCCTTCTCCCCCATCTCCCTTCTCCCCACTCTCTCTCTCCCCTCTCCCTTCTCCCCACTCTCTCTCCCCCATCTCCCTTCTCCCCACTCTCTCTCTCACCACTCTCTCTCTCACCACTCTCCCTTCTCCCCACTCTCTCTCTCCCCGCTCTCTCTCCCCTCTCCCTTCTCCCCTCTCTCTCTCTCTCTCCCTCCCCTTTTACTCTCCCCCTCTCTCTTTCTCTCCCCTTCTCTCTCCAGAGTTGCCACATCGGTGAGGAAGAGGAGGGGGAAGAGGAGGAGGCCTTTGAAGTGACCCAGACTGAGATGGTATGATGGGAAGGGGGGGCCGAGGGGGGGCATGCTTTGCAGCAGAGCCGGTTACTCTCTCACGCACGCACACAACTCCCCAAGTGTCACACACAGTCTTCTCTTCCAGTCTTCTCTGTCCGTTCCATCTCTCTATCGATCCCTCTATTCCTCACACAATTACCAGACCTGTTTATCTCAAGCCTACTTTGGTGGACTGATTTGTGCATTCCTTAGCTTGACTGCTGTGTGCGTCTCTGTTTTGGAATGTAATAATAGTCTGTTTCTACAGTGCACGAAGATGGTGCAATGAAAGACAACAAAACAGGAACAGAAAAAATATTACAATTTGTTCTGTAAGATTGATAACTATTATCACTAGACCTGTAGAATGATAACTATTATCACTAGACCTGTAGAATGATAACTATTATCACTAGACCTGTAGAATGATAATAACTATTATCACTAGACCTGTAGAATGATAACTATTATCACTAGACCTGTAGAATGATAATAACTATTATCACTAGACCTGTAGAATGATAACTATTATCACTAGACCTGTAGAATGATGATAACTATTATCACTAGACCTGTAGAATGATAACTATTATCACTAGACCTGTAGAATGATAATAACTATTATCACTAGACCTGTAGAATGATAACTATTATCACTAGACCTGTAGAATGATAATCTATTATCACTAGACCTGTAGAATGATAATACTATTATCACTAGACCTGTAGAATGATAACTATTATCACTAGACCTGTAGAATGATAAAACTATTATCACTAGACCTGTAGAATGATAACTATTATCACTAGACCTGTAGAATGATAACTATTATCACTAGACCTGTAGAATGATAATAACTATTATCACTAGACCTGTAGAATGATAATAACTATTATCACTAGACCTGTAGAATGATAATCTATTATCACTAGACCTGTAGAATGATAACTATTATCACTAGACCTGTAGAATGATAACTATTATCACTAGACCTGTAGAATGATAACTATTATCACTAGACCTGTAGAATGATAATAACTATTATCACTAGACCTGTAGAATGATAATACTATTATCACTAGACCTGTAGAATGATAACTATTATCACTAGACCTGTAGAATGATAACTATTATCACTAGACCTGTAGAATGATAATAACTATTATCACTAGACCTGTAGAATGATAACTATTATCACTAGACCTGTAGAATGATAACTATTATCACTAGACCTGTAGAATGATAACTATTATCACTAGACCTGTAGAATGATAATAACTATTATCACTAGACCTGTAGAATGATAACTATTATCACTAGACCTGTAGAATGATAACTATTATCACTAGACCTGTAGAATGATAACTATTATCACTAGACCTGTAGAATGATAATAACTATTATCACTAGACCTGTAGAATGATAATAACTATTATCACTAGACCTGTAGAATGATAACTATTATCACTAGACCTGTAGAATGATAACTATTATCACTAGACCTGTAGAATGATAATAACTATTATCACTAGACCTGTAGAATGATAACTATTATCACTAGACCTGTAGAATGATAACTATTATCACTAGACCTGTAGAATGATAACTATTATCACTAGACCTGTAGAATGATAATAACTATTATCACTAGACCTGTAGAATGATAACTATTATCACTAGACCTGTAGAATGATAATAACTATTATCACTAGACCTGTAGAATGATAATAACTATTATCACTAGACCTGTAGAATGATAACTATTATCACTAGACCTGTAGAATGATAACTATTATCACTAGACCTGTAGAATGATAACTATTATCACTAGACCTGTAGAATGATAACTATTATCACTAGACCTGTAGAATGATAACTATTATCACTAGACCTGTAGATTGATAACTATTATCACTAGACCTGTAGAATGATAATAACTATTATCACTAGACCTGTAGAATGATAATAACTATTATCACTAGACCTGTAGAATGATAACTATTATCACTAGACCTGTAGAATGATAATAACTATTATCACTAGACCTGTAGAATGATAACTATTATCACTAGACCTGTAGAATGATAACTATTATCACTAGACCTGTAGAATGATAACTATTATCACTAGACCTGTAGAATGATAATAACTATTATCACTAGACCTGTAGAATGATAACTATTATCACTAGACCTGTAGAATGATAACTATTATCACTAGACCTGTAGAATGATAACTATTATCACTAGACCTGTAGAATGATAATAACTATTATCACTAGACCTGTAGAATGATAATACTATTATCACTAGACCTGTAGAATGATAACTATTATCACTAGACCTGTAGAATGATAACTATTATCACTAGACCTGTAGAATGATAATAACTATTATCACTAGACCTGTAGAATGATAACTATTATCACTAGACCTGTAGAATGATAACTATTATCACTAGACCTGTAGAATGATAACTATTATCACTAGACCTGTAGAATGATAACTATTATCACTAGACCTGTAGAATGATAATACTATTATCACTAGACCTGTAGAATGATAACTATTATCACTAGACCTGTAGAATGATAATAACTATTATCACTAGACCTGTAGAATGATAATAACTATTATCACTAGACCTGTAGAATGATAACTATTATCACTAGACCTGTAGAATGATAACTATTATCACTAGACCTGTAGAATGATAACTATTATCACTAGACCTGTAGAATGATAACTATTATCACTAGACCTGTAGAATGATAACTATTATCACTAGACCTGTAGAATGATAATACTACTATCACCAGACCTGTAGAATGATAATAACTATTATCACTAGACCTGTAGAATGATAACTACTATCACTAGACCTGTAGAATGATAATAACTATTATCACTAGACCTGTAGAATGATAATAACTATTATCACTAGACCTGTAGAATGATAACTATTATCACTAGACCTGTAGAATGATAACTACTATCACTAGACCTGTAGAATGATAATAACTATTATCACTAGACCTGTAGAATGATAATAACTATTATCACTAGACCTGTAGAATGATAACTATTATCACTAGACCTGTAGAATGATAACTATTATCACTAGACCTGTAGAATGATAATAACTATTATCACTAGACCTGTAGAATGATAACTATTATCACTAGACCTGTAGAATGATAATAACTATTATCACTAGACCTGTAGAATGATAACTATTATCACTAGACCTGTAGAATGATAATACCTATTATCACTAGACCTGTAGAATGATAACTATTATCACTAGACCTGTAGAATGATAACTATTATCACTAGACCTGTAGAATGATGATAACTATTATCACTAGACCTGTAGAATGATAACTATTATCACTAGACCTGTAGAATGATAACTATTATCACTAGACCTGTAGAATGATAACTATTATCACTAGACCTGTAGAATGATAACTATTATCACTAGACCTGTAGAATGATAACTATTATCACTAGACCTGTAGAATGATGATAACTATTATCACTAGACCTGTAGAATGATAATAACTATTATCACTAGACCTGTAGAATGATAACTATTATCACTAGACCTGTAGAATGATAACTATTATCACCAGACCTGTAGAATGATAACTATTATCACTAGACCTGTAGAATGATGATAACTATTATCACTAGACCTGTAGAATGATGATAACTATTATCACTAGACCTGTAGAATGATGATAACTATTATCACTAGACCTGTAGAATGATAACTATTATCACTAGACCTGTAGAATGATAACTATTATCACTAGACCTGTAGAATGATAATAACTATTATCACTAGACCTGTAGAATGATAATAACTATTATCACTAGACCTGTAGAATGATAACTATTATCACTAGACCTGTAGAATGATAACTATTATCACTAGACCTGTAGAATGATAATAACTATTATCACTAGACCTGTAGAATGATAATAACTATTATCACTAGACCTGTAGAATGATAACTATTATCACTAGACCTGTAGAATGATAACTATTATCACTAGACCTGTAGAATGATAATAACTATTATCACCAGACCTGTAGAATGATAATAACTATTATCACTAGACCTGTAGAATGATAATAACTATTATCACTAGACCTGTAGAATGATAACTATTATCACTAGACCTGTAGAATGATAACTATTATCACCAGACCTGTAGAATGATAATAACTATTATCACTAGACCTGTAGAATGATAACTATTATCACTAGACCTGTAGAATGATAACTATTATCACTAGACCTGTAGAATGATAACTATTATCACTAGACCTGTAGAATGATAACTATTATCACTAGACCTGTAGAATGATAACTATTATCACTAGACCTGTAGAATGATAACTATTATCACTAGACCTGTAGAATGATAACTACTATCACTAGACCTGTAGAATGATAACTATTATCACTAGACCTGTAGAATGATAATAACTATTATCACTAGACCTGTAGAATGATAATAACTATTATCACTAGACCTGTAGAATGATAACTATTATCACTAGACCTGTAGAATGACAACTATTATCACCAGACCTGTAGAATGATAATAACTATTATCACCAGACCTGTAGAATGATAACTATTATCACTAGACCTGTAGAATGATAACTATTATCACTAGACCTGTAGAATGATAACTATTATCACTAGACCTGTAGAATGATAACTATTATCACTAGACCTGTAGAATGATAATAACTATTATCACTAGACCTGTAGAATGATAATAACTATTATCACTAGACCTGTAGAATGATAATAACTATTATCACTAGACCTGTAGAATGATAATAACTATTATCACTAGACCTGTAGAATGATAATAACTATTATCACTAGACCTGTAGAATGATAATAACTATTATCACTAGACCTGTAGAATGATAATAACTATTATCACTAGACCTGTAGAATGATGATAACTATTATCACTAGACCTGTAGAATGATGATAACTATTATCACTAGACCTGTAGAATGATGATAACTATTATCACTAGACCTGTAGAATGATGATAACTATTATCACTAGACCTGTAGAATGATAACTATTATCACTAGACCTGTAGAATGATAACTATTATCACTAGACCTGTAGAATGATAATAACTACTATCACTAGACCTGTAGAATGATAACTATTATCACTAGACCTGTAGAATGATAACTAGTATCACTAGACCTGTAGAATGATGATAACTATTATCACTAGACCTGTAGAATGATGATAACTATTATCACTAGACCTGTAGAATGATAACTATTATCACTAGACCTGTAGAATGATAACTATTATCACTAGACCTGTAGAATGATAATAACTACTATCACTAGACCTGTAGAATGATAACTATTATCACTAGACCTGTAGAATGATAACTATTATCACTAGACCTGTAGAATGATAACTATTATCACTAGACCTGTAGAATGATAATAACTATTATCACTAGACCTGTAGAATGATAATAACTATTATCACTAGACCTGTAGAATGATAACTATTATCACTAGACCTGTAGAATGATAATAACTATTATCACTAGACCTGTAGAATGATAACTATTATCACTAGACCTGTAGAATGATAACTATTATCACTAGACCTGTAGAATGATAACTATTATCACTAGACCTGTAGAATGATAATAACTATTATCACTAGACCTGTAGAATGATGATAACTATTATCACTAGACCTGTAGAATGATAACTATTATCACTAGACCTGTAGAATGATAACTATTATCACTAGACCTGTAGAATGATGATAACTATTATCACTAGACCTGTAGAATGATAACTATTATCACTAGACCTGTAGAATGATAACTATTATCACTAGACCTGTAGAATGATAACTATTATCACTAGACCTGTAGAATGATAACTATTATCACTAGACCTGTAGAATGATAATAACTATTATCACTAGACCTGTAGAATGATGATAACTATTATCACTAGACCTGTAGAATGATGATAACTATTATCACTAGACCTGTAGAATGATGATAACTATTATCACTAGACCTGTAGAATGATAACTATTATCACTAGACCTGTAGAATGATGATAGCTATTATCACTAGACCTGTAGAATGATGATAACTATTATCACTAGACCTGTAGAATGATGATAACTATTATCACTAGACCTGTAGAATGATGATAACTATTATCACTAGACCTGTAGAATGATAACTATTATCACTAGACCTGTAGAATGATAATAACTACTATCACTAGACCTGTAGAATGATAACTATTATCACTAGACCTGTAGAATGATAACTATTATCACTAGACCTGTAGAATGATAACTATTATCACCAGACCTGTAGAATGATAATAACTATTATCACTAGACCTGTAGAATGATAATAACTACTATCACTAGACCTGTAGAATGATAACTATTATCACTAGACCTGTAGAATGATAACTATTATCACTAGACCTGTAGAATGATAATAACTATTATCACTAGACCTGTAGAATGATAATAACTATTATCACTAGACCTGTAGAATGATAACTATTATCACTAGACCTGTAGAATGATAATAACTTTTATCACTAATAAACTCTGTGTCTTAATGGAAGTGTGTGTGAGTGTGTGAGTCCATGCGTGCTGTGTGAGAGATCCGAGACAGAGTGCGTGGGACTGTGCAGACCTGGTCGACAGAGTTACAACCTCCCTCCCTCCCTCCCTCCCTCCCTCCCTCCCTCCCTCCCTCCCTCCCTCCCTCCCTCCCTCCCTCCCTTCCTCCCTGTCTGTCTGTCTGTCTGTCTGTCTGTCTGTCTGTCTGTCTGTCTGTCTGTCTGTCTGTCCTACAGGAGAAGGAGATGGAGAAGCAGAGGCTCCTGTATCAGCAGTCCCGTCTCCACAACAGAGGAGCTGCAGAGATGGTGCTGCAGATGATCAGTGCCTGCAGAGGTACAGGGCTCAGACCCAGACACACACCACTTACCCAGACCAAACCCACTTACCCAGACCAGACCCAGTCCAGACACACTTACCCAGACCAGACCCAGACCAAACCCACTTACCCAGACCAAACCCAGACCAGACCCACTTACCCAGACCAGACCCAGTCCAGACACACTTACCCAGACCAAACCCAGACCAGACCCACTTAACCAGACCAGACCCAGACCAAACCCACTTACCCAGAACAGACCCACTTACTGAGACAAGACCAGTGTCCCAGAGTTTTATCAGCACCTGTTTGTAAAGATGATGACAGTACTTTGGACCTGTGGAGGGAGTGTGTACACTACATTAGAGGGGTGTTGGCAGGGTGTACACTACATTAGAGGGGTGTTGGCAGGGTGTACACTACATTAGAGGGGTGTTGGTAGTGTGTACACTACATTAGAGGGGTGTTGGCAGGGTGTACACTACATTAGAGGGGTGTTGGCAGGGTGTACACTACATTAGAGGGGTGTTGGCAGGGTGTACACTACATTAGAGGGGTGTTGGCAGGGTGTACACTACATTAGAGGGGTGTTGGCAGGGTGTACACTACATTAGAGGGGTGTTGGCAGGGTGTACACTACATTAGAGGGGTGTTGGCAGGGTGTACACTACATTAGAGGGGTGTTGGCAGGGTGTACACTACATTAGAGGGGTGTTGGCAGGGTGTACACTACATTAGAGGGGTGTTGGTAGTGTGTACACTACATTAGAGGGGTGTTGGCAGGGTGTACACTACATTAGAGGGGTGTTGGTAGTGTGTACACTACATTAGAGGGGTGTTGGCAGGGTGTACACTACATTAGAGGGGTGTTGGTAGTGTGTACACTACATTAGAGGGGTGTTGGCAGGGTGTACACTACATTAGAGGGGTGTTGGCAGGGTGTACACTACATTAGAGGGGTGTTGGCAGGGTGTACACTACATTAGAGGGGTGTTGGTAGTGTGTACACTACATTAGAGGGGTGTTGGCAGGGTGTACACTACATTAGAGGGGTGTTGGTAGTGTGTACACTACATTAGAGGGGTGTTGGCAGGGTGTACACTACATTAGAGGGGTGTTGGCAGGGTGTACACTACATTAGAGGGGTGTTGGCAGGGTGTACACTACATTAGAGGGGTGTTGGCAGGGTGTACACTACATTAGAGGGGTGTTGGTAGGGTGTACACTACATTAGAGGGGTGTTGGCAGGGTGTACACTACATTAGAGGGGTGTTGGCAGGGTGTACACTACATTAGAGGGGTGTTGGCAGGGTGTACACTACATTAGAGGGGTGTTGGCAGGGTGTACACTACATTAGAGGGGTGTTGGCAGGGTGTACACTACATTAGAGGGGTGTTGGCAGGGTGTACACTACATTAGAGGGGTGTTGGTAGTGTGTACACTACATTAGAGGTGTGTTGGCAGGGTGTACACTACATTAGAGGGGTGTTGGCAGGGTGTACACTACATTAGAGGGGTGTTGGCAGGGTGTACACTACATTAGAGGGGTGTTGGTAGTGTGTACACTACATTAGAGGTGTGTTGGCAGGGTGTACACTACATTAGAGGGGTGTTGGCAGGGTGTACACTACATTAGAGGGGTGTTGGCAGGGTGTACACTACATTAGAGGGGTGTTGGCAGGGTGTACACTACATTAGAGGGGTGTTGGTAGTGTGTACACTACATTAGAGGTGTGTTGGCAGGGTGTACACTACATTAGAGGGGTGTTGGCAGGGTGTACACTACATTTGATCTCTCTGTCTCAGGTGAGACTGGGGCCATGGTATCCTCCACCCTCAAGCTGGGCATCTCTATCCTCAACACAGGCAACTGTGACGTACAACAGGTGAGTTCTGTCCGATTGTCATCTACCTGGTTCACCTGGACAGTCGAAAGCAAAAAGAGGTTTAACTCAGAAAACTGACGTGCCTGCAGCACTCCAGGACCAAGGCTGACTACCCCTTCTGTCTTAGACCAGGGGTACTAACTAAAACTACCCCTTCTGTATTAGACCAGGGGTACTAACTAAAACTACCCCTTCTGTATTAGACCAGGGGTACTAACTAAAACTACCCCTTCTGTCTTAGACCAGGGGTACTAACTAAAACTACCCCTTCTGTATTAGACCAGGGGTACTAACTAAAACTACCCCTTCTGTCTTAGACCAGGGGTACTAACTAAAACTACCCCTTCTGTATTAGACCAGGGGTACTAACTAAAACTACCCCTTCTGTATTAGACCAGGGGTACTAACTATAACTACCCCTTCTGTATTAGACCATGGGGTACTAACTAAAACTACCCCTTCTGTATTAGACCAGGGGTACTAATTAAAACTACCCCTTCTGTATTAGACCAGGGGTACTAACTAAAACTACCCCTTCTGTATTAGACCAGGGGTACTAACTAAAACTACCTCTGTTGTATTAGACCAGGGGGACTAACTAAAACTACCCCTTCTGTATTAGACCAGGGGTACTAACTAAAACTACCCCTTCTGTATTAGACCAGGGGTACTAACTAAAACTATCCCTTCTGTATTAGACCAGGGGTACTAACTAAAACTATCCCTTCTGTATTAGACCAGGGGTACTAACTAAAACTACCCCTTCTGTATTAGACCAGGGGTACTAACTAAAACTACCCCTGTTGTACTAGAACAGGGGTACTAACTATAACTACCCCTTCTGTATTAGACCAGGGGTACTAACTACTATTTCAGAAGGCCCGGTCACATACTGTGCATTCGGAAAGTATTCAAACTTTTTCCCCATTTTGTTACGTTACAGCCTTATTCTAAATTGGATTCAATTGCTTTTTTTACTCATCAATCTACACACAATAACTCACAATAACACATAATGACAAACTAAAAACAGGTTTTTAGACATTTTTACAAATGTATTAAAAATGAACTAACGGAAATATCACATTTACATAAGTATTCAGACCATTTACTCAGTACTTTGTTGAAGCAGCTTTGACAGTATTTACAGCCTGGAGTCTTCTTGGTTATGATGCTACAAGCTTGGAACACCTGTATTTGGGGAGTTTCTCCCATTCTTCTCTGCAGATCCTCTCAAGCTCTGTCAGGTTGGATGGTGAGTGTTGCTGCACAGCTATTTTCAGGTCTCACCAGAGATGTTGGATCGGGTTCAAGTCCGGGCTCTGGCTGGGCCACTCAAGGACATTCAGAGACTTGTCCCGAAGCCACTCCTGTGTTGTCTTGGCTGTGTGCTTAGGTTTGTTGTCCTGTTGGAAGGTGAACCTTCACCCCAGTCTGAGGTCCTGAGCGCTCTTGAGCAGGTTTTCATCAAGGATCTCTCTGTACTCCGTTCATCTTTCCCTCGATCCTGACTAGTCTCCCTGACGCTGACAAACATCCCCACAGCATGATGCTGCCACCACAATGCTTCAACGTAGCGATGGTGCCAGGTTTAAAATAATTAAATACATTTTAGAATAAGGCTGTAACGTAACAAAATGTGGAAAAATTCAAGGGACCTGAATACTTTCCAAATTCACTGAACATGCCCCCACTGGTGAAAGATCCAGATGGATATTGTCTTTTCCAGCATAGTAACAAACCCTCACCTCACAACCCATGTGACTCAAAACTGTTCAATGTATTCACACCACTCTTGTTGGCAGTGAGAAAAACTGTTTACGTTATAAGAACCTGTTAAACTCCGACGCACTCTGGAGACATTTTCTAAGCAACAACAGAAAATGTAAACTACCTTCAAATATATTTAGATTTCAAAACTATTCTAAGTCCTAAGTCCTACCAACATGCTATGTTAGAAAGGTAAGAACAATGAGATTCTGATACAGGTGACACAAACAACACGGCTATTACAGAGCGAACAATCACAGGCAAAGAAAAGCAACAAAATAAATCCATAAAACATATATTTTTATTGGGGGACGGTGCGTTTGGTTGCCACATTGTCCCCATGTTGGGGAATAAGATATTTGAAAGTCTTTTGTTTTGTTTTGTTTTGAAATAAAGTATATGTCACCAATTACTATTCCAAAATGATTTAAAAAATATATAATTAAATGTTTTTGTCATATTTGTCAAATTGTCATACTTGGGCCACTTGTAACCAGATGTGTCTGGTTTGATCTGTGGGAAAATGGCTGTAAGGATTTTCAAGACTGACATCTTAAAAATGACCCCCTATTGATCAGTACTTTCAAAGTTATTATTTTATTTTTTATAACACACAGACAAGCAAGGACACGTCCAACTGCCTTTCCAATACATTTTTCCCCCATTGAAAATGAGTGTGAAAGATCAACGGTGCGTTTGGAGAATTGGGCGGCAGCGTAGCCTAGTGGTTAGAGCGTTGGACTAGTAACCAGCAGGGAGCCTAGTGGTTAGAGCGTTGGACTAGTAACCAGCAGGTAGCCTGGTGGTTAGAGCGTTGGACTAGTAACCAGCAGGTAGCCTAGTGGTTAGAGTGTTGGACTAGTAACCAGCAGGTAGCCTAGTGGTTAGAGCGTTGGACTAGTAACCAGCAGGTAGCCTGGTGGTTAGAGCGTTGGACTAGTAACCAGCAGGTAGTCTAGTGGTTAGAGCGTTGGACTAGTAACCAGCAGGTAGCCTGGTGGTTAGAGCGTTGGACTAGTAACCAGCAGGTAGCCTAGTGGTTAGAGCGTTGGACTAGTAACCAGCAGGTAGCCTAGTGGTTAGAGCATTGGACTAGTAACCAGCAGGTAGCCTAGTGGTTAGAGCGTTGGACTAGTAGCCAGCAGGTAGCCTAGTGGTTAGAGCGTTGGACTAGTAGCCAGCAGGTAGCCTAGTGGTTAGAGCGTTGGACTAGTAACCAGCAGGTAGCCTAGTGGTTAGAGCGTTGGACTAGTAGCCAGCAGGTAGCCTGGTGGTTAGAGCGTTGGACTAGTAGCCAGCAGGTAGCCTGGTGGTTAGAGCGTTGGACTAGTAGCCAGCAGGTAGCCTAGTGGTTAGAGTGTTGGACTAGTAACCGAAAGGTTGGAAGATCTAATCGCCGAGCCGACAAGGTAAAAATCTTTCCTTCTTCCCCTGAACAAGGCAGTTAACCCACTGTTCCTAGGCTGTCATTGTAAATAAGAATTTGTTCTTAACTGACTTGCCTTGTTAAATAAAAAAATGGAGATAATGTCATATTATTAAATGTGGATGCATTACATTACAATGACCACACTTTCCATGCATACAGCTTTTCAGAACTTTCGGTGACTTAAATTGCGTTCTCTATAAATATGACCATAGCGCATAATTTATGGCCGAGAAGGAGGGGGTAGCTGGGACATTATTATCACATCATTGTCACTTTCTATTTTCTGACCGAAATTGACAGAGTGGGTAAAACTTAAGCTCTAAAACAACTGCTCAGAGTTTAACAGGTTAAAGCTCATTTCCTGCAATTCTACACATTGTTCTATGGAGCAAAGAGAACATGTGACAGTTAAAACAATATATCAAATATATTTCTATATTTTTAGTCTGTCTGTTGAGTATGGCTATATTAGACTGATTGATGGCTTCCTGTCTCTCTGTCTTCCTGTCTCCCTGTCTCCCTGCCTTCCTGTTTCCCTGTCTCTCTGTCTCTCTGGTTTTCCTGTCTCTCTGTCTTCCTGACTCTCTGTCTTCCTGTCTCTGTCTTCCTGTCTCTGTCTTCCTGTCTCTGTCTTCCTGTCCCTCTGTCTTCCTTTCTCTCTGTCTCTTTCCCTCTCTGTCGCTCTGTCTCTCTCTCTCCCTCTCTGTCTCTCTGTCTCTCTCTTTCTGTCTCTCTGTCTCTCTCTTTCTGTCTCTCTCTCTGTCTCTCTGTATTGTAGAGGATGCTGGACTACCTGAAGGACAAAAAGGATGTGGGCTTCTTCCTGAGTATTCAGGCTCTGATGCAGACCTGCAGGTATGTAAGTCTATAAACATCTAGTTATGCGTACCTGCAGGTATGTAAGTCTATAAACATCTAGTTATGCGTACCTGCAGGTATGTGTAACTTAATGTGGATTTAAAACAAATATTTGATGGCTCTAAGCCTAGACTCAAATCTCTCATCAGCTATCATTAAAATCCATGTTATCATTTGTGCTTCCTGTAAATAATTAACATGCATTAGATGTTAATGACGCTAATGTGGTGGCTGTACAGATGTAGGATCTTAATTTGATCACTCTTTTGTTGTGTTAAAGATTCTAATGTGTGTGTGTGTTAATGATTCTGTTTGTTGTATGTTAATGATTCTAATGTGTGTTTGTTGGCAGCGTTCTAGACCTGAATGCCTTTGAGAGACAGAACAAGGCTGAGGGGCTTGGTATGGTGTCAGAGGAGGGAACAAGTGAGTATGGTGATAACACTCCACCACCAGGATAACTCTGACACCTGAACAGCTCAATGTAACACATCCCCTCTCACTACACTGCCAGACTGTTGATGTTCACAGATGAGTTGGCTACAACACAAACTGATCTGCTACATGGCTAGTTACAGGGTAGTTACAATACAAACTGATCTGCTACATGGCTAGTTACAGGGTAGCTACAACACAAACTGATCTTCTACATGGCTAGTTACAGGGTAGCTACAACACAAACTGATCTGCTACATGGCTAGTTACAGGGTAGCTACAATACAAACTGATCTTCTACATGGCTAGTTACAGGGTAGCTACAATACAAACTGATCTTCTACATGGCTAGTTACAGGGTAGCTACAGCACAAACTGATCTGCTACATGGCTAGTTACAGGGTAGTTACAATACAAACTGATCTGCTACATGGCTAGTTACAGGGTAGATACTGTACAAACTGATCTGCTACATGGCTAGTTACAGGGTAGTTACAATACAAACTGATCTGCTACATGGCTAGTTACAGGGTAGCTACAGCACAAACTGATCTGCTACATGGCTAGTTACAGGGTAGTTACAATACAAACTGATCTGCTACATGGCTAGTTACAGGGTAGATACAGCACAAACTGATCTGCTACATGGCTAGTTACAGGGTAGTTACAATACAAACTGATCTGCTACATGGCTAGTTACAGGGTAGATACTGTACAAACTGATCTGCTACATGGCTAGTTACAGGGTAGTTACAATACAAACTGATCTGCTACATGGCTAGTTACAGGGTAGTTACAATACAAACTGATCAGCTACATGGCTAGTTACAGGGTACTTACAATACAAACTGATCTGCTACATGGCTAGTTACAGGGTAGCTACAACACAAACTGATCTGCTACATGGCTAGTTACAGGGTAGCTACAATACAAACTGATCTTCTACATGGCTAGTTACAGGGTAGCTACAATACAAACTGATCTTCTACATGGCTAGTTACAGGGTAGCTACAGCACAAACTGATCTGCTACATGGCTAGTTACAGGGTAGTTACAATACAAACTGATCTGCTACATGGCTAGTTACAGGGTAGATACTGTACAAACTGATCTGCTACATGGCTAGTTACAGGGTAGTTACAATACAAACTGATCTGCTACATGGCTAGTTACAGGGTAGCTACAATACAAACTGATCTTCTACATGGCTAGTTACAGGGTAGCTACAATACAAACTGATCTTCTACATGGCTAGTTACAGGGTAGCTACAGCACAAACTGATCTGCTACATGGCTAGTTACAGGGTAGTTACAATACAAACTGATCTGCTACATGGCTAGTTACAGGGTAGATACTGTACAAACTGATCTGCTACATGGCTAGTTACAGGGTAGTTACAATACAAACTGATCTGCTACATGGCTAGTTACAGGGTAGCTACAGCACAAACTGATCTGCTACATGGCTAGTTACAGGGTAGTTACAATACAAACTGATCTGCTACATGGCTAGTTACAGGGTAGATACAGCACAAACTGATCTGCTACATGGCTAGTTACAGGGTAGTTACAATACAAACTGATCTGCTACATGGCTAGTTACAGGGTAGATACTGTACAAACTGATCTGCTACATGGCTAGTTACAGGGTAGTTACAATACAAACTGATCTGCTACATGGCTAGTTACAGGGTAGCTACAGCACAAACTGATCTGCTACATGGCTAGTTACAGGGTAGTTACAATACAAATTGATCTGCTACATGGCTAGTTACAGGGTAGATACTGTACAAACTGATCTGCTACATGGCTAGTTACAGGGTAGTTACAATACAAACTAATCTGCTACATGGCTAGTTACAGGGTAGCTACAACACAAACTGATCAGCTACATGGCTAGTTACAGGGTACTTACAATACAAACTGATCTGCTACATGGCTAGTTACAGGGTAGCTACAACACAAACTGATCTGCTACATGGCTAGTTACAGGGTAGCTACAATACAAACTGATCTGCTACATGGCTAGTTACAGGGTAGTTACAATACAAACTGATCTTCTACATGGCTAGTTACAGGGTAGCTACAACACAAACTGATCTGCTACATGGCTAGTTACAGGGTAGATACTGTACAAACTGATCTGCTACATGGCTAGTTACAGGGTAGTTACAATACAAACTGATCTGCTACATGGCTAGTTACAGGGTAGTTACAATACAAACTGATCTGCTACATGGCTAGTTACAGGGTAGTTACAATACAAACTGATCTGCTACATGGCATAGTTACAGGGTAGCTACAGCACAAACTGATCTGCTACATGGCTAGTTACAGGGTAGTTACAATACAAACTGATCTGCTACATGGCTAGTTACAGGGTAGTTACAATACAAACTGATCTTCTACATGGCTAGTTACAGGGTAGCTACAATACAAACTGATCTGCTACATGGCTAGTTACAGGGTAGATACTGTACAAACTGATCTGCTACATGGCTATTACAGGGTAGTTACAGTACAAACTGATCTGCTACATGGCTAGTTACAGGGTAGCTACAATACAAACTGATCTTCTACATGGCTAGTTACAGGGTAGCTACAATACAAACTGATCTTCTACATGGCTAGTTACAGGGTAGCTACAGCACAAACTGATCTGCTACATGGCTAGTTACAGGGTAGTTACAATACAAACTGATCTGCTACATGGCTAGTTACAGGGTAGATACTGTACAAACTGATCTGCTACATGGCTAGTTACAGGGTAGTTACAATACAAACTGATCTGCTACATGGCTAGTTACAGGGTAGCTACAGCACAAACTGATCTGCTACATGGCTAGTTACAGGGTAGTTACAATACAAACTGATCTGCTACATGGCTAGTTACAGGGTAGATACAGCACAAACTGATCTGCTACATGGCTAGTTACAGGGTAGTTACAATACAAACTGATCTGCTACATGGCTAGTTACAGGGTAGATACTGTACAAACTGATCTGCTACATGGCTAGTTACAGGGTAGTTACAATACAAACTGATCTGCTACATGGCTAGTTACAGGGTAGCTACAGCACAAACTGATCTGCTACATGGCTAGTTACAGGGTAGTTACAATACAAATTGATCTGCTACATGGCTAGTTACAGGGTAGATACTGTACAAACTGATCTGCTACATGGCTAGTTACAGGGTAGTTACAATACAAACTAATCTGCTACATGGCTAGTTACAGGGTAGCTACAACACAAACTGATCAGCTACATGGCTAGTTACAGGGTACTTACAATACAAACTGATCTGCTACATGGCTAGTTACAGGGTAGCTACAACACAAACTGATCTGCTACATGGCTAGTTACAGGGTAGCTACAATACAAACTGATCTTCTACATGGCTAGTTACAGGGTAGCTACAATACAAACTGATCTTCTACATGGCTAGTTACAGGGTAGCTACAGCACAAACTGATCTGCTACATGGCTAGTTACAGGGTAGTTACAATACAAACTGATCTGCTACATGGCTAGTTACAGGGTAGATACTGTACAAACTGATCTGCTACATGGCTAGTTACAGGGTAGTTACAATACAAACTGATCTGCTACATGGCTAGTTACAGGGTAGCTACAATACAAACTGATCTTCTACATGGCTAGTTACAGGGTAGCTACAATACAAACTGATCTTCTACATGGCTAGTTACAGGGTAGCTACAGCACAAACTGATCTGCTACATGGCTAGTTACAGGGTAGTTACAATACAAACTGATCTGCTACATGGCTAGTTACAGGGTAGATACTGTACAAACTGATCTGCTACATGGCTAGTTACAGGGTAGTTACAATACAAACTGATCTGCTACATGGCTAGTTACAGGGTAGCTACAGCACAAACTGATCTGCTACATGGCTAGTTACAGGGTAGTTACAATACAAACTGATCTGCTACATGGCTAGTTACAGGGTAGATACAGCACAAACTGATCTGCTACATGGCTAGTTACAGGGTAGTTACAATACAAACTGATCTGCTACATGGCTAGTTACAGGGTAGATACTGTACAAACTGATCTGCTACATGGCTAGTTACAGGGTAGTTACAATACAAACTGATCTGCTACATGGCTAGTTACAGGGTAGCTACAGCACAAACTGATCTGCTACATGGCTAGTTACAGGGTAGTTACAATACAAATTGATCTGCTACATGGCTAGTTACAGGGTAGATACTGTACAAACTGATCTGCTACATGGCTAGTTACAGGGTAGTTACAATACAAACTAATCTGCTACATGGCTAGTTACAGGGTAGCTACAACACAAACTGATCAGCTACATGGCTAGTTACAGGGTACTTACAATACAAACTGATCTGCTACATGGCTAGTTACAGGGTAGCTACAATACAAACTGATCTGCTACATGGCTAGTTACAGGGTAGTTACAATACAAACTGATCTGCTACATGGCTAGTTACAGGGTAGTTACAATACAAACTGATCTTCTACATGGCTAGTTACAGGGTAGCTACAATACAAACTGATCTGCTACATGGCTAGTTACAGGGTAGATACTGTACAAACTGATCTGCTACATGGCTAGTTACAGGGTAGTTACAATACAAACTGATCTGCTACATGGCTAGTTACAGGGTAGTTACAATACAAACTGATCTGCTACATGGCTAGTTACAGGGTAGTTACAATACAAACTGATCTGCTACATGGCATAGTTACAGGGTAGCTACAGCACAAACTGATCTGCTACATGGCTAGTTACAGGGTAGTTACAATACAAACTGATCTGCTACATGGCTAGTTACAGGGTAGTTACAATACAAACTGATCTTCTACATGGCTAGTTACAGGGTAGCTACAATACAAACTGATCTGCTACATGGCTAGTTACAGGGTAGATACTGTACAAACTGATCTGCTACATGGCTATTACAGGGTAGTTACAGTACAAACTGATCTGCTACATGGCTAGTTACAGGGTAGTTACAATACAAACTGATCTTCTACATGGCTAGTTACAGGGTAGTTACAATACAAACTGATCTGCTACATGGCTAGTTACAGGGTAGCTACAGCACAAACTGATCTGCTACATGGCTAGTTACAGGGTAGTTACAATACAAACTGATCTTCTACATGGCTAGTTACAGGGTAGCTACAGCACAAACTGATCTGCTACATGACTAGTTACAGGGTAGCTACAATACAAACTGATCTGCTACATGATTAGTTACAGGGTAGCTACTGTACAAACTGATCTGCTACATGGCTAGTTACAGGGTAGATACTGTACAAACTGATCTTCTACATGGCTAGTTACAGGGTAGCTACAATACAAACTGATCTGCTACATGGCTAGTTACAGGGTAGTTACAATACAAACTGATCTGCTACATGGCTAGTTACAGGGTAGCTACAGCACAAACTGATCTGCTACATGACTAGTTACAGGGTAGCTACTGTACAAACTGATCTGCTACATGACTAGTTACAGGGTAGCTACTGTACAAACTGATCTGCTACATGGCTAGTTACAGGGTAGAGACTGTACAAACTGATCTGCTACATGGCTAGTTACAGGGTAGCTACAATACAAACTGATCTTCTACATGGCTAGTTACAGGGTAGCTACAGCACAAACTGATCTGCTACATGGCTAGTTACAGGGTAGTTACAATACAAACTGATCTGCTACATGGCTAGTTACAGGGTAGATACAGCACAAACTGATCTGCTACATGGCTAGTTACAGGGTAGTTACAATACAAACTGATCTGCTACATGGCTAGTTACAGGGTAGATACTGTACAAACTGATGTGCTACATGGCTAGTTACAGGGTAGTTAGAATACAAACTGATCTTCTACATGGCTAGTTACAGGGTAGCTACAGCACAAACTGATCTGCTACATGGCTAGTTACAGGGTAGTTACAATACAAATTGATCTGCTACATGGCTAGGTACAGGGTAGATACTGTACAAACTGATCTGCTACATGGCTAGTTACAGGGTAGTTACAATACAAACTGATCTGCTACATGGCTAGTTACAGGGTAGCTACAACACAAACTGATCTGCTACATGGCTAGTTACAGGGTAGCTACAATACAAACTGATCTGCTACATGGCTAGTTACAGGGTAGTTACAATACAAACTGATCTGTTACATGGCTAGTTACAGGGTAGTTACAATACAAACTGATCTGCTACATGGCTAGTTACAGGGTAGATACAACACAAACTGATCTTCTACATGGCTAGTTACAGGGTAGATACTGTACAGACTGATCTTCTACATGGATAGTTACAGGGTAGTTACAATACAAACTGATCTGCTACATGGCTAGTTACAGGGTAGTTACAATACAAACTGATCTGCTACATGGCTAGTTACAGGGTAGTTACAATACAAACTGATCTTCTACATGGCTAGTTACAGGGTAGTTACAATACAAACTGATCTTCTACATGGCTAGTTACAGGGTAGCTACAATACAAACTGATCTGCTACATGGCTAGTTACAGGGTAGATACTGTACAAACTGATCTGCTACATGGCTAGTTACAGGGTAGTTACAATACAAACTGATCTGCTACATGGCTAGTTACAGGGTAGTTACAATACAATCTGATCTGCTACATGGCTAGTTACAGGGTAGTTACAATACAAACTGATCTGCTACATGGCTAGTTACAGGGTAGCTACAGCACAAACTGATCTGCTACATGGCTAGTTACAGGGTAGTTACAATACAAACTGATCTGCTACATGGCTAGTTACAGGGTAGCTACAGCACAAACTGATCTGCTACATGACTAGTTACAGGGTAGATACAATACAAACGGATCTGCTACATGACTAGTTACAGGGTAGCTACTGTACAAACTGATCTGCTACATGGCTAGTTACAGGGTTGATACTGTACAAACTGATCTGCTACATGGCTAGTTACAGGGTAGTTACAGTACAAACTGATCTGCTACATGGCTAGTTACAGGGTAGCTACAATACAAACTGATCTGCTACATGGCTAGTTACAGGGTAGATACTGTACAAACTGATCTGCTACATGGCTAGTTACAGGGTAGTTACAATACAAACTGATCTGCTACATGGCTAGTTACAGGGTAGCTACAATACAAACTGATCTGCTACATGGCTAGTTACAGGGTAGTTACAATACAAACTGATCTGCTACATGGCTAGTTACAGGGTAGCTACAGCACAAACTGATCTGCTACATGGCTAGTTACAGGGTAGTTACAATACAAACTGATCTGCCACATGGCTAGTTACAGGGTAGCTACAGCACAAACTGATCTGCTACATGACTAGTTACAGGGTAGCTACAATACAAACTGATCTGCTACATGATTAGTTACAGGGTAGCTACAATACAAACTGATCTGCTACATGGCTAGTTACAGGGTAGATACTGTACAAACTGATCTGCTACATGGCTAGTTACAGGGTAGTTACAATACAAACTGATCTGCTACATGGCTAGTTACAGGGTAGCTACAACACAAACTGATCTTCTACATGGCTAGTTACAGGGTAGTTACAATACAAACTGATCTGCTACATGATTAGTTACAGGGTAGCTACAATACAAACTGATCTGCTACATGGCTAGTTACAGGGTAGATACTGTACAAACTGATCTCCTACATGGCTAGTTACAGGGTATTTACAATACAAACTGATCTGCTACATGGCTAGTTACAGGGTAGTTACAATACAAACTGATCTTCTACATGGCTAGTCACAGGGTAGCTACAACACAAACTGATCTCCTACATGGCTAGTTACAGGGTAGCTACAACACAAACTGATCTGCTACATGGCTAGTTACAGGGTAGCTACAACACAAACTGATCTCCTACATGGCTAGTTACAGGGTAGCTACAACACAAACTGATCTGCTACGTGGCTAGTTACAGGGTAGCTACAATACAAACTGATCTGCTACATGGCTAGTTACAGGGTAGCTACAACACAAACTGATCTGCTACATCGCTAGTTACAGGGTAGCTACAACACAACCTGATCTGCTACATGGCTAGTTACGGGGTAGCTACTTGCTGTGAATCACTGTACTTTCTACTGCATACAGGTGTTTACTTGCGGTTACAGTTTGTGTTAGTGTGTATTTATTTACTGTATTCGTGGGCTGTCCTAATGTAGATAGAAACCGTATGAGATTCATAAAGGCGCTGTTGTATGAATCACTGTGCTTCAAGACGGTTTATATAGAAAACTGAACATGCATCCCTGACAACGGCTTTAATTGTTGTAGCTATTGGACTCACCTTGGCTCTCTCCTTTGTCTCTCTCCTCACCACCACTCTACCCCGCCCTTTACCCTTTACATACCCCTCCTTTCCCCCCCCCACCCACCCACCTTTTCACGGTTCTCAGATATGAAGCTAGAACGTGGTAAATAAGACGTGTCTCTGTCTCTTTCCTTCTTTCTCTGTCTCTCTCTCTCCTTCTGTCCTTTCTTTCTTTTAGCTTTATTTTATTCAGCTGACTAGGTCTTTTCTTTTTTTACTGTGGTGTGTGTGAAGTTAATACGCATTTCATTTCGCACTCAAGGAGTCACTGGAAAAAAAAAGTAAACTTTCCGATCACTTTAAGATGCTTATTTTAGCCTGGGATACATGCCAAAAGATTATAATTGAATTCAATAGCTTCACGTCCTCTAAGTTTCCCCGGTAAAGGCCATGATCCATCCACTTGCAGGGATTGAAAAGTTTTGACCGTTTTTTTTGGTCCTTGAGTGCATTTCCTAGTACTTACAGATCTACTGTAACTCCAAGACTCGTGGAACAGTGCCTGAGCAAAAAAGAAGGAAGGAAAGTATTCTTCCATTTTGTTCTTGTCCTGACAAGTTCTCTAGAGGAGATCACAGAGAACTGTTACATGGGGTTTTGACTAGAAAGGATACAGCTTTTGTCAGATTTGACTTTACGTAGCGGGTTAGAACAATTTACGTAGCGGGTTAGAACAATTTACGTAGCGGGTTAGAACAATTTACGTAGCGGGTTAGAACAATTTACGTAGCGGGTTAGGACAATTTACGTAGCGGGTTAGGACAATTTACGTAGCGGGTTAGGACAATTTACGTAGCGGGTTAGAACAATTTACGTAGCGGGTTAGGACAATTTACGTAGCAGGTTAGGAAAGTGAACCTAGAAGGTTACAAGAATTAGGTTACGGTTAGGAAAAGGGTTACAGTTAGGGTTAGCTAAAATGCAAAAAACAAAAATCAACTTTGGATGTCAATTTGACAAAATCCATATCCTTTCTAGCCATGAGTCTGTTAGTGTACTGATGTGTCTCATCAAACCTGAAATGAATTGCAACCGCAGTAGGGAGTCGACAAAGCCCCGTTTCCTAAGACATTTGCCTTTTTACATAATTTAAACATCCCCCCCTCAAATACTGAGACTCTTCCATTGCCTCAAATTCCCCACCTTTTCATCTTTCTCCCTATCCCTACCAAGACATTACCAAAAGGTGTTCTCTGGACAGAAGGTTGACATTCATCATATCTGAAATTTTTCACATTCTTCTGCATTTTTCACTTATTTTCACTTTCCCCTATTGTGTAATTAAAGACAGCTTTTCTGTGATAGAAAATATCACAAGGTGCTACTTTAACATTCATTGGATGAGCTTAAAGGGATACTTCGAGATTTTGGCAATGAGACCCTTTTATGTACTTCCCCTGAGTCAGATGAACTCGTAGATACCATTGTTATGTCTCTGTGTCCAGTATGAGGGAAGTTAGAGGTAACATGCTAGCAGATATTCCCGGGTGGCGCAGCGGTCTAAGGCCATGCATCTCAGTGCTAGAGGCGTCACTACAGACCCTGGTTTGATCCCAGGGTGCATCACAACTGGCCGTGATTGGGAGTCCCACAGGGCGGCGTACAATGGGCCAGTGTCTTCCGGGTAAGGGAAGGGTTTGGCTGGATTAGATCGTCATAAGAATTTGTTCTTAACTGACTTGCCTAGGTAAATAAAGGTTAAATAACAACACTTCCGATTATTGTGCTAAAGCTAGTTAGCATTGGCTGGCGTAAGTACCTCTAACTTCCTTCATACTGGACACAGAGACATAAAAATGGTATCCACAAGTTCATCTGACTCTGGGGAAGTAGATACAGGACCTCGTTGCCAAAATCCACGGTATTTCTTTAAGAGAAAAATGGCGGCAATCACTTGTCACGGTTCAGACTTGCTATGTGTTATAATTCCAAAACTTCTAGGTGTGTTTGTCTGAATTCTAAATGATCATTTTAACCAGTTTTTTTAAGGCTATATAGTGTTTGTTTACATTTACTTTGTTTACAAACATTGAAGTTAAACAAGTCCATATTTTCAGTTCTGATGGAGTATGACAGTTTGACTAAGCTTACGAGGCATTTATAAGTTATTTTTTTTCAAGAATCAATGGGTATATATATATATCATTAATTTATAAGTCCAAAAATGGATGTTGCAACTAAGGATTCTAGCTTTAATACACATGTTCTGTTTTATAAAACGGGAATACAAATTATGTGGTTATAGTCAAATCTTCAAAATGTTATAAATTCATATTAAACTTATCCTTACTCTATTTTCCATAAATCATTTAAACATTCTATCTAATGTGTTTTACAAAACAGCAAAAATCTCATAATTTAATTTTCTCAAACAATCAACTATTTTACACCATTTTAAAGATAAGACTCTCGTTAATCTAACCAAATTGTCCGATTTCAAAAAGGCTGTAATATCCACACAGCCATTTTCCAAGCAAGGACATGCATCACAAAAACCAAACGTGCAGCTAAAATATTCACTAACCTTTGATGATCTTCATCAGATGGCACTCATAGGACTTCATGTTACACAATACATGTATGTTTTGCTCAATAAAGTTCATATTTATATCCAAAAACAGCATTTTACATTGGCGCGTGATGTTCAGAAAATGTATTCCCACCAAAACTGCCGGTGAATGTGCACATCAATTTACAAAAATACTCATCATAAACGTTGATAAAATTTACAACAGTTATTGAAAGAATTATAGATACACTTCTCCTTGACGCAACCGCTTTGTCAGATTTCAAAATAACTTTACGGAGAAAGCACATTGTTCAATATTCTGAGTACATAGCTCAGCCATCGAAGCAAGCTATACAGCTACCCGCCAAGTTCTGGCATCAACAAAACTGTGAATTAGTATTACAAATATTCTCTTACCTTTGCTGATCTTCGTCAGAATGCACTCCGAGGACTCCTACTTCCACAAGAAATGTTCGTTTTGTTCGAATACTCCATATTTATGTCCAAATACCTCCGTTTTGTTTGTGCGTTCAGATCACTATCCAAAGGCATAACGCGCGAGCGCAGTACCAGAGACGAAAAGTCAAATAGTTCCATTACCGTTCGTAGAAACATGTCAAACGTTGTTTACAATCAATCCTTAGGGTATTTTTAAGATAAAACGTCAATGATATTCCAACCGGACAATAGCGTATTCATTCAAGAAGAAAAATAAGGAGGGGCGCGCTGTCAGGCTCGCGCATCACCAAGTCCTTTGTCCATAGGCAGTCCACTCATTGACTGAGCTTCTATTCTCTGCCCAGTAACAGGAGAAAGATGAAGGCTGTTGACAGCCATTGGAAGCCTTAGGAAGTGCAACGTGACCCCACAGACACTGTAGTTTCGATAGGGATTCAAAAGAAGAACTACAATTCTCAGATTTCCACACTTCCTGGTTCAATTTTTCTCAGGTTTTTGCCTGCCATATGAGTTCTGTTATACTTACAGACATCATTCAAACAGTTTTAGAAACTTCAGAGTGTTTTCTATCCAAATCTACTAATAATATGCAAATATCTGACTCTGGGCCCGAGTATTATGCCGTTTACTCTGGGCACGCTTTTCATCCGAAATCGAAAATACTGCCCCCTATACCATGACAGGTTAAAGAGATAGTTTGAGATTTTGGCAATGAAGCCCTTTACTTCCCCAGAGTCAGTGGATACAACTTTATTTATCTGCGTCGAGTATAAAGGAAGTTAGAGGTAGTTTTGTGAGCCAATGCTAACTAATGTTTCATAGACTTTCAGTCATTGCAATTGCGCTAACGCTAGTTAGCAACCTCCTTCAAAATACACACAGAGACATAAACATGGTATCCATGAGTTCATCTGAAGTAGATAAAGGGCTTCATTGCCAAAATCCAGAACAATCCCTTTAACTATCGAACCCATAACCTTTTCTCCCAGCCCTAGAACAATCCCTTTAACTACCGAACCCATAACCTTTTCTCCCAGCCCTAGAACAATCCCTTTAACTATCAAACCCATAACCTTTTTCTCCCAGCCCTAGAACAATCCCTTTAACTATCGAACCCATAACCTTTTTCTCCCAGCCCTAGAACAATCCCTTTAACTATCGAACCCATAACCTTTTTCTCCCAGCCCTAGAACAATCCCTTTAACTACCGAACCCATAACCTTTTCTCCCAGCCCTAGAACAATCCCTTTAACTATCAAACCCATAACCTTTTCTCCCAGCCCTAGAACAATCCCCTTAACTATCAAACCCATAACCTTTTCTCCCAGCCCTAGAACAATCCCTTTAACTATCGAACCCATAACCTTTTTCTCCCAGCCCTAGAACAATCCCTTTAACTATCAAACCCATAACCTTTTCTCCCAGCCCTAGAACAATCCCTTTAACTATCAAACCCATAACCTTTTTCAACAATCAGCTGGGACCCCCACACACTGTCCTTTGTGTAGAACCAGCTGGGACCCCCACACACAGTCCTCTGTGTAGAACCAAACCCCATACAGTGCCTTGCAAAAGTATTCATCCCCCTTGGCGTTTTTCCTATTTCGTTGCTTTACAACCTGTAATTTAAATGGATGTTTATTTGGATTTCATGTAATGGACATACACAATAGTCCAAATTGGTGAAGTGAAATGAAAATAACAACTTGTTTAAAAAAAAATATTAAAAAAGGGAAAAGTAGTGCGTTCATATGTATTCACCCCCTTTGATATGAAGCCCCGAAATAAGATCTGGTGCAACCAATTACCTTCAGAATTCACATAATTAGTTAAATAAAGTCCACCTGTGTGCAATCTAAGTGTCACATAATCTGTCACATAATCTCAGTATATATGCACCTGTTCTGAAAGGCCCCAGAGTCTGCAACACCACCAAGCAAGAGGCACCATGAAGACCAAGGAGCTCTCCAAACAGGTCAAGGACAAAGTTGGTGAGAAGTACAGATCAGGGTTGGGTTATAAAAACGATCAGAAACTTTGAACATCCCACAGAGCACCATTAAATCCATAATAAAAAAATGGAAAGAATATGGCACCACAACAAACCTGCCAAGAGAGTGACGCCCACAAAACTCACGGACAGGGCAAGGAGGGCATTAATCAGAGAGGCAACAAGTGACCAAAGATAACCCTGAAGGAGCTGCAAAGCTCCACAGCGGAGATCGGAGTATCTGTCCATAGGACCACTTTAAGCAGTACAATCCACAGAGCTGGGCTTTATGGAAGAGTGGCCAAAAAAAGCCATTGCTTAAAGAAAAAAATAAGCAAACACATTTGGTATTCGCCAAAAGGCATGTGGGAGACTCCCCAAACATATGGAAGAAGGTACTCTGGTCAGATGAGACTAAAATTGACTTTTTTTGGCCATCAAGGAAAACACTATGTCTGGCGCAAACCCAACACCTCTCATCACCCCGAGACCTCCATCCCCATAGTGAAGCATGGTGGTGGCAGCATCATGCTGTGGGAAGTTTTTCACCGGCAGAGACTGGGAAACTGGTCAGAATTGAAGAAATGATGGATGGCGCTAAATACAGGGAAATTCTTGAGGAAAACCCATTTCAGTCTTGCAGAGGTTTGAGACTGGGACATAGGTTTACCTTCCAGCAGGACAATGACCGTAAGCATACTGCTAAAGCAACACTCGAGTGGTTTAAGGGGAAACATTTAAATGTCTTGGAATGGCCTAGTCAAAGTCCAGACCTCAATCCAATTGAGAATCTGTGGTATGACTTAAAGATTGCTGTACATCAGCGGAAACCATCCAACTTGAAGGAGCTGGAGCAGTTTTGTCTTGAAGAATGGGCACAAATCCCAGTGGCTAGATGTGCCAAGCTTATAGAGACATAACCCAAGAGACTTGCAGCTGTAATTGCTGCAAAAGGTGGCTCTACAAAGTATTGACTTTAGAGGGGGGGGGGAATAGTTATGCACGCTCAAGTTTTCAGTTTGTTTTGTCTTATTTCTTGCCTGTTTCTCAATAAAAAATATTTGCATCTTCAAAGTGATACAACCCCCTAAAAAATAAATTTTAATTCCAGATTGTAAGGCATCAAAATAGGAAAAATGCCAAGGGGGGTGAATACTTTCGCAAGCCACTGTACGTCCTGCTTCTGTCTCCAGTACATGTGATTTGGTTCCCTTGTCTTTCCACCACACACCAACACACAGGAGTTTGTGGAGTTCAGTAGATCTGTAATTGCATGACTTGTGTGACTTTGTGTTTGATATAGAGAGATATTCTCTCCGATTTGTTCTCTGTATTTCTGTGTTCCCTGTGTGTCTGTTTCTGTCACAGAAGACTATGTTGTCCTCTGTGAACACTCTATCAATGTCTCATCATTCCCTGTCCTCTCCACTGTCACGACCATTTCAATGTCACATTATTGATGGTTGACCTGTGTGTGTTTAAATCCCTGGTTGTTGGCCAAGTTCCTGTGTTCTCTGTATGGAGCGTGTGTGTGTGTGTGTGTGTGTGTGTGTGTGTGTGTGTGTGTGTGTGTGTGTGTGTGTTGAGGAGGGAGCAGATAAAACCAAAGCTGTGGTCAGTACTAAAGTATTGAAGGCAGGAAGCCTCTGGCTCCTCCCCCTATATGGCTTCTTCCCTGACTGGCTCCTCCCTTTCCCCCTGATTGGCTCCTCCCTTTCCCACATATGGCTCCTCCCGCTATATGGCTTCTCCCCCTGACTGGCTCCTCCCTTTCCCCCTGACTGGCTCCTCCTCCTGTCTGACTCCTCCCTTTCTCCGTCTGCTGTCCGTCTGTCCGCTGGCCAGTGGACAGAGACTAACGGACGATCTGTCTGAGGTCTTTGTGGTTTAGCTACTAACCTGCTAATGAGGGCAGAGAGTGATACTGTGGTTATACTTACCTACACACACACACACACACACACACACACACACACACACACACACACACACACACACACACACACACACACACACACACACACACTGTTACCAGGCCTAATCCTTCATTTTAAACTCTTCTAATTCATCCTTGCTTTCCTCAGTCAAACAACAATGGACACTGTATTTACACACTCCAAAACACTTATAAACAAACAAAAACAACAACACTCTCATCCTGTTGACCCCTGTTGACCTCCTGTTGACCCCCTGTTGACCCCCTGTTGACCCCGTGTTGACCCCCCGTTGACCCCCCCGTTGACCCCCCGTTGACCCCCGTTGACCCCGTGTTGACCCCGTGTTGACCCCCCTGTTGACCCCGTGTTGACCCCCTGTTGACCCCGTGTTGACCCCGTGTTGACCCCGTGTTGACTGCTTGTCTGTCCTGCGTTCCCGTGGCCAGATGAGAAGGTGATGGCAGATGATGAGTTTACCTGCGACCTGTTCCGCTTCCTGCAGCTGCTCTGTGAGGGACACAACAACGGTGAGTGACACGTTTCAATGTGCCGTCAAGTGACAATCTAAACATTATGATGTTAAAGGCCAAACTGATCACATTTTTTATTTAACCTTTATTTAACTTTTATTTAACCTTTATTTAACTTTTATTTAACCTTTATTTAACTTTTATTTAACCTTTATTTAACTTTTATTTAACCTTTATTTAACTTTTATTTAAGCTTTATTTAACTTTTATTTAAGCTTTTATTTAACTAGGCAAGTCAGT